>NC_092228.1:5465761-5648261 GCF_036320965.1 Panulirus ornatus
CGTCGTCCTCTAAGGGTCGAAAAGTCGATCCTCGAGGGTTATACTGGCGTGGTCAAGGGTCGCAAGGTCGTCCTCAAGGGTTATACTGTTGTGGTTAGGGGTCTCACCGCCGTGCTCAAGGATCTTACGGCCGTGCTCAAGGGTCTTACAGTCGTGCTCAAGGATCGTACCGTCGTGCTCAAGGATTGTACAGTCGTGCTCAGCGGGTTAGGGAGTGATTGTGATGAAGTGGTGGCAATAATTGTCACATGATCGTATCAGTCAGTCTCTCTTTTGTAAGTAAAAGACGAATGAAAATATTTGTCGTGTAAAACATTAAGCGGTATCAACGGTATTTTGACATGCTTAATGGACGTGTAAAAACGTATGAAAACGTCTGGGTTGGGAATGATTATGGTACATTTGTGAAAAAAAAAGAATAAAGAAAAAAGATGGTATATTGAGACTTGTCGTGTGGCTGGCGAGAATGTTAATTCATGCTTATGTAGTAGATGTTGCGTCTCGTGTTTCCTGTTCATGTAGTGGATAATCTGGTCTCATGTTTCCTGCTTCCTTTTATGTCGATATTTTCCTAATCCCTCTCCTGCCAGTAAAGGGGGAAACGTTAGTCACATTTCTACGTTGTTTACCTTTGGCATTATTCACCCTCGTGACCCCCCCCCACAGCTTATGATATATTCTTCACCTCGGTCTCTTATTTCCGCTTCTGGTGTTAGAAACCATCTTTCACTGCTCTTGGTAGGTAGGTGTTCTCTTCCCCGGCGATGTGTCCGTCCCTTACTGAGTGGAGAACCAACTGTGGCAAGGCAGAGCCACGTATTTCCCCATCCCTGTTTCTCTCGTGGATAATTTCCCCCCCTCCCTGGCGTCGCTCGCTTCGTCCTTCGCTATTCGCCCGTGTCTCGTTGTAGCACTGGTGGGTTGCACATCTGTAGCCTACCCTCGTATTCACTTGGATTTATATAACTCTATATATACGCTCTCGAGTTTATCTGGTGTGCCTGTGACGTCTTGCCCTGGCCAAAGCATGTGGGGAGGTAAATAAAGTGATTAGACTCACTATCTTCGTGTTGTAAGCAGGGCCTGATGGGTGCGGTGTTTGTGGTAGCCCTGGGGAATGGACGGTAGCGATTGTGGTGGTGGTGGTGGTGGTAGTCGGGGTGTGTGAGCGTGCCAGGAAGTATAGTGGTGGTGATGTTGATGGAGCTGGGGAAGGCGTGTGTGTGTGTGTGTGTGTGTGTGTGTGTGTGGAAGCATCAAGCACGGTGGGTGTGTGGGTGGGGCTGGTGAAGGTGTAGGTTGTTTGTGATAGAGGGAGCACAGGTGTGTGCTGGGATGGGCCAGACCATGGGACAGGCTGCAGCAAGCCAAGATGAGGGATGAGGGCGGCCAGGGGCGGCCCTTACTGGCCATCCACATGCCCCAGCGAGCCAAGGTGAAGGCTGAGGTGGCGAGGGTAGCCCTTTCTGGCCATTTACAGGCTGCACCAAGCTAATGTGAGGGCTAAGGTGGCCAGGGATGGCCCTTGGTGGCTAGAGATGGCTCTTAGTGGTCATCCATGGGCTGCAGCGAGCCAAGGTGCGGGCTGGCAGGGGCGGCCCTACACAGAACCAATGGTTAACTAACTTACAGCTGATGTTAGCGTCAGTCACCCATTAGATCCTCGTTAGAGCAGGTGGGCCGCCAGTTGTCTTGTGGTGGGTGTGGGGTGCTGTCCCCCCGCATCCCGGGGGGAGGATGATGGCGGGACGGAGCTGGGGGTTCTCCTCCTCCTCACGCAGCGTGCCGTCCACTCGACCCTCTTCCTCTCATATGCTAGAGCTCTTTTCGACGGTAGAAATCTGTTCGTAGTTACTAATGGACAGGCAGACAGGTATTTGATTTTGTGCTTATTTAGGCACACACACACACACACACACACACACACACACACACACACACACAAGTGATGGCGTCCCCCCCCCCCCACGAGAGTAAACCCCCCATCCCCGTAAAGTACAATTAAGTGATTACACAGTCTCTCCCCCCCAGTCCAACTGCACGTACTTATCCTCCTTCCTCCCCCATTCCTAATAACCTTATCATCACAGAAAAACCACTTATCTCGTCTCACAGTTCACGCCATAAATTTCCCATCTGTTGCTGCTGCATCGTATTGAAACATCGTCTACGGATGGCTACGGGGGGGCACTCTACCCTCCAGATTTTCGTGTGCAGTGCATGAGGTCGGACCCTGATCACTGCGGCGATGGAGGAGGGACAAGTGCTAGGCCAGTGGTGGCCGGTCTGACCTCGTGTTGAGTTGGATTTTTAGCATGTGAACCTTTAGTGCCGGAAGCTACTACGACCTTTGAGCATAACGGGACGACCCACGGGCATGATGGCGTGACCTTTTGACTTCGATCCGGGTAAAGGTAAGAGAGAGAGAGAGAGAAGTCAGTTAGTCAGAGTAGGTTAGTACGTGGGGTTAGGAGTGATGGGTGGAGGGGTGCGGTATAAGAAACTATTACCAGTGAAGAAACTGCTAGTTTGGGTAGCTAGTTTGCGTAGTTTGTAGAGGGGGGAGGGAGGTAGTGAGGGGAGACTAGTTCAAGCAAGTGGAGGAAAACTAGTTAAGAGTAACTAGTGAGGTAAGTTAGGATTGATAGGAGGAAGGGGGGGGGGGGTTGGGGGGTGCAAGTAGGAGTTAGCTTAGGGAAGCTAGTTAGTGTGTGAAGTGAGAAGTGAGGGGAGAGTTGATCATATTTGGAGGGTGTGGGCGGGCAAGGGTGTTGACGAACTTGGGTGGGGTGGGGGTGGGGGGTCGCGCTGGCTCCAGTCCCTGCCAACATCAACACCCACGCCCGCTAGCCGCCCACTCCACCCACCCAACCCGCCACGCCCACACCGAGCAATCCCCTCTTCCCCACCCCACTCCCCTCTGCCTTACAGAAAAGCCTGGACTTATCATTTGCCGTACATTTATCATTCAGGCCTAAAACAGACCCAAGTGGATTAGCGACTCAATCACTCGCTTAACTGGGCCACTTATCCGTAATTGGACCAGTTATCCACGCGGCGCCTCTATGGGTGTCATCGTAATTAGGTTTTCAAGGATTACCAACCACTTCCGCCACGCTTAACCAAGCGGATCCTTGGCTTACTGCTGATCGTGTGACCTTCGGTAGGTGTTTAGCGAGCACGACGGCACGGCCATGAAAATGCGACGGCGCGACAACCAAGCACGACCGCACTATCCTTCAACACAACGTTCCGTCCACTTCAGCACGACGTTACAACCCTTGAAGGCGACGGTACTTTTTTGCGCGCGACGTTACTTCTATTGGCACGACGGTACGACCCTTTTACGCGATGGTACGTCCTTTGGCACGATGGTACGGCCCTTGAACATGACGGTACGACCCTTGAACATGACGGTACTTCCCTTGGCGATGACGTTCTCAATATATTAATATATCCATATTTTCTTCCACGATGAGGAAGGTAGAATTATTGTCGCTCATATTTCTTGCTCCTTCCTTCCAAGCAGTCGCAGCTGGGTACTGCTGGCTCCTTGGTTACTGAGCCTTTCGTCTTGGAAGTTGTGAGGTCGGTGGGTCCTGATGAATTTGCACCCCTTGTTCCTTAAGGTTTAGGTGGCCTGCATTTTGGGTCCGACCAACCATTTTGGAGTTTAGTGGGGGACGGAGTTCAATAAATGGGCAGATTGCGTTCGCTCGGAAATGATGGCCTCTCGTTTTGATATTATTTTCCCGTGTATTCATGTTATTTTCCCAACACTTGCTCGCTCACACAAGCACTTTTTCTTTCTTTTTTACGCAACCGTATTTTTTTCTTCCCTAGAACGATTTTGTTCACACGCGCGCGCATGTGTGTGTGTGTGTGTGTGTGTGTGTGTGTGTGTGTGTGTGTGTGTGTATGTGTGTGTGTGTGTGTGTGTGTGCGTGTGTGTGTGTGTAAGTTTTTTCCATACCTTGCGTTGCCTTTTTTTTCAGGGTTGATGTAACCCCTTTTAGAACGATAGGACGACCCATGTGCGCGTACGATGGCCCGACTCTTGAGCACGACGATACGACGCCTGGGTGTCAGGGCCTGGCTTTAAGACCTGAACCACCCTTAAAGGTTCAGGTGGGAAGCACTCAGGCCATCATCTACCCTAGCTAGGGTCGCTCGCAGAAGGCTGTCAAGGGGTCGTGCCGTCGTGCATCAAGGTTTTTTTCTCGACGTAGACGTGTCTCCAGTCAATAACCCCCCTCCCCCCTTCTCTCTCTCTCTCTCTCTCTCTCTCTCTCTCTCTCTCTGTCTCTGTCTCTCTCTCTCTCTCTCTCTCTCTCTCTCTCTCTCTCTCTCTCTCTCTCTCTCTCTCTCTCTCTCTCTCTCTCTCTCTCTCTTCTCTCGTGTCTCACGATCTCAGACTATTACGCCATAGCGAAGCCAAGCCAACCCCCCCCCCCCCTAGCTCTTACCGCAGATAACTCTCTCACACCTAAACACTTAACATTTTCTTCTTTCCTCCCTTGGTTCCTTTTTCCTCGTCGTGGCTGCGCTACGGAAAGCCAGGCCGTTACGGGCGCGTTCCGGAGGTTACGGGGTCCGGTCACGGGCAGCAGCGAGGACCCGTGTGTGTGTGTGTGTGTGTGTGTGAGTGTGTGTGTGTGTATGTGTGCACCGTCCCAGCAGCATCGCTTGCAGACCCTCGCAAGACGCTATACGCGGACGTTATTAGCGCGCGCTGGGTCGCCTCCGCACGCAACCCATGTATGGCTGACGACCCCCTCATTCCGTCCACCCTCCCGCTGACGCCGCCGTGGGACGAACCGAACACGACGCGATGGGAGACGACACGCCGCCGAAGACGATGTACTTAGAGACGACACGCCAGAGGGTGGGGGAGGGGGACGACAAAAGCAGATATGATTTGCCGGAGACGGACACACACACACACACACACACACACACACACACACACACACACACACACACACACACACGGAGAGAGTACAGACGTTCGTCCCTCACACGCAATCCCTTTCATGATTCCATCCTGTATTCCAACACTGTTATCATGGAGGACTCTACTCTCACGCTATCTCCGTACTCATAACCAGCTGCCTCCTCTCCCCTCTCCCTCATCCTTCTTTCCCACCCTCCCTCCGTGTACGCGCCTCTCTCTCTCTCTCTCTCTCTCTCTCTCTCTCTCTCTCTCTCTCTCTCTCTCTCTCTCTCTCTCTCTCTCTCTCTCTCTCTCTCACGAGATTATGGCCGGGATTTATGAACCATAACGAAGTACGTCGTGGCTGGGTGGGCAGGCGCCGCTCTACCGAAGGCACCAGGTCGAGTGTAGAGTTCGAACCCCGCAGCACCGAACTGAGGCTGTGACGCCGAGCGGAAACTCCGCTGATGATCTGCCCGGGTCTGCTGGAGAGAGAGAGAGAGAGAGAGAGAGAGAGAGAGAGAGAGAGAGAGAGAGAGAGAGAGAGAGAGAGAGAAGAGTACACCTGCCACTTGCGGCGAGATTTTTGCCCCGAGGGCTGGGGGCAGACACCGACGTAATGCCCTCCACGTATATAACCGCCTGATTAAGAAAACTGTTATTCGCTGCCGCCACGCACACCGCACGGCCGTCAAATCTCGGGTTCATCTGCGGCTTTTCTGAACGCTTTCTTTTCTCTTGCTTTATTTCTTGCATACTCTGGATTACGCTGAATGTTTCGCCGTAGTTTTTGTGGTATCAGGCGGGAGGATATTTGAATTATCTCCATTTTCTATGCTGGGGTTTCGTATATACCTGTTGATATGGTGTTGGTATATATTCGTTCGGGATCCTTGAAGACAACTGCTATCGTGACTTGTGTGACTCATCCTTGTGTTTACAAACGTAAACACAATCAACATGATATTTAGAAGAATCCCTCATTGACCTCCTGATCCATCGGGTCTTGACCTCCCGTAATGTCGGGGGGTACCAGGTCGCCCTCCACCAACTCATGGCTCGGACCAGGTCGCCCTCCACCGACGCAACTGTGGAAAACTCCACAACTTAACGACTTACATTGCTAATGAGCGTGCTGGATATTTAGGCCATATTACCCATCTGTACCCCACATATGATATATATATATATATATATATATATATATATATATATATATATATATATATATATATTTCTTGGCGAGGCTAATGGCGGGCTGTTTATAGATGTTCGGTTCGTCGAGTTGGTCGATTGGTATTGGAGGCTGGCGAACACACACACTCCACACCACCACCACCACCAGCACACGACTCTAGAACAATAGCTCTTAATAATAGAACCTGGATGGTGGCCAGGCTAATGCACTGACAGTTCTAGAAAGTAGTTTCAAAAGTATAGGGCGGACGATTGCGGTCCCCCGTGAAGTTTTTAAGGGCGTGAGGGGAGTCATGAGGGAGAGGGAGAGGGAAGGTGTATTAAGAGGATGGACAAACTAGGGAAAAGGATGATTTCTTTGTCTTCCTTTGAGGCACAAGTTTATATACACACACACCGGACTCCGCTTGCTCGAGGCTGCACCGCGAGGCAAAAATCACCATAGGGAAGTTGTATCGTTGGGAGCAGAGCCTCGTCAGATAACTTCTCACTCTAGAGGAATCCGCATTTCCCATGATACGGGAAGTCCTTTGGTGAAACAGTGTTCCGTTTCTTCATCTAGAAATTATACATGGTGAGTAATGAATGAGGTACACACCGCACAGAAACAATCCTCACGCCCGTGAACGATAAGTCTCAGAATGATAAACCCCTTAGCTTTAAGAGGTCGGTGTGCTTTCAAATTGTTTCGCCCTCTTGTCATATTATGTCATTTGCAAAGCGCAAAGATCGTTTTTGTGCTGTGTTTACGTATTACAGTCATTTAGTCACTGATAAAATATTAAGTCAGAATTAGAAAAGGTTTGTTTTTAATGACGAACGTGAGGAAGACAGTGGTTCAATACGGCGCGATCCTGAGGTCTTTACCCCAACCTGCTGACGGAGGAGGAGGAGGAGGCGTGTGATGAGGTGCTGGCTTTACACCTGCTCGGCAGATGCATGCCTCTACCTCATGACCTCCCTGCCTGTGTAATTACCCATTTGTACAAATACAAGGAGGGAGTTCTGTCTTCGTGGTGCCCCCATGTCTTGTGTGTGTGTGTGTGTGTGTGTGTGATCATTACCATTGGCGTGTTACGGGAGAGTGTTTTTACTCTCGCGTTACCTCCGTCTATTAACCTTGTATATACGTACCTTTTTTTGCTCTTGTGTATGTATGCACACACACACCCTAGCCTATGCCAGGTGTGTGTTAGTCCGTCTGTCTCTCCGTGTGTGACTGTCTGTCTTATCTGTAAGTCTGTGTGTGTGTGTGTGTTTTTTTTTTTAAGAGAGAAAACTTCTTTCTCTATGTGTTTGTCTCACATCAGTCTTTTTTTTTTTCTAAAGAGAGAAAAGTTTCTTTTCTTCTCTTTGTGTTAGTCTCACATCAGTCAGTCACAGCAGTTGAATTCCAGCCATCGTGGTGACGGGACTAATGACCTCTACTTGTTCACAGCGAACGAGGGACGATGAAGGGAAGGGGTGGGAACAGATGGGCGGTGAGGGAGGAGTAAGGTAGGTAGGGACTGGTGTGAGGATATGACCATTAGCAGTCTTAAAACTCACTCCCAGTAGGCCAAGTCCTCGTACGTATTATGTCAACACATGGGACGTTCTCAGGAAGCTTTTTCTTGCATCTTGTGACGAGGAGGTGGTTGTTTGACCCCCTCGCTGCTGCTGCTGCTCCTGCTGCTGCCAAGACTGTTTACACGCTGCCCGACTTGGTTCCCCTTGTTCATGAACTTGTTTACCCCCCCCCCCCCCCCCCACACACACACACATACTGACTCCCCCTGGTAGGTTTTAGTGAACTCCCAACCATCATTAAACGACCAGGCTATCTTGAGGACGACGACGGCCGAACTGGACCCCCTGATTGCGACGACTAGAGTCGTCTTGCTCAAGGGGGTCATCATCATATTCAAGTGGTAAACTGCTTGAGAGCTTATTCACCTGCTGAGAAACTTTCTTTCCTGCTTGTAAGCTTGTTCCCCGTACTGGGACCTTGTTAATCAACTTGTAAGCTTATTCTCTTGCTGGGAACTTGTTCATTTGCTCACAAGCTCGTTCCTATTTTTGGACCCTGTTGATCAGCTTGTAAGCTTATTCCCTTGCTGGGAGCTTGTTCATTTGCTCGCAAGCTTGCTCCCATTTTAGGACCCTGTTGATCATCTTGTAAGCTCATTTCCATACTGGGATCCTCTTTACATGTTCATAAGCTTGTGTATATCTTAGGAAACTTGTTTCCCACGTCGCCCAGCTGGCCGGGGAGGCTGTGTTTCTCCGCTTGTGAGTTTGTTGCCTCTACTAACGCAGGGTCCACAACCCCCCCCCCCCCCCCCCCCCAACCCACCACATCCTTGAAACAAAGACAAGCGAGGGAGGGGGGGGGGGGGAAAAAGCTAATCTTAAGCGCCTGGCCGGCAGCCTTGGCCAGTGACCCGCTTCGTTTTCTTGACCTTTGTCTTGTGTCGAGAACTATTGAGTTGGGGGGAAGGGGGGGGGGGGAGAGTAGCCCAGGGACCCGGGGGGAGGGAGGGAGGGAGGGAATCTACTTTCATAGTGGGAAGAAGTTCGATTTTTTTTTATTGGAGTTCAATTTCGTGGGTAGGTTCGTTTTGTTGGGAATTTTACTTGTCGTGAGTTTACTTCATGAGGGGTATGTATATATATATATATATATATATATATATATATATATATATATATATATATATATATATATATATATATATGTATGTATATATATATATATATATATATATATATATATATATATATATATATATATATATATATATATATATATATATATATATATATATATATATACTTTTTTCTTGGGGAGAGGTCACTTCCTTGAAGTGAACCTCACCCTCTAGAGGTGTGTGTGTGTGTGTGTGTGTGTGTGTGTGTGTGTCTTGAGAACTGTGACATGTTGGTGGAGGGTCAGTCAGCCGAGACGATGGCTGGGTGGAAGGGGTGGAGGATGTGAGGGTGGCCCGATAGTCTGCCTTGGGGAGAGGGGAGGAGGGAGTATATGAGTATAAGGTACGGAGAGAAGACACGTTTCCAGAAAGCCTTCCCACACACACACACATACACACACACACACACACACACACACACACACACACGCACGCACGCACGCACGCACACACACACACACTTAAGACCTACACGTACGCTCTCTCTCTCTCTCTCTCTCTCTCTCTCTCTCTCTCTCTCTCTCTCTCTCTCTCTCTCTCTCTCTCTCTCTCTCTCTCTCACCCACTTCAGAACTACACCTTACCCTGTCCTGTCCCTTCTCTCCGACCATCCCGCTCGAGAGATTATCCAACTTCCAGCTTTTCCAGTGGGGCTTATTTGTGACTACACGTTTTTTCAGGTTATTAAGATTATCCATTTTTCCAGCTTACCCAGGAGCGATTATTCGCTTTCCAGCTTATCCAAGAAATAATCCGTTTTTCAATGAGTGATTATCCATATTTCAGTTTATCTGAGAGATTATCGAGCCAATCGACTAATCCTAGGATACATTATACGATATTTGGCGTATCCTAGGAGGAAAACGGCTGATGTCGGAGGGAGAGACATGATGGGGAGATGAGTAGTGGTGGTGTGAGTGAAGGGGAGGCCTAGGATGAGGTGTTAGTTGTAGTGAGAGTGAGGGAAGAGTAGGAGAGTGAAGGGAGAGTTGAGGCGAGTAGGGAAGAGAGTCCGAGTGAGAGTGAGCAGGGGGCATTGGAATGAGGGAGGTGGGAGTTAAGAGTGAGGGATATCTCAAGCGAGAGTGAGGAGAAAGTTGGAGAGAGAAAGAGAGAGAGCAGAGTTGGAGTGAGAGTGAGGGGAGAATTGATGTGAAAGTGAGGAGAGAGAGAGAGAGAGAGAGAGAGAGAGAGAGAGAGAGAGAGAGAGAGAGAGAGAGAGAGAGAGAGAGAGAGAGCATAGTTGGAGTGAGATTGAGGGGAGAATTGATGTGAAAGTGAGGAGAGATAGAGAGAGAGAGAGAGAGAGAGAGAGAGAGAGAGAGAGAGAGAGAGAGAGAGAGAGAGAGAGAGAGAGAGAGCATAGTTGGAGTGAGAGTGAGGGGAGAATTGATGTGAAAGTGAGGAGAGAGAGAGAGAGAGAGAGAGAGAGAGAGAGAGAGAGAGAGAGAGAGAGGGAGAGAGAGAGAGAGAGCAGAGATGGAGTGAGAGTGAGGGGAGAATTGATGTGAAATTGAGGAGAGAGAGAGAGAGAGAGAGAGAGAGAGAGAGAGAGAGAGAGAGAGAGAGAGAGAGAGAGAAGAGGTGGAGTGAGAGTGAGGGGAGAATTGATGTGAAAGTGAGGAGAGAGATAGATAGATAGATAGAGAGAGAGAGAGAGAGAGAGAGAGAGAGAGAGAGAGAGAGAGAGAGAGAGAGAGAGAGAGTCATGGAGGCGTGCACCCTGGTGGTGGCCATAACCTGTGGCTCCTGACAGAATTAATCCAGTGCCCCAAGTTTTTCTCTTGCCCCTCGTATATCACCTGTTGCTGCTGCCGCCAAGTGCTGAGAGAGTCTCTCTCTCTCTCTCTCTCTCTCTCTCTCTCTCTCTCTCTCTCTCTCTCTCTCTCTCTCTCTCTCTCTCTCTCTCTCCAAGGTTGGCCTCTGCCATAGCGCCAGTCGAAGAAGCAGAGCAGACATTACGTTAACTCCTACGAGATCACTATCGACTTGTCGTCGTTGCTTCACTTGCACACACACACACACACACACACACACACACACACGTACTCTGCAGGTCGACGTTATATTCCTCCCCCCCCCGTGACTAATAGATAATATAATTTCTCAGACGCAGTAATAATTATCCTGTTTGTCACCTCCGCTGGGTTATAAGGAAGAGGAGGGGAATTGGGGTGGGGGGGGAAACCCACAATCGCTGGCAATGATAATGATAACAATAATGATAATGATAATAATGCTGATAATAATAATAATAATAATAATAATAATAATAATAATAATGATAATAATAATAATAATAATAATAATAATAATAATAATATTAATGATAATAGTAATAATGATAATAATTATAATAATAATTTCTCCATCTTTAGTTAATGGAGAACGCTAAAGTAAATTGGTGGGAGAGCAGGTGAAAAAAAATGAGGGGGGGGGGGGGGGGGGGACGGGTAATAGTGTGTTTTTCTTTCTGCGCGGGCCAACACCTGTGAGGGGAGGGGGGGGGGGAGAAGACTTGGCAACGTCGCCCCGAGACGGTTTGTCGGACGTTTGGCACAGCCGCCTCCTCAGGGTCTTTGCCATGGTTTTTGTTGACGGAAGAAGACGAAGGCGACAGTTGTTGCTGGAGAATGAGAGCGGCGAGAGCGAGAGAGAGAGAGAGAGAGAGAGAGAGAGAGAGAGAGAGAGAGAGAGAGAGAGAGAGAGATTCCCTCTTCCATATAACCTTACAACAATTACTATTACTGAGAGAGAGAGAGAGAGAGAGAGAGAGAGAGAGAGAAGAGAGAGAGAGAGAGAGAGAGTCCCTCTTCCATATAACCTTACAACAATTACTATTATTGAGAGAGAGAGAGAGAGAGAGAGAGAGAGAGAGAGAGAGAGAGAGAGAGAGAGATTCCCTCTTCCATATAACCTTACAACAATTACTATTACCGAGAGAGAGAGAGAGAGAGAGAGAGAGAGAGAGAGAGAGAGAGAGAGACTCAGGGGCAGATTGGTAGGCGATGGAGGAGCGAGAGGCGTTTGGAGATTGACAGAACCAGTGGTGGTTGAGCGGAGGTTTGGTGGGGATGTCGGGGGCGGGGGTGAAGCTGAAGCATGCGTTGGAGGAGAAATAATCATGCGGGAGAGGTGTAAACACGGTGACAGTGAGAGTTAGGAGGAAAGGGAAAGTATAAGTAGAGAGAAAATGAACTTCAGGAAGAATGCAAGAAACAGGAAAGATTTTCTCTCTCTCTCTCTCTCTCTCTCTCTCTCTCTCTCTCTCTCTCTCTCTCTCTCTCTCTCTCTCAGTAGTTACAATGGTAATTGTATAGAGTAGGTAGTCATGTGTACGTACAGGTTAAAGCGATGGAGGCGGTGGGAAAGGAATGAGGGAGGGAAGTTATAAATCAAGTGGGAGGGAGAGAGAGATACGCAGCCATTTTGGCGAAAAACTGAGATTTGTGGTGAGGCAGATGGAGAGATCATTGGTAAGGCCCTGGATGGGCTATATATATATATATATATATATATATATATATATATATATATATATATATATATATATATATATATATATATAGTTTTTCTGCATGTTCTTGGAGGGATAGCTATGCCAACCCTTCTGAAGTGAAGGGCAACGCAACAGCTGTCGACCCATAACAAAAAACAGCTGATCAGTCAAAACAAAGATGGCGCTGGTTGCCCGATGCGAATAGATGCATAGAAAATTGGTCAGCCGTAGATCAGGGTGTCCAAGTTAATCCAGAGACGGAATAGGAGGTCGCTTAACCAATAGGGATGACTGACCGGGCAGAGGAAGGAGAGAGAGAGAGAGAGAGAGAGAGAGAGAGAGAGAGAGAGAGAGAGAGAGAGAGAGAGAGAGAGAGAGAGAGAGTGAATCGTGCGGCTGATAATTCAAATTGTACCGTAAAACATTGACGACTCAGCTGTTCCACTTGGGGGGAAAAAAACAGATGTTCAGCTTGATGGAAAAGCTGATTAAGAAAACAAAAACGAAGAAAAAAGTAATTAGTCGGGCCAGAAGGAGGACCATCGGGTCATATACTCCTCAGATGATGGATGGATGGATTTAGCTTGAGTTAGCGTGTCAACCAACAGTTATAACAGGCCGAACAGCAGCCGGTCTGTCAGGACGGTTGACGGAACAGTTGGAACACTTACAAGGTGGGGATTGAGATGGAGGGTGGGTGGTGGAGAGGGAGGATGGAGACCGTCTGTTTAGTTCCAACAATAACTGTGATGGAACGGTGTGGGGGATTCGATCAACCCGGGGGTAATTCAAGCATTTGAAAAAAAAAAAGCAATAAAATAGAACTGGAATCGTCGATTAATTCAGCCCCTTGAGCACAATGGTACGACCCTTGAGCACAACGGCACGACCGTTGAGCACAACGGCACGACCTTTAAACGCGGAGAGCATCACCGTTTATCTCAGGGGTTGGTAACCATCGTGCTTAAGGGTCTTACCATCTTGCTCAAGGGTCGTACCGTCGTGCTCAAGGGTCGTACCGTCGTGCTCAAGGGTCGTACCGTCGTGCTCAAGGGTCGTACCGTCGTGCTCAAGGGTCGTACCGTCGTGCTCAAGGGTCGCATCATTCTTCTCATAGGGTTAAATGATTTACTCAAACTCATCCATTCGTAGGCGTTTGATGACTTCCATTAGATTATCTCCAATACATGGTTGACTATTTCCCCAAAGGACGAACATAAATAGACCTTGATATTGGGATCTTGAAACACTTGAATGTTTCCACAAACACAACTCGAAGGAAGAGAACGCAAATTACCGGCGTAATTATAAGACACGACTGTTATGGAGAGTTCTGGTTTGTAATGTCAGTTCCAATATCAGGTTTTTATCCAGTGTGGAGTCGTACTTTCGTTCTCCTCAGCACCCATGAGTCGATTTCCACAACCGAATATATGCGAATATATATATATATATATATATATATATATATATATATATATATATATATATATATATATATATATATATACAGAGTAACGTGATGCCAAATATAACATATCGTAACAACGTAACGGATATGATTATGTAGCAGCTATCGTCAGGTACTCCTGACTTTTATGTGTCTTCTTTTTTTTACACGAAAAATGCATAACCAGTTTTGGCTCGTGGAATTGTAACTGTAATCTGTGCTCAGCGGTTTATATAAAAACCCAAAAAAGTTAAACCACCCGGATGAGTAACCAGCCCATGACAGTTTTCTCATACGCTTATCACAGAGAGGAGGTATTAACGATCAGGGTCGCCAAACGCGTAAACTACTACCCACCCACCACAGATGCAACTCCAGCGCGCCTTTCTGAAGGTGATGCTTGGAGGTGTGGGCTCAAAACACCACCCCACTGAGTCCAGGGGTTCCTGTAGCTCCACGGCTGCCCTACGCACAGTAGCAGGGAGAGGATGGATTGTTCTCGGAGATATATATATTCTCAGGCGAGATTGAACTTTGACCTGACGACGACACAGCCCTCGCCAAAGGTTACTTTTCACGTGCAGTGCGTCCCAAAGCAGGAGGAATGATTTGGTCTCCTCCGTTCCCCCCCCCCCCTGCCCTTCGCTTCCGCCACGTATACCCCCTCTGTAAGGCGCTTACTCCTCACGCACCCAAGCCATATGACCAAACCCTACCAGGTCACACTCCTCGACTGAATCATACTATAATCTTCGTACTATTACACGTCTCTCTATCTCACTCTGTTGTCTCTTCTTGCTCGACCAATTTGCCCTCCTCACACCGCACGTTGTACTCAAGCATTTCCTTTGCAACACAATCTTCTGTAGTTACGTCTTGGGAGTATTGCGCCGTCAGGACCTTCCCATCTCTGCCCTCAGAGGCAGTTAACATCCCTTACCACCCACTCCATTTAGTGCATCCGGAACCTGAGCTCCATCAGCCGCCCCGTGAGTGTGGCTAACCTCAGCCTCCACGATTCCATCCGCTGCCGTGTCCAGTCCCACACTCCTCATCCTCCACGTTTTGTCCGTCACATATATCATACACAAAGGTGTGTGTGTGTGTGTGTGTGTGTGTGTGTGTGTGTGTGTGTGTGTGTGTGTGTGTGTAGGCATGTCTTCCCACGCAAGGAAGACCTCGTCTCCTGACCTCTGACTCGGCCGCTGGAACATCAGCGAGAATGGATTATTCTAACATTTAGAAACCCCCCCCACGTTGCGGACATACGTTCCTCTCTCATCCCAAATAGATCCCTCGATCATCCTCTTTTTTTGTTTCATTGTACCTGTTGATGGCACGACGGTACGGTCCTTGAGCACGACGGTACGACTCATGAGCACGAAGGTACGACCCTTGAACACGACGGTGCGATACTTAAGCTCGACGGTACGGTTGGTCCTTGGACGGCACGACCCCTGAGGATGGTGGAGTGTCCTTCTCATCTAACCCTTGAGAGTTAGCTGAAAGGCCAGGACATCATACCCAAGAGTCGCACCGACCGTCGTGTTCAAGGGTCGTACCGTCGTGCCTATGAGGGTCGTAATCATCGTTCTCAGCGGGTCAGATCTTGGGAGTCGTAACTGAATGAAGTCTGAGAGGCAAGGCGGCGTGAGAGAGAGAGAGAGAGAGAGAGAGAGAGAGAGAGAGAGAGAGAGAGAGAGAGAGAGACCTTAACCACTCACTCTGACCTTTAAAGATCCGTTGACATTGCATTGTCTGAATCCCCGTTTGATAGTCGTACGCGCTTAAAGTTGTACAGCCACTCGCTCTTATAAAGGAGCTTTAACATTTTTCCTCGAAAGTTGAAACGGGGGGAGGGCACGTGAGAGAGAGAGAGAGAGAGAGAGAGAGAGAGAGAGAGAGAGAGAGAGAGAGAGAGAGAGAGAGAGAGAGAGAGAGAGAGAGGTTCATTTGTCTGTTCACGGCAGTAGGTCGGGGATGTTCTGAAAGCTACGTCAGTCGCGAAAGGTGTCGTAGGTATATGGACACCAGTCCCGAGGCCGTGAGCGCAAGTTAAGGAAGACCGGGTGGACGCGTTGGAAATAACTGAGGACGGTGCGCCCTGTGTGTGTGTGTGTGTGTGTGTGTGTGTGTGTGTGTGTGTGTGTGAGTGTGTGTGTGTGTGTGAGGAGTGAGGAGAAACGAAGGAGAGGGTATGGTGTGAGGATTTGTGGACCAGGTGTTTTCTTTGAAAAATTTTTGTGAGAAAACACTCGGAGAAATAGAGGGATTTTATGTGGCATTTATGGACGAGGAGAAAGAGTGTGGTTGAAGGTGCTACAGATATATGGTGTGGGAGAATATATATATATATATATATATATATATATATATATATATATATATATATATATATATATATATATATATATATATATATATATTTTTTTTTTTTTTTTTTATACTTTGTCGCTGTCTCCCGCGTTTGCGAGGTAGCGCAAGGAAACAGACGAAAGAAATGGCCCCCCCCCCCCCCCCCCCCCATACACATGTACATACACACGTCCACACACGCAAATATACATACCTACACAGCTTTCCATGGTTTACCCCAGACGCATCACATGCCTTGATTCACTCCACTGACAGCACGTCAACCCCTGTATACCACATCGCTCCAATTCACTCTATTCCTTGCCCTCCTTACACCCTCCTGCATGTTCAGGCCCCGATCACACAAAATCTTTTTCACTCCATCTTTCCACCTCCAATTTGGTCTCCCTCTTCTCCTCGTTCCCTCCACCTCCGACACATATATCCTCTTGGTCAATCTTTCCTCACTCATTCTCTCCATGTGCCCAAACCATTTCAAAACACCCTCTTCTGCTCTCTCGACCACGCTCTTTTTATTTCCACACATCTCTCTTACCCTTACGTTACTTACTCGATCAAACCACCTCACACCACACATTGTCCTCAAACATCTCATTTCCAGCACATCCATCCTCCTGCGCACAACTCTATCCATAGCCCACGCCTCGCAACCATACAACATTGTTGGAACCACTATTCCTTCAAACATACCCATTTTTGCTTTCCGAGATAATGTTCTCGACTTCCACACATTTTTCAAGGCTCCCAAAATTTTCGCCCCCTCCCCCACCCTATGATCCACTTCCGCTTCCATGGTTCCATCCGCTGACAGATCCACTCCCAGATATCTAAAACACTTCACTTCCTCCAGTTTTTCTCCATTCAAACTCACCTCCCAATTGACTTGACCCTCAACCCTACTGTACCTAATAACCTTGCTCTTATTCACATTTACTCTTAACTTTCTTCTTCCACACACTTTACCAAACTCAGTCACCAGCTTCTGCAGTTTCTCACATGAATCAGCCACCAGCGCTGTATCATCAGCGAACAACAACTGACTCACTTCCCAAGCTCTCTCATCCCCAACATATATATATATATATATATATATATATATATATATATATATATATATATATATATATATATATATTCCCTGGGGATAGGGGAGAAAGAATACTTTCCACGTATTCCCTGCGTGTCGTAGAAGGCGACTAAAAGGGAAGGGAGCGGGGGGCTGGAAATCCTCCCCTCTCGTTTTTTTTTTTTTTTTTTAATTTTCCAAAAGAAGGAACAGAGAGGAGGGCCAGGTGAGGATATTCCCTCAAAGGCCCAGTCCTCTGTTCTTAACGCTACCTCGCTATCGCGGGAAATGGCGAATAGTATGAAAAAAAAAAAAAAAAATATATATATATATATATATATATATATATATATATATATATATATATATATATATATATATATATATATATATATCGCCTCATATTGTTTTCGTGTTGTTGGCTTATTTCGAAGAGTAAGAGGATACCTTTAAACAGGACCTATATTTTTATTTAACGTGTTTAGATCTGTTGTTATGAAACGTCTTAGGAGACCTGAATACCATCAGTGGTCTACGTAAGTCAAGACTCTTCATACCAGAGTTTCCCTAGGTATTTATCCCGGCGGGAGATACACTGGGGTGGGTGGATGGCCCCAAAGCACCTCCCCAAGCTTCCTCCTACCGACGTTCCGATCCTCCATTATGGATTCTCTCTATGATGTTCCGCCGCCTCGCCTCCCCTCCACCTATCTTTTCATCAACTGAGTTTAGCTGTTGCTTTTAGTAACGACTTACCCCTATGAGACTATTATATCTGATGAGTATGGTGTGTATACCACAGGGAGTATACAATGGCACGCCCATTATTATTATTATTATTATTATTATTATTATTATTATTATTATTATTATTATTATTATTATTATCATTATTATTATCATTATTATTATTATTATCATTATTATTATTATAATTATCATTATTATTATTATTATTACTGCTACTACTACTACTACTACTACTACTACTACTACTATTGTTATAATTATTATTATTATTATTATTATTATTATTATTATTATTATTATTATTATTATTGTTGTTGTTATTAATACTGTGTATTCCGCGACTGACAGGGGATTTTCCGTTTAAAGGAATTTGAGGAAAACTTTTTAAGCGAAAGAATTAATGTGAAGCATCGTTAAGTCAGCGTGAAGACAGGTGGACGTGGGGAGACGCCGCCTCACAATGCAAAGAAAATAATGAAAGGAAAAACATTTCTTGAGTCAGCAGAGGAAAAATAATGGAACGAGTGAATATTGATGAAGGGAAAACGGGAAAGAATAAAGAAAGAGAAGTAGAGTTGGAGGAGAATGACCTTCAGTTCGGGAGTACTAGTCTTTGTCTTAAGGGTAGCGAGTACGACGAGGTGACCTTTGACCTGACCGTTAATGGTCGAGGTCAGAGGGTGGTTAACAAGGAGTCCTGAGACGGGCCAAGGTTGGTGCTTACGAGGGTTGTGGTGGTCGATCATTGCAGGAGCTCTGGTACCGCCGACAGGCGTACGGTTGTTGGGTTGTTAGGACGAGTCGTGGAGGGGGAAAGACAGTGTTTGAATCCCTCCCTACAGGTGGGAGTTGAAGTGGCGACAGGTGTTTATGTTGGGGTAAAACAAGAGAAAAGTAAAGCTGGTGATAAAAGGTGATAAAACCAGGAACATAGGAAGTATGAGGAATACCCCTGGCTTGAAGAAGGGGTGATTAAAGATGGAAATAGCTAGGAGAACAGAGGAACAGTTAGTGGTAAAGACGCTGGAGGAAAGTGACGAAGAGGAGCAGAGAAAGAGTCGAGGAAAGTGACGAAGAGGAACAGAGAAAGAGTCGAGGAAAGTGACGAAGAGGAACAGAGAACGAGTCGAGGAAAGGGTCATATCCTCGTATTCATGTGCACCTGAAGGAAAAAAGAGAACGCAAATAAAAAGGGATTAAGGCTATAAAGGAGACTACAAGAGGTGTAAACAGGAGCCAAGAAAAAGAAGTGAAGCTTGGAGATAGAGATATAGTGCCGACAGTAACGAAGGTTATACAACAGACGCAGCTCTTCGAAGAAAAACGACCCTAGCGAATGTGTTGGTTAACCTTCGTGGGCACGACTCCACGACCTTTGAGCACGACGGTACTTACTACCCTTGTGCACGACACTGCGACCCTTGAGCACCACCGATGCAAACAACCCTTAGGCACGAAGGTCCAAGAGTAGGTCATGATGCCCATGGGTCGTGCTCGGAGAGGTTCATGCAGGGGTATGGGGGGATACCGGGAGACGAAGATGATGAAGGATGGAAAGAAGGGTGGATAATGGAGGAATAGGGAAGTAGGAAACAAGGGCGGTGGTTTAAGGGTGGTTGGGAAGCCGTTGCCATGGTTACTGGTCGCTTATGTAACGGTCGACGGTGAGCGGCTCAGGTTGCCAGGTGTTGCTGGCGCAGACACTCCCAGACAGGCAGAAAAGGAAACTAGAGAAGCCTAAATGCAGACAGGTGTAGGGAGAGTAAGAGGGAGGGAGGGAAGGAGATAAAAAGAGAGGAGAGGAGTGGAGTAAGAGAGGGAGAAAGAAAGAAGAACTAGAGAGAGAAATGATAAAAAGAGGAGAAGCACTGGAGAAAAATAACAGTGGCAAACCCCAGCTGAAGCTAGCTTGCGGGTGATTCTGGCCCTTATGGTCCCGTCGCCGAAAGATCATTTTGCTAGGTTTCCAGTGGTTTCTCGTCTGTCCTGGGTAAACACGGCGGATAAAACAAATGTAAAGATGGTAAAAGCAATTGGTAAATATACCAGCGCGCGCGCGTCAGCACACTCACACACACACACACACACACACACACACACGTGCACACTTACACAAATGCTTGAATATGGAGATGCACAGAAACCCGCATGTAGTGCGTTCTGAAAAACGTACATAAGTACACACAAGAACACAGACACACTGCTCCATTGGTGCACAGACTTCCACGCCCACGTACACACGTGTCTCATCACCCAGACAGACAGGGGAGGGGAGGATTAAGGAGGTTATGTGTGACACTTAAAGTGAGACAGAATCTGACCCTTTAACCTACCCTGAAACTGGGCATGAATTGAGGAGAGAGAGAGAGAGAGAGAGAGAGAGAGAGAGAGAGAGAGAGAGAGAGAGAGAGAGAGAGCTGACGTGCGTTGCGCTCACCTCACATCTCCGTTGTGTCGTTATTCTTCTTTCTTCCGCCGCGACGCTCGTGCAGCCATCAGCTCTCGCTTGATCATGGGCTTTACTTAGACCGTACATCTACTTCTTGCTGGTAAAGTTGGGTTGTTCTCTCTTGGGGCGTTCGTTACTTTGTCTCGTAGAACCTTTGAAGTGACCCGCCTTCCTCTCTCGTGCGTGTGATGTTATTCGTCATATTTTTTTTTTTTTTCTATATAATACAGTTTTGGGAATACTTGCTGATACAGTTACTCTATTTCTTCCAATATGTCATTTCTTTTTTAGTTCTAGTACATTTGATTTTCGTCCTGTCTGCATACATTATCATATATCTTTCTCTTTTTTCCCTCCCGTGCTACAATTTCAGGCATTTTGTCTTTGTGGGAGTTCAGGAATTCCATCACTTCAGTTTTACCTCCGAATTGTTTCAGAATGCTTTGTATTTATATAATCTTGGTTGGCCGGTAACCATGTAACGCAGCACTCAGCTTCGATTCTTATACAGGCAGTGAACATCATCGTCAGTTTCCCGTTCCCTCGTTTTGATAGTTCTCATTATCATTCCAACCTTTGTTTTGACTCGACAATACTGTATTACGAAGTATCTTAAATTTAAGTTTTTTCAGGTGACTGTCTCCATCCATACCGGGGCGTTTTTGGGGTGGTGTTGTTCAAATGTATCTTCATTCATTTCTATGTTATTGTCGTGACCAGTTATGAATTGCATCCAAGTCTATATTGCATGTTCTCCTGCAAACCATATTATGATATACTCTGTTTTACATCATAGTCTGCACCTGATATCATTATTATGAAGAGTATTGAAAGCAGTGGTGTGGTACATTTGATATAAGTATTATAAAGGGAACTGAAGAAGTAGTGCTACCCTTTGGTAGTACAATCCGATATCAGTATTATGAAGGGCATTGAAGACAATAGTGTTCCTCTTTGATTGTACAATCCGATATCAATATTATAAAGGGAACTGAAGAAGTAGTGCTACCCTTTGGTAGTACAATCCGATATCAGTATTATGTAGGGCATTGAAGACAATAGTGTTCCTCTTTGATTGTACAATCCGATACCAATATTATAAATGGAACTGAAGACAGTAGTGTTCCCCTGTGGTACATCTGATATCATAAAGAGTATTGAAGCCGGCCCGTGGTACATCTGATAAGACACATTCATCAGACGTGGTTCCATTTAATGTCACTTTCAATTTTCTGTCTGGTTGAAATTCCTCGACACACCTTCCCATTTCGCTTTTTGATATTTGGTTTCGCGTCTCTCTCTCTCTCTCTCTCTCTCTCTCTCTCTCTCTCTCTCTCTCTCTCTCTCTCTCTCTCTCTCTCTCTCTCTAGTAAGCAGGATTCTGCAGTTTACTTCATCAGATGCCTTAAACAGAGTGTGGAGGGATAGTGTCCATTCTCCTCCCCTTCCCCCCTGTGCAATTAGTGTTTCGCGTATGTCTGCTTGATGAACTAAGTGGTCGAGTTTATGTACTTTTGCCATGCACAGGTCCGTTGTGGCCTTCGTCTAATATAGTTGTTATTCGTAGAGAGAGAGAGAGAGAGAGAGAGAGAGAGAGAGAGAGAGAGAGAGAGAGAGAGAGAGAGCCCTGCGCACATAAGAGCATCAACTGGGCTGGGAGCAGTTCTCTGTTCTGTTACTTCAATATTGACATAAAAAATGTAATGGAAATATAAAGGTTTTGTTTGTGTAAGTGAATAGTTTCATTCTACCATATTGTCGCAATATGTTCTCCTGTTTCTGTGTTGTTGACATGTCATGTTTTGCTGGGGAAGATAGTTTACCGTGTGTGTGTGTGTGTGTGTGTGTGTGTGTGTGTGTGTGCAGTTGCCTATTTGTGTTATGGGGGGTGGGGGGGGGGAGTTCTACGCTCGTGGGGGCCCCCCATCTCTTGCACTATCTCTACCATCGTACATACACCTTTCGAAACTGACGTATGCTGTCCGCATATTCACAGTTTCATTACTCAGTCCGATCCATTCATCCGCCGCACATGTAAAAGTACTTCTTTACATCAAATTTTTCTTTTGACAACTTTTCTATTATTTGATATCATGCCGTGGTCTCTGGTCATTCTATCCATTCATCTTTCGAAGAACTGTTCTCTGTTGACATCACCAGACTCGTTTAAAAGAAGGTTGTGATCAGTTCACCCCTTACTCTTCTTTCTTTTCGATTGTGAATAAATTTCTGGCTTTTAACCATATGTATGTATGTATGTATGTATATATGTATGTATGTGTGTGTGTGTGTGTGTGTGTGTGTTTGTGTGTGTGTGTGTGTCTTCCAGTCTTCATATATGTAGAGAGAGAAAATGTAGTTATCAGTAAAGAAATTTAGTGAGTACCAAAACGGATTATGGAGAGACACAGTGATAAGCTCCTTGATACATACCTTGATACTGACTGATGATAGTCTTTTAGAAGATCCACACCTGCACTTTATCTGTTGGATATTTAGTATCTGAAATATCTGGAGGGACTTCAGTCGTGTAAATATACGTTGCGAGGGAAAAAACCTTATATCTATTTGCTTCGCGTCTTCACATACTCTGGAGTCTTTCTTCCTACATGTAACCATTTTAAAGATACTTCAGTATGAAATTATATATATATATATATATATATATATATATATATATATATATATATATATATATATATATATATATATACTCCTCACTCCATTTCGTAGCGATCCCTTTACACCGCTCTATACCTTCAATCCTCTCATACGCTTCTCAAAGGTCCAAAAATGCCACAGTGAAATTCTTCTTTTCTGCGTGCGATTTTCACACAAGTTCTTCAGAACAAACACCTGATCCCCCACACCCACTGCCTCTGGTGAAGCCGTTGATCCTCCCCGATCAGATGCGTTATGCGTGCCACCACCCTATTTGTCACCACAATGTCAAACGCCTTAACAAGTATGCTGAACAGACCCATAACTCAATACTTCGAACATCATTTGCACATATATATATCTTTTCTTTCAAACTATTCGCCATTTCCCGCGTTAGCGAGGTAGCGTTAAGAACAGAGAACTGGGCCTTTGAGGGAATATCCTCACCTGGCCCCCTTCTCTGTTCCTTCTTTTGGAAAATTAAAAAAAAAAAAAAAAAAATAATGAGAGGGGAGGATTTCCAGCCCCCCGCTCCCTCCCCTTTTAGTCGCCTTCTACGACACGCAGGGAATATGTGGGAAGTATTCTTTCTCCCATCCCCAGGGATAACATATATATATATATATATATATATATATATATATATATATATATATATATATATATATATATATATATATATATATATATGTATGTATGTATGTATGTATGTATGTATGTATGTATTCCTATGAGTCCACGGGGACTCATAGGAATATCTTGATCACGCGCAAAAATTGTGATCCTTCCCAGTATATATATATATATATATATATATATATGAGAGAGAGAGAGAGAGAGAGAGAGAGAGAGAGAGAGAGAGAGAGAGAGAGAGAGAGAGAGAGAGAGATGGTATCTTTCCGACGAACAAATTTTTTGAGTAAAGAGTGGAGTGTTTCAAGAGTGTGTTCGGCCCGTTCAATAATTCGGGCTGCGAACATGAACTGTGTGACAAGTGTTGTGGGGTTTATTTTGCTCACCAGGAAGTCGGTGCCGTTGCATGTGTAACGTTGCAGACGGGAGCGTATAACAGGAAGTTACAAAAAGAAGAGAAAAATGATAATCCGGCACATGCATACATGAAGCGTAAATGGTTATCTTGTGACACAGAGTCGCGGAAAACAGATACTCTGTTGGACGTTGTAAGCCAATGTCTGGTGGATATGTACGTGATCTATCTAAAGACAAAGACGTAAGGAAACAGACTTGGGCTCAATGGGAGGAAAGACTATAGAAGAAAGGCGTATCTGAAGTGATGAGAGGCGGTGATGCAAGATGAAGAGAGTTAAGAGGAAGACTGGAAGTTTTGTGCAAGAAACAGAGATGTCTCTTTGTGGTCGGTAGGATTCAACGTATGAACGGTAGGGCAAGACGCAACTCCCTTCTGTGATGGTTCACAGTCCTTGAAGGTTAGCAGAGTGGCGATGATGGCAATGATGATGATGATGATGATGATGATGATGGTGGTGATGGCGGTGGTCATGATGACGATAGTAATGGTGAGGGGGAGGAGAATGAGTAAGGAAGTTTAAGATATATTAGATAAACCGTGTGGACTACACGTTAACAGATGTTCTAAGTAAAACAGATTTGCTTCAGTGGATTAAAACAGGTTTCTCTTTGCAGGTGCGACCCAGGCCTGGCAGACAGAGGCGCACAACAGTAAGTTCAGACGTAAACTTAATTGGAGGACTGGTCCCTTAAGCTGTAAATGTGTTTGTGTGTAGAGATTCGCCAAGATTAAGCTTGGCACGGGTTCTCCTCAATGACAGCCCATTCCCGGGTGTGTCTCTCCACTGGCACGGGTCGTGTGTGTGTGTGTGTGTGTGTGTGCCGTTTATGGCACAAGTCGAGTATCTGTGTGTTTGTATGCGCCATTAATGGCACAGGGTGACCCTTGCATCCCTGTAATGTTGTGGTCACTGAGGAGGATCTGTGTGTTGTGTAAAATGTGATGAATTGCTTTCGTCCCGGGAGATTGAGTCATCATTTGAATCGTAATTGATAAATTAGTTATGAGAAGTTTTCAGTTATATTGTAAATTTTTTTTAGATAGTTGCCAGGTTGGATTGTAAAGTTATTAGATAACTAGCAAGTTAGTTTATAAAATTATTGTAGATAACTCATGTAGTTTATAAAGTTATTGTTCATAACTCAACGGTTAAATTGTGAAATTAATTAGATAACTAAGAGGTTAGATTTTAAAGTTAATTAGACCCTATTAAGTTGAATGATGAAGACATTAACTGGCAACATAAATTAGATCATGAAGTCAGATATGGAGCGAGATGAACAATAAATGTGATAAGGAAAATTTTAAGCACGTTGGTTGCTTGTGTTGCTTTGGGTTGGAACTGTTCTTTGGATTTTACCTTCGTCTCTTTTACTGTAACCCAGGTATTCATTTTCGTTATACGTTCCTGTTTTTTTTTTTTTTCCATGATTAATTTGTCGTTTTCTTTTTTGTTTTATGGATGTGTTTCACTCGATTCTCGTTTTCTGAAGCAACTGCTCCGTATCGTCCGTTTTCTTTTATTTTTTTTCTGTTTCTGGTAAGCTGTGAAGAATTTGTTGTAGGTGATTACTCTCTCTCTCTCTCTCTCTCTCTCTCTCTTTCACCAGAACTCTGTGGTAATGAATATGCTAACATCACGTAATCAATTCCAGTTTTTAGTCCAGTAATTAACTGAACCCAGGTGTAATCACAGGTGTAATCTAATTACTACCGCCATAATTACTGTCAATTCAAACTCTATTCACTCCCTAATTACCCATCACTAATTAGCGAGGGTGATTATACTACTGCGATAGAATATGAGACATTCTCTCTCTCTCTCTCTCTCTCTCTCTCTCTCTCTCTCTCTCTCTCTCTCTCTCTCTCTCTCTCTCTCTCTCTCTCTCTCATTACCCATATTTGGCAATTATCGTATCCATGTTACGTGTCCCGTTTATTACCTTTTCCCGTATGTGTCCTCCGTTTGTTACGTTTCCTTTGTGCTTCTTACGTGTCAAGGATGATGGCGGGAGGAGGGGATGATGGGAGAGCGGAGGATAGTTACATGTCGAGGGATAGTAATGGTGAGAGTGAGTACTGTACGGATTGGCAGGGAACATTAGATAAAACAAGATCAATAGATATTTACATTATCATTACTAGGATATTACTACTGCTGGCAGTAGTAATTGTAGTAGCAGTAGTAGCAGTAGTAATTGTTGTTGTAGTAGTGGTAGTAGTATCAGCAGTTGTAGTAGTAGTCGTAGTAGTATGTACTAGTCTGATGAGTACATAGGAAAGACCGATGACAGAAGACCCATTGCCCTATGACGGGGCTGTGTGTCAATTGACGTTGTAAATCGGACCACACGTCAACTCTAGATAGATGAGGTTGGGATAGGTGGATAAGAAGGCCCTCTCCCCAACCCCCAAGGGAACTACAGCCAGCAGGATAGAAGACTGGAGGAAGAAGAACAACACATTTGCTGATGTAAAGCAAGCATAGCATATGGCAGGACTGGCTGTACTGTATTGTGTCAGTGTGATCACTGGTCAATGAATCTATCGAAGAGGCTCGTCTTTCATGACCTGGACAGATTACCTATCTATCTGTCTGTGTATCTATCTATCTGTCTGTCTGTCTGTCTGTCTGTCTACTTATCAATATATCGATCATATCTCTGTTTATCTGTCAGTCTATCTGTCTTCCTATCAATCTATCTATCTGTCTATCTATCTGTATTTAAACACTTTTCATTTAGGAAACATCTGAACTGATGAAATGTTTCTCAAACCGGTTTTGCAAATGTTTTTGCGTGAACAATATTTGATAGCAATATCTTCCTTTGTTCAGCTGTTCTCTTTGGAGAGAAACTCTCTCGTGCGTTAGTGTTACATCTTTTTGCTCTGCCTTGTAATATTTTTTTTTTTTCGAACGTATTTAGAATCTTGAAAACTTTCCTGAAATTCCCACGAAGTCTTTGCTTACGGTAGGTATCTTGGGGCTGGAATTAGTTTTGTGGCTCCTCTTTGTACTTGTTCCAGTTTTTCAATTTCTATAGAGGTGGGAGAGTAGGTGAGGAGAGGGCTTTTGGCGAGAGGTGTTGGAGAATCTGGGAGAGGTTGAGAGAGTGAGGGTGTTGAGAGATGGGGTGAGTGAGGGTGATGAGAGTTAGGGAGAGTTAGGATGGTGAGGGAGGAGACGGGGAGAGTAAAGGGTAGTGAGAGGCGAGGAGAGTGAAGGTGGTGGGAGATGGGGAGAGCGAGGATGGTGTGTGTGTGTGTGTGTGTGTGTGTGTGTAAGAGAGAGAGAGAGAGAGAGAGAGAGAGAGAGAGAGAGAGAGAGAGAGAGAGAGAGAGAGAGAGCAGCAGCAGCAGCAGCAGCACCCACAGAGATGCCGCCCCTCCTCCCGTGCCCGTCGACCAGCCAGCAGAAGTGACGTCACTCCGCCTGGTTCAGGCACACTATCAACGCTTACATCACCGGTAGGGACATCAACGCTTACATCACCGGTAGGGACATCAACGCTTACATCAGCGAAGACATCAACGCTTACATCACCTGTAGGGGCATCAACGCTTACATCAGCGAAGACATCAACGCTTACATCACCGGTAGGGACATCAACGCTTACATCAGCGAAGGCATCAACGCTTACATCACCGGTAGGGACATCAACGCTTACATCAACGGTGACGCCATCAGCGCTTACATCACTGGTGACATCAGCAAAAAAAAATCAATAAAGTCGCGCACACGCTTAGAAAACGTCGGTGACGTCAGAATTATGAAAGTGGCGGACGCATTTTTTTTCCGTGGCACCACGAGCACTGCCTCCCTCCAGCCTAACCCGTTAGCGACCCAGGAGTGGCTCCGGCAGTACCAGGTAATTGGAAACAAGTATATTAGTCGTTTAATTATGACTGCTAATGACCTCTGATTCATGGCATTACAGCAGCTGTTGACGCTTGATTAATTGATAGAAAAAAAATATATATATATAAAGTATAAATCATTCCCATCAGGCTCTTCAGCGTGTTTAGTATGTAGGTCAGAATATGGCCGACTTCCTGGTATATTACTGCGGGACTTTGGACCCTAGCGACGGCGGGCACGTGGGCAGCAGCCCCCGTCAGAAATAGACTGGCTGTGTCTCGTTTGTTGAAGTCAAAAGAAGCAGAGAAGACGGTGCGTCGCAGGGTAAGGCAGCCGACTTGACGCAGGACAGCAAGACGCTGACGAAAGTCAGGAGAGAGAGAGAGAGAGAGAGAGAGAGAGAGAGAGAGAGAGAGAGAGAGAGAGAGAGAGAGAGAGAGAGGACGGTCTTTGGGGTCGGCATTCCTCGTTCGCTAATGGCGACGAAGGGCTTTAAAGTGGCCAGTGCGGTTTAGCAGTGTTAAGTTTTCCTGAATAACATTACCATAAGCGACGAGCACCATCTGCCATGTTGGACGGTGCAGGAATGTAAGACATCAAATTCCCCGTCTCTCGCTTACCTCAAAAGGTTCTTATCTTCTTATTGAATTCCATTTATTTACGTCAAATCCTCTGCAAAAAAAAAAAAAAAAAAAAGAGAAAAAAAAATACATAACAAAGACAGAACACTCGTATCATGCAAGAAATCTATTAATCTTTTTTTTTTTAATTTAAAGATTTTTGCGTGACGCAAGTTTTTTTTTTGGGGGGGGTGGGGGGAGGAGGGGGGGCGAAAGATTGCAATACCCTTTGTCTCTGTCGGACTCGGGGACTGTTGATTTTTTTTTTTTTTTTTTGGGGGGGGGGTTGGTTGGGGGTAGGGGGAAGTTTGCGAGTAAATTATGCGTCACGCGAATTAATGTTTTACGTAGCGTGGAGGAAGGGAGACTGACCCGGGTAGCGCTAGGATTAATTGAACTTCCTCCCTTTGAAATATTACAGGAATCCCTAAGTTGTAGAAAAGATTACTTGAATTTCAAAAAAAAAAAAAAAGAAAAAACCGAATCGTGTGAGGATTTAAATTTCTCTTCTCAAGGACAATTTATTTGAAAAAAAATCTGATTTTTTTTTCTTAATATTTAAAGCAATAGTTGTATAGATCTGGTTCATGTATAAATCACGAAGGCTTTAACTTACTCAGAGCGACGGTACGACCCTTCAGTGCGACGGTACGATCCCTTGAACACGAAGCTACGTCCCCTTCAACATGACGTTACGACCCTTCAAACGACGGTACGACCCCTTGAACACGAGAGAACGACCATTGAACACGACGGTACGGCCACACGAACACGGTACGACCCTTCAAAACGACAGCACGAACCTTTGAACACGACGGTACGAACCCTTGAACACGACGGTACGAACCCTTGATCACGACGGTACGACCACTTGAACACGACGGTACGACCACTTGATCACGACGGTACGAACCCTTGAACACTACGGTACGACCCCTTGAACACTGCGTTACGACCCCGTGAACACGACGGTACGACCCCTTGAACACGACGACGGTACGACCCGTGAACACGACGACGGTACGACCCGTGAACACGACGGTACGATGGGGGGGATGGGGGTTTATCTCTGACCCTGGGGAGCCAATCATACTCAAGGATCGAACAGCGGTGTTCAGATTTTTATTTTCTTCATGCATACCAATTTGAATTTCGAACGTTCTAAAACACAGACTGTTAGACAGTGAAAAATTTATTTTTACCGACCGAACTTTTAAAACGCGAACACTTTGAATACTAAACTTTTTCTGGTTGTAAGTATTTTGAACGCCGTGGACACTGAGCATTGATTATGGAGAATGATTAGAATATTGGACAATAGAAAAAAAAAAATATATGAATCATTCTGAAACTAATGAGCATGCCAAATATTTTGAATTAAACGAAAAATATTAAGTATTTTGAACTCTTCCAGGACACTGTAACATCTCAACTTTTGTAGTCCTGTAAGAAGTTAATTATTTGAACACTTTAATCACTGAAGACTAAACATTTCCAAAGTTTAATGACTCTAAACACTTATTGCATCGAATGCTAAACTTTTAAAGTTTGCATTTTTTCCCCACTTAAAACTTTGTGCATTTAGTTTCTGAGCATTTTTTAAACGCCGAACGTGACTCGGTGACGTTTAAACGTTGTAAATTCTGAGGATTTCAGGAAAAAAAATATTTAAACATGCAGCACTTCATACAGTGTTTACAAACAGCTTTATTATGGATATGAGGTAAGCTGTTGGAAAAAATTTCAGCTTGATATCAATCTTATATATTTTAACAGACTTACGTAATATGTAAATACCAAAGGAAGAGAAAATGAATATTTTTTTTTTAAGGATAACACGATTCCACTTCGTTATAGTGCGTGTGTGGCAATTTTCTTGTACAGCGCCGGTAAATAATGAATAAGTAGAGTTAACACCACGCGTTTTCTTTTTCATTTCTGTCAGTCGGGCTGAATAAAGAAATTGGGAGCTGTAGGAAATGCGACGACCTTGAATTATTCAAGCCGTTAGAATTGGACGAGTATTTTAACCTAAAGAGAAACTGAATATTGAGAAACCATTGCATTATATAGGGGGTCGGGGGGTCTCTCAGAAGGTCTGCAGACCTAGTCTCGTGGTTCGTGCGCTCCTAAGTCTTGAGCATTGAGATGGTCACCACAGGACTTCCCAGACGTGATGGGGGCGCTTTACCCACGGTGATCGTCCCCCTCCTCCCCCACCCCCCATTTACCGATTACCAACTAGCCATACCCAGTGACCCACTTGCGTGCCACCTTACTCGCTACAGCCACCCACGACTTCCCCTTACTACCCCTCAAAGCCACCACAACCACCACCCATAGCAACTGCACCCACATCTCTCCGAGTGAGCCGGCCACCAGCCGGCACCTCCCGCCACCCATTGACCATTATCCCCATTCTACCCCGGGCGGCGCCCTCACTCGGTGCACCACCACCCTCATACACCCCATTTTTAGACCCCACCTGCCTCCTTCCCTCACTCATCAGCGTGTACCCTGCACACTTCACACACTGCTCTGCTTCTTTGCCCTCCCACTTGATGCCTGTTCCTCCTCCTCCCCGTGACTCTTTCCCTCCCTTCCGTTCCTCACCCCACGCTCTCCCACCCGTTCTTCCATGTCCAACCCTCTTACCTATCTATCCTTTCCCTTCCACTCTTACCCATCCATCCTTGCCTCTTTGCCTACCGTATCCACTCTTGCTCGTCTATCCATATCTTTTCGTCTGTTGTGCTGGTTTCATGGGGTTCCCGCTCGTTCATGGGGTCCCCGCCCGTTCTTAGGGTTCCCGCTCGTTCATGTGTTCCTGCTGTGGGGTGCTCGTACGGCTTTGTGCTCGTGGCACATAGATCGTGACCTCCGAGAGTTCTCGGCGAAGCCTTTCAAATAGACGCATGTATCCCAAAGATCCTGCCCGATCTGGACGCAGATGATTTTGCACGGGTGAACTTCAGAGGTGGCGCGCGCGGCGCGCGCGCGTGTGTGTGTGTGTGTGTGTGTGTGTGTGTGCCAGAACAGTACTGAGATGACACCTGTAACTGTTGGGTCGCTTGTGTCTTGCTCTTCTGATGTCGTTAGAGAGACTATACGAGCTGGGATTTTTTTTTTCTTTTGTAGACTTCAGCACAGATCTACGATTTAGGATTTTTATCTTAAGATTTCACTCGAACTGCGCGAGCTAGGATGAATGTGGATGAGGAAAGCATTTGTGTCGCCTCAGCATCTGTTGAAGAAAACAAGTTCTGACACACTTGTTCTTACCTAGGCCCGTGTGTTGTAAATGTGACTCACTGAATATACGTCACAAAGATCCATATATGTTTATATATGTATGTATATATATATATATATATATATATATATATATATATATATATATATATATATATATATATATATATACATATATATATATATATATATATATATATATATATATATATATATATATATATATATATATATATATATATATAAGGTGAACAGTCGTTCGTAATCTCAGTGTCTGCATGTACATTCAATCCCATGACTGGGTGTTGGAAGCTCTCTTTTTCTTATGCAAAAGCATTCCACATCTAACAAAAATCATCAGCTCCCTGTTTATCAGACACGCTTTTGACAATATCTTTTCGGTCTTCCAGAATGTCAGTATCAGACATGATAGATTTAATCTGTCCTTTAACTCGGCGTTGAAATATTCATCGGCGGCGCTGAAGAATAGAATGAATGATTCACGCGGATGAGTCAAGGTTTGTTTAGAAAATCTCCTCTGATTAAAGAGTTGGCAAGTCTGAGGGACGTCGGTCTGTCGTCCAGTCTAAATTCCAGCGGTATCGATGGGTGTTTACGGTACTGTAGCGTAACCCCTCGAATACAACGGCACGATCCTTGAGCAGTACGGTACAGTCCTTGAGCAATTCGGTACGACCCTCGAGCGCGACCCCTGAGCACGACGGTACAATAATAGTTGAACACGACGGTAAAATCTTTGAGCACGACGGTACAGTCCTCGAGTACGATGGTACACTCTTGAGCACGAAGATGCTTATTATACCACCAGTACAGATGACTTCGTCATGGTGCCTTCAGATCTCTCCTGTCTTCTACGCCTTACACTGAATTCCCATAGTACGACCCCTCGAACACGACCGCACGCCCTTGAGCACGACGACAATACCCTGGAGCATGTTGGCACCACCCTCAAAGCACGACGGTACGGCCATAGGCATGACGATGGCCGTAGCCTAAGGCTTGACCCTCTCAAGGGCCAGGTCGTCAACCCCCAAGTGTTGTTGTGTGGTGATCAACTGGTTCCTGATTCCATCGAGTACGTTGGACTCGCCTCATCCTCCCTGTTTAATGATTTGTTCGGATGCAACGGTAACAGTGTTCCTCCGAAGTAAGGACTCCTACGTGCATTTTTCCTGTACCATTTATGCCGTTCTTAATTAACCGAAGGAGACTGACTGTCGGAACCAGTTGAGGAGGAATTAAGAGATGAGAAGTGATCATGAGCCTATGTTAATACTGGTAGGGAAGACAATTGGATTGCTCTTTGTTAGTTTTTAGAGATATTCTTAATATATATATATATATATATATATATATATATATATATATATATATATATATAATACGCTGGTAGAAATTTTAAGTTGTGGAAACTCAATTTCGATTTTCCACAGTCGATTTTGCAGACTTTGGTGGACAAGATTTTGACAGGTGTGTTTTCCTTCTGCGGGCCTGGGGTAGCACACGGCGGTCTTGTGTGTCCGCTCGCATATTCACATCAGGAGACGCTGGGTGTTTGTTGAGGCTCATCCTGACGACGATACACACACGCACCTGGTCCTCGCTCACAATGAGACATGTTTACGCGCGCCGCTCACCGTCCACAGCCAGATGTTCAAGACGTAGATTCCTAATCTCACGTTTTTTTTTTTTTATATATAAGAATGAAGCGAGTATTATGCTGATGTCGGGGAAGCAGGTGATGAACGAGGCTTGGAGGAGGCACAGTAATTGCTGGATATAAACAAGTGCTGGACAGTAAACAGAATATTAAGGAAATTAGTTTTGTTCCTGAGGATGAAGATGAACTCACTTTATTAAATCATTTATTTCGTGATGGTGGACCGGCGTGAAGTGCAGCAACGCACTTACAAATTGAGGCAATGTTCATGTGACAGAGACGTGAAGTGTAAGTAAACACGGGCCTTGCATTTTGACACCGAGTTAAGGAACTGCATTAAGATTTATTGCCTCACATCATCTTTTACATGAGCGATGTAAATGCCCATTTTTTTTTATTCTCTTCTTTCATTTTCATGTCTCAATGAATTGTTGTGGAGTATTTCCCCCCCAGGATGATGGGTGGGTTGATCCCCCGTAAAGAAGTCTGCAGTGAAACGAGTCCTCACTTGTCGTTGGTCATTTCACGCTGTTAAAATGTTCAGTAGTCGCCGTGATGTAAATGATTAAGTCGCCCACAAGGACGTCTTCGCTGGGCGAGACAGACGCCACCCTCGCTCTTTCTCTGCCCCGTCATCGGTGATTCTCCAGCGGTCAGGGCGCCTCCCTGATTAGAAGACTTCGCACGTCTTTCCTGTAGCAGTCAGCAAGTCCACAAGTCACCGAGATCCCCAGCTTACCTTGTTAAAGGTCTGCGTATCACCCGGGCTTAGATTGACACGCCAAGTTCTATTGTACCCTCGGCAAGTTGGTGGTACGAAAACTATACCCCCTTTACCACCCACCGCCTCGTCAGTGGACTTGAACGCTCTCGAGAAGCACATCTCCACCTTCCAGACACCTCATATGTCGCAACCTGCAGGTCGCAGAGATGGGATACGTGCGTTTCCTCACACGTGTGAGTAATGCCCCCAACGTGTACATTCTCCCAGCAGAAGTACGTACGTTGACGACTCTACCGCTGGTATCAGCATTGAGAACAGCAGTTCCCGCTGCATCGCCCTTCGGAACGCCATTTGCCAGCCACGTCACCATTATAATCCAACCAAGACCGTAGTGCCCAGCCAAGTCTCACACCCACACTTTTGTCTAGCCAGGCACCAGCTCCGCTGCGGGTTCTTCCAGCTGTCATTTCTACCTTCTTGGTAGACTCACGGTGCCTGGACTCCCCGTGCCTGAAATATTGAAATTTCATTTAAACTAGATTCATCTCTGGCTGCCCACGCTTACCCTTCCTCCATATCCACTTCATAGTATGGCTACTAGATAAGGTGCAGCAATAATTATGATTATAAAGATGATAATTATAACGATAGTAATGATGGTAATAATAGCAGTAGTAATAATGATAATAGTAATGCTAATAATAACAATAATAATGATAATAATAATAATAATAATAATAATAATAATAATAATGATAATAATAATATTATTATTATTATAATTATTATTACCATTATTATTATTATTATTATTATTATTATTATTATTATTATTGTTGTTGTTGTTGTTGTTGTTGTTGTTGCTTAGTGAACCACTGTGCCTTCTGTTGGTGACATCATGATGTACCACGTTTGACGGTTGCTGCGCAGTAAGCATGCGGTGCTCGCCTTGCGCAGGACGTACTGCCGTCGTGCGTCCCACGTCCTCTGTGACATTAAACAAACAAAAAAAAATCATTTCTTGTTGATCTTTGGTGGAAATTGAGGAATTATTGATGCAACAAGACGTAAATATTTACTGAAGGTGAAATATCACCGCATTGGCTGTCTGTTGAGATGTTAAAGTATTGCTCGTGGCTTTGGACGGGGGCATGGCTTCCTGCTCTCTCTCTCTCTCTCTCTCTCTCTCTCTCTCTCTCTCTCTCTCTCTCTCTTCAATCAGCGGACCATTGCGGGATTGGTTTCATTATCTTTCACGCACACGCTCGTCATCAGAGACCGTGCCTTGGGGGGGGGGGGGGGGGGGGAGCATCACGCACCCCCCCCCCTCCATTACGGAGGAAGACACACTTTCTAGGGGGGGGGGGGAAGGTGGTGAGAAAAACAGGTCCGCTTTTAGCAACGTGACTTTTGTGTTTTCTTGGCTCATAAGCGCCGCGCACACCTGCCGGCCAGGTGTGCTGGATCCACACCTGCAGAAGCTACCGAAGGTTCGGAATAGGGTAGGGGGGAGAGGGGGGGGCTGCATGGGGAGGAGGAGGGGTGGGGGAAGTGTGTGTGTGTGGGTGTCGGTGCATTACACATGACATCCCGAGAATATGTGTGAGCGGATGAGAGAACCCCTTTTTTTTTTCTTCGCCTTGTTCCTGGCGCTCCATCGCTCACGCGTGGAACGGCGAAAAAGTATAAACAAAAATTATATATATATATATATATATATATATATATATATATATATATATATATATATATATATATATTGAAAATGATCACAGTTTTGCGCGTGATCAAGATATTCCTATGAGTCCACGGGGAAAATGAAACGAAAAGTTCCCAAGTGCTCTTTCGTGTAATTTTCACATCATCAGGGGAGACACAAGAGAGAAATATAACAGTCAGTTGATATACATCGAAGAGACGAAGCTAGGTCGCCATTTGGTAAACGTGCACGAAAGTGCACTTGGGAACTTTTCGTGTTTCATTTTCCCCGTGGACTCAGAGGAATATATATATATATATATATATATATATATATATATATATATATATATATATATATATATATATATATATATATATATATATTAGAATAATAGTGGGATCAGTGTGTCCAGGGAATAACACCTGTTCGATTATACCCCAGCAATAACACTAGTCTTGATATGTCCTTGGATTTAACACCCCTAATCATAGATGATCAATAAGTAATTTTTTTCCTATCTCTTTCCATCTGCGTGTGTTGTTGGTCTGGCCATTTGCATAGCACTGCAGCAGATGGTCGTCAGGATTTACAAATAGCATCGTAGTGAACCTTGGCAGTGCGAATGAGACTATGAAGGCAGCTGTGCAATGTATATATATATATATGTGTGTGTGTGTGTGTGTGTGTGTGTGTGTGTGAGAGAGAGAGAGAGAGAGAGAGAGAGAGAGAGAGAGAGAGAGAGAGAGAGAGAGAGAGAGAGAACTATTTCTGTATTACAGGGAGAGAGATATATACGCATGTTTCAACCTTGTATATATGTCCTAAGTCTCTTTATATATAAACACATATACACCGCTATCCTACGCCAGCTGTATATATATATATATATATATATATATATATATATATATATATATATATATATATATAGATAGATAGATAGATAGATAGATAGATTGATGGATAGATAGATAGAAAGGCATATAGACCGATAGATAGTAATAGTTCAACTGTCGGCCTGCATCACTGGCTGCAGACAAAGGAAGTGCGAGACGATTCCGACTCCCTGTAAGTAGGAGGTGGACCAGCCTCCTCCACCCCGAGCCCCAACACCCTCCACCATAAACTGCTTGACGATAATTAATGTTATCTTGCTAGCAGAGAGGGGCGGGGGGAGGGGATGGGGGGCACCACCACATGGGTGGGCTGCTTCCTCTCTCTCTCTCTCTCTCTCTCTCTCTCTCTCTCTCTCTGCTAGTTTGACATCACTCGTAATAAAAAGGTTTATTTTGAGAGAGAGAGAGAGAGAGAGAGAGAGAGAGAGAGAGAGAGAGAGAGAGAGAGAGAGAGAGAGAGAGAGAGAGAGAGAGAGAGAGAGAGAGAGATTTGGAAATACCTGTTCCAACTCTCGTCCATAATAACGATGGCTTGCTAAATCATGCCCGCACGCCGGGCTGTGGGTACGTAACCGCGGCTGTTTTGCACACAGCCAGAGCAACACAAACAAACAAGCAAACAAACAAAAGGGAGAAGAGTGGGTGGTGTTTTTTTTTATTTACTCCTCGACCCTGCCAAGGTATTTGAGGTGGGGTAAACCACTGGATTTTACGCGACAGAGTAGCGAAACGACTTGAAAAGATAAGCTCAGAAGACGAAGCAAAAAGTTTTCAAGAAATAAGTTCAGAGCTGAAGCAAACGGAAGCAAGTGTCTCAAGATATTATATTAGAAGAACAACACCACAAGGCACAGTGGTAGCCTCTGCACTGTTCAGGATAACGTCTGACAGTGACGAAGAGGCTAATTGAAAGAGTAGTGAGGTGTTGGGCAGAACCTATCACAGATTATACAATAAGACGAAGAGAAAATGCAAGACTCTCTTTCTCTCTCTTCTCTCTCTCTCTCTCTCTCTCTCTCTCTCTCTATATATATATATATATATATATATATATATATATATATATATATATATATATATATATATATATATATATATATTGGGGAAGAGCAGTGCGGTTTCAGAAGTGGTAGAGGATGTGTGGATCAGGTGTTTGCTTTGAAGAATGTATGTGAGAAATACTTAGAAAAGCAAATGGATTTGTATGTAGCATTTATGGATCTGGAGAAGGCATATGATAGAGTTGATAGAGATGCTCTGTGGAAGGTATTAAGAATATATGGTGTGGGAGGCAAGTTGTTAGAAGCAGTGAAAAGTTTTTATCGAGGATGTAAGGCATGTGTACGTGTAGGAAGAGAGGAAAGTGATTGGTTCTCAGTGAATGTAGGTTTGCGGCAGGGGTGTGTGATGTCTCCATGGTTGTTTAATTTGTTTATGGATGGGGTTGTTAGGGAGGTAAATGCAAGAGTCCTGGAAAGAGGGGCAAGTATGAAGTCTGTTGGGGATGAGAGAGCTTGGGAAGTGAGTCAGTTGTTGTTCGCTGATGATACAGCGCTGGTGGCTGATTCATGTGAGAAACTGCAGAAGCTGGTGACTGAGTTTGGTAAAGTGTGTGGAAGAAGAAAGTTAAGAGTAAATGTGAATAAGAGCAAGGTTATTAGGTACAGTAGGGGTGAGGGTCAAGTCAATTGGGAGGTGAGTTTGAATGGAGAAAAACTGGAGGAAGTGAAGTGTTTTAGATATCTGGGAGTGGATCTGTCAGCGGATGGAACCATGGAAGCGGAAGTGGATCATAGGGTGGGGGAGGGGGCGAAAATTTTGGGAGCCTTGAAAAATGTGTGGAAGTCGAGAACATTATCTCGGAAAGCAAAAATGGGTATGTTTGAAGGAATAGTGGTTCCAACAATGTTGTATGGTTGCGAGGCGTGGGCTATGGACAGAGATGTGCGCAGGAGGATGGATGTGCTGGAAATGAGATGTTTGAGGACAATGTGTGGTGTGAGGTGGTTTGATCGAGTAAGTAACGTAAGGGTAAGAGAGATGTGTGGAAATAAAAAGAGCGTGGTTGAGAGAGCAGAAGAGGGTGTTTTGAAATGGTTTGGGCACATGGAGAGAATGAGTGAGGAAAGATTGACCAAGAGGATATATGTGTCGGAGGTGGAGGGAACGAGGAGAAGAGGGAGACCAAATTGGAGGTGGAAAGATGGAGTGAAAAAGATTTTGTGTGATCGGGGCCTGAACATGCAGGAGGGTGAAAGGAGGGCAAGGAATAGAGTGAATTGGAGCGATGTGGTATACAGGGGTTGACGTGCTGTCAGTGGATTGAATCAAGGCATGTGAAGCGTCTGGGGTAAACCATGGAAGGCTGTGTAGGTATGTATATTTGCGTGTGTGGACGTATGTACATGTGTATGGGGGGGGGGGGGGGTTGGGCCATTTCTTTCGTCTGTTTCCTTGCGCTACCTCGCAAACGCGGGAGACAGCGACAAAGTATGAAAAAAAAAAAAAAAAAAAAAATATATATATATATATATATATATATATATATATATATATATATATATGTGTATGTGTGTGTGTGTGTGTGTGTGTGTGTGTGTTTGTGTGTGTGTGTGTGTGTGTGTGTGTGTAGAGAGAGAGAGAGAGAGAGAGAGAGAGAGAGAGAGAGAGAGAGAGAGAGAGAGAGAGAGGAGAACTTGTTGGGAGTTCAGTGAAGAGAGATTCAAATCACTAAAATTAGAAATTATACAAAAAGAGAATAGCATTGGCGAGGCAAGTAATGAATGGTGTTATGATGAGAACTTTACCTCGAGAGAGATATGAAGCTGGTGAAGAAAATGTCCTGGGTATGTGTGTGGGACACACAGTCTGCTGTGTTGTGTGTTCGACAACAAGGCACGCTGAAATACCCGGCGCTGTGTTGTGTGGCTCTCGGATAGGCAAGCAGCGAACTGGAAAGAACTTAAAACAGCTTGCAGCAAAATCGAAGGATTGAAACACACAGACTTTCACGAAAGGTTAGAAGAATACGACTTATACAATTTGAAATATAAAATTAGAGATACGTGATGATTGAATGCATTGCGATAAAAGTACAGCAAACTTGATTTTGGTAAAGACTTCTCACGGAAGAAAACGTTGGTCAGGTCTGCCGGAATCCCTTACGGTACACCAAAAGAATATACCAAACAGAGGCAATTCAAAGCGCAGGAGAGAAAAGGCGTAGTGTTATATTTTTACCTCCCGCCGAGTGAACCAGTGGAAAAGAATATTGTAAGGATTATAAAGGAGGGAAGCAGAACGCAATACAGGGATCTTCGGACGAGCAGAAGATGGACGGCGGCGTAATGCGTTGGGCGTAAGCGTCACGTGGTGGTCCCGACTCATGGCGGAATCTCTCCGTAATGATGCGTAGTTTATTGATGACGCGTCTCTCTCTACGTACATGGATATTTTCCCCGAAACTCGTCCGCGTGCGTTTAGCGGTGATTTATTGACGGTTCGCAGTAGGATATTGATGGCAACGATGGTTTACTGGGGACACGTGTTTCCGCGTTATTTATTGGCGTTACATCAGAGAGTTTTGATTGTATCACCGTGTGTTGACGTTTCAGTGTGGTTTATTGACGTTTCTAGATGATGAGTTTATGTATATTACCCAGGTTTGATGGTTTATTGCTGATGTTTCATTGTGGTTTATTGACGTTTCAACATGATTAGATGATATATTACCCAGGTTTATTGGTTTATTGCTGATGTTTCACTGTGGTTTATTGACATTTCAGCAATGATAAATTGAGTTAAGTATAACACGTCAACACATGATATTTCTCACAGCTCATACATACGTTGCTGTTCGTCTTCTGCTCCTCTTCCTTCTTCTTCTTCTTCTTCTTCTTCTTCTTCTTCTTCTTCTTCTTCTTCTTCTTCCTCTTCTTCTACATCTTCTTCTTCTGCACTAGATATGAAAGATCTCATCAAGGAAGATACAGAGTGATTCAGTCTGCATTTGATATCAGAGTATTTACTACATATATATATATATATATATATATATATATATATATATATATATATATATATATATATATATGTATATATATGTATATATATATATACATATATATATATATATATATATATATATATATATATATATATATATATATATATATATATATATATATATATATGTATATATATATATATATATATATATATATATATATATATATATATATATATATATATATCAGTTAATATGCGAGACTCTGATAATTAAGAATTTGGAAAGATCATTCATCGTTACACGAGGAGGAGACCTGTGGAAACAGAAATGGAAATAAAACAGCAGATACATTTAGGTCAGTCCATAATAAACTACGGAATGGCGGCGGAGAGAAACAGTATTGTCCATCAAGCCAAACGTGAGGTTAGCGCTCCTCGCTAGACCCGCATTTCGAAGACGAAATCTCGCTGTAGGTACTCGTAGCTGATGTAGGCAGCCCTTCGCGCAGTATTGTAGGCAACAGTTACTACTTACCGCACATGTTGTGTGTCATTATATACCTCTTGGTTCGGTAGCATCCAGACATAATGGAATACATATATACATAGCTAACGCGTATACATCCATGCATAATGAGACAGACAAGAATAGCAGGCAAGAGTCCTCCAGTGGTGTTGGTGTTCACTGGATGATATATGCATTGTTATGTGTTGCCGGAGAGCGTCTTGCTGTTGAGGTCTGTCAGACCTTGTTAGGGTGCGTTGATATCTTGGAAGAGTTTCTTGGGGTGCGGTGTTTACCTTGCTAGGGTGCGTTGATTCCCGGGTTATGCTTCGATGCCTTGCTTTGTGGCGTCCTGGGTGAACTGCGGATCGGTGTCTCTGGCGAGTGTTGTCTGCAAAACACTGGGAAAGATTATTCCCAGCAAGCGAGTGGGTGACTACGTGCGAAGGAGAGGAGAAAACACTGACTTCGGGAGATAGATCGTGCAAGACAAACCTCACTCAGACTTCTAAGAGAGAGTGAGCTCCGCTTTAGGACTTAGGAGAAGGATGGGTGGATTTGGCGGATCCGATACTGTCAGAAAGCATTTGACACTGTATTTCATAGGCGGTTGGAGAAGCTGGATCATCAGCCATGAATAATAGGGGGCGGGGGGAATTCCTTCGGCGGATGGAAGATGACTGACTCATATGACTAGAGCCCTTTCGAAGGGGGGTGCAAATATTACCAAGCAGGGCATACGTTTCTCACACAGGGGCGGGGGAAGGTTTTTGGTCGGGTCGACGTTTATACCTAACCTGTCGCCAGAGTCCAGTCTTCATAGAACTGTAAAGAAGACAGAAAGTCTGCCGGCAACCGTTAGAGATATAGAGGAAAGTATTCTCGTCTTGTATTGAGCCAAAACTATGATATGTTTCTCAAGTTTAGTCTCCACACTTAAAAGAAGCTCACAGAACTAAGAAAGAAGGTCCAGAGGAGGACACCAAAGATGGTACCGGAGTTTAGAGAGCTGGGTTACAGTGAGATGTAAAGAGGCCGTAAATTTGTCCACAGCGCGGAACAGATAAGAGGAAGGGATGACCTGATCTGAACCTTTTAAGTTTCTTTGAAACCAGTTTGATGATGCAAGGGTAGGTCATAGGCCTCTACGCAAAATTCAGCGAGAAACATGCTGGAAGAAGACGCAGGGAAGTACGTCTGTAGTACCAGGTTCGTGGATGAATTGGACAAGCTAAGCCAAGTTTACAAAGTTGAATATAATGGCAGAGAAAGTTCAGGAGATGGGGTCCCAACGAGTGTAGAACTTTATTCCCCTACTGTACTGATCGGAAATCAACCACACACACACACACACACACACACACACACACACACACACACACACACACACACACACACACACTTACGTACACAGACACATATGTGCACACATGTACGTACACGTAGAGAGAGAGAGAGAGAGAGAGAGAGAGAGAGAGAGAGAGAGAGAGAGAGAGAGAGAGAGACAAGGGGTGGAGCAACGGTACAGGGGACTTCAGGCGAGGGCGGGACCCTCCTGCCATCCTGTGGTGCTGGTGGTCGTGTGCAGGTGATGCTGGCGGTGGTGGTGGAGGAGGTGGCTGTGGTGGTGGTGGTGGTGATGCTGGCCACGTACTGGTGGTAATGATGGTGGTGATGGGTAAGGATGATGGTGGTGATGGTGTCATGGTCTGTGATGGTCGTGATCTTTGTGTCGATGGTTAGTGGCGTTGGTCGTTATGGTACTGATGTGGTAGGGTATACTGGCTGCGGTAAAGATGTTGATGGTGGCGATCGCGGCAGTAGTAATTGTGGTAGTGGTGATTATGGTGATTGTGACGGTTGTTGTAGTGGTGGTGGCGGTGGTGGGGATGGTACAGAGCGGCTGGTCAGTTGGGTGCGGACGGGGGAGGAGTGGGGTGAGTGGGGAGGGGGGTCGACTCACTGGGGAGAATGTGAGGAATTTGAGTCGTGATGGCGGCAAGTCATCTGCCTGGCAGGGTTGACTGGAAGGGGCACATGGAAACCTGGACTGCACTTGTTTACCCAACCTGTTAGCTGGACGCGTTGAATGGTTAGCGGAGCAGCGAGGGTCCGGTGAATATGCTGGATGTAAACTCCAGTCCAGAGCTTTTATTGCAAGGGACGGATGGCAGACTGGTTTAGGTTAGATACACAGACCTGGAAGATTTTGCAGGACGCCCAAACTGGAAGGGCGAAGCTCAGGGGTGAAGTGGAGGACACAAACCAAGCTAGAAGCTCACACTACAAGAACTATGAACATTAGGGAAGGACTGGAAGATATAAGACAAGCTGGAAATGTCAGACTACAAGAGTTATGAACTGTAGGGTAGAACTGGAAAGTAGTGGACATTAGGGGAGAACTAGAAGACACAACACAAGCTGGAAGGTCAGACTGGAAAGGTTATTAACATCATGAATAAACGGGGAGGAGTTACCGTGAGGAAGGGTCAGCTTTGGGAATAAAACTCAAAGGGTTAACTTGGACGGTGTGGCGGGGTGGTAACAAAGTTTATGGTGGCGGTGAGGGTGGGGCTGGGGGCAGAGGGGGAGGGGAGGGGGGTCAGAAGAGGCAAGGGTTGGGGAGGTGGGTGGGTGGCTGGCTGCCCCACCAAAGCGGCAGCCAAAGGCCTGTGGCCGCCCAGATAACGGATCGTAGGGGCGAGCGAGAGTGATGCGTCGGATTACCCGGAACGCTCCAGGTATGCCTAGGCTGGAACGCTCCAGGTACGCCTAGGCTGGAACGTTCCAGGTGCGCCCTGACTGGAACGATCCAGGTGCGCCCTGACTGGAACCCTCTGGAAAGGAGTACGGCAGGAGAGTACGACTGAAAGCACGCGGGTCTTTGAAATACACTGATGCGCTAGTTTGATTACAGGACGATCGTACACCTCAGCCGCAGAGGAAATAACATGAAGGTGTAAGCAGAGACGTTCCACGCTTATGATAAGAGACAACGAGAACGTCTGCCAAGAATCTCCTCTCGTGCAAAAATGGGCTGGAGAGATTTACGGCTCAAGATCATCATCTGGTAATCAGTCGTGATCATACATGGAGAAGAACGAAATTCTTAAGCCCTTGAGAATAGAGATATTGTCGTCATGCTCAAGGGCTGTACACTCGTGCTCAAGGGTTGTGCTGTCGTGTTCAAGGGTTACACAGTCGTGCTCAAGGGTTGCACAGAGTCGTGCCCAAGGGCTGTATACAGTCGTGCTCAAGGGGTTAGTGGCCATCATGTATCGATCCATTGCTAATAATTGGAGGGATCTGGAACAAGGAACGTATCAGAAACGTTTGTAAGTAACCCTGATACTTCGTACATATTTGGTTCCAGTACACTGATGGATGACGTGATACCACATACTGCCAGTACACTGCAGAGGCGAATAGATTTTAAGTAAAAGGTTAGCGGAGGAAGAAAATGGTATCACAGGCTTAACTGTCTGGCTGGGTCGTGAAGGTCGTGCAGCATATGCCATGAGGCCAAAAAAAGAAGAGAAAAGGAACAAGAAGTCGCCTTAGATCAATGGTTTCCAAACTGTGCCCACCCCCAGGGGGAGGGAGGGTTACTTGTACCGTTGGCTTTTAGGGGGGGTGGGTTGGGTCGTGGAGGGCCGCCTCTTTGGCAGGAGACACCCAAGAATAGCGAAGGAAGAAGCGGAGAGTTGGTTAGGATGATGACCCGAGCAAGACCATCACACTTTGCTTTCTAAAGTCTTTTTGTTTTGTTTTGCTTTTGTTTTGTTTTTGTTCTTGCGTCATTGACTCACTCTTCGCAAGCAGTTGTTCGCGATATCCTGTCGTCGAGCGAGTAGTCAAGAAAATACAGCCAGTAATCAAGCATCATAAAATGTACCACGACATCTAATGAATGACACACACACACACACACACACACACACACACACACACACACACACACACACACACACACACAAACGATGCGAGAGGCTGATGGCGGGGCTAAGGCTGGCCTTCCAGAACATGCTTGAGTGCACTGTTATCATTTGTGGAAATTATGATGACGGAGGGAGGAGGTAATGGCTGTCTTAAGTTTTGGAGTGGCCCTCCTTTGATAGAGATGTGACGAGGCACAAACTTGTGCCATTAAGGTATATATATATATATATATATATATATATATATATATATATATATATATATATATATATATATATATATATATATATATTTTTTTTTTTTCTTTTTTGCTTTGTCGCTGTCTCCCGCGTTTGCGAGGTAGCGCAAGGAAACAGACGAAAGAAATGGCCCAACCCACCCCCATACACAAGCCTTGATTCAATCCACTGACAGCACGTCAACACCGGTATACCACATCGCTCCAATTCACTCTATTCTTTGCCCTCCTTTCACCCTCCTGCATGTTCAGGCCCCGATCACACAAAATCTTTTTCACTCCATCTTTCCACCTCCAATTTGGTCTCCCTCTTCTCCTCGTTCCCTCCACCTCCGACATATATATCCTCTTGGTCAATCTTTCCTCACTCATTCTCTCCATGTGACCAAACCATATATATATATATATATATATATATATATATATATAGAGAGAGAGAGAGAGAGAGAGAGAGAGAGAGAGAGAGGGAGAGAGAGAGAGAGAGAGAGAGAGAGAGAGAGAAGAGAGAGAGAGAGAGAGAACTCGTGTGGTAAATTAAGATACCACCCGATATGGAAGGAGACCAGTAATGCTTCGAAAGTCTGATGGTGGAAGAATATGGTGCTTCAGTGATGTGGAATTGTGGGTACTTTGATGTACAAAAGAAGTGGAACATTGATGCATTTTTGGATGAACTTGAATAGTAATACATTGATGATTTAATAAAGGAATACATTAACGCATTTGACACATCAGTTATGATCCACATGACTTACTGATGAAGGGGGATTAGTAATACATTGATGGAACAGCGAGATTACACTTGAGATTAATGGAAGATGAATTACGGTGGGTTTTTATTTATAGCAGCCGACCGACGCGGCGACAGCAGAAGCATGCTGCCATTCATAGCTGTCTTGAATGAGATGTAAGATGATATAGGTTTGGAGAAGAGAGAATGGAGGAGGGATCAAATTGAACCCCTCATGTGTTTGTAGACCTGACTGTCAAGGATGGAAAGGTTATAGGAAGAGGGAAAGACAAAAGACAGGTAGAGAATTCCCCCAGCGACGGTGTGTATGGCAGGAGTCAGCAAGACTTGTAACGCGAGTCTTGGTCGGAGGAGCTGGGAGACAAGCAGACACTTCGCGAGACTACTCGTCAAAGTGATACCCGTACGCAAGACAGAGGTAGGGAAGCATCGTCGCGATGGAGGGTAAGAGAGGTATCACCACGTAGCGAGGCGGAAAATTTTATATTTTTTCCACCTCTGCCTTAGGGAAAACGTGGAAGAAGAGCCTCCCCATATATGCGAGCAGTAATTCATACTAGGGTGGACGAGGCCCCCTTATACACGGAATATTTGCTTGCAATGAAAATGATTGCCGCGCCTGCACAACAACTCCCTGGTTTTTAGGGGAGAAATATTCAGTGATGTTCATTATGTAGAGTTTCCTGGACAGTGAGGAGGATATGGCTTTGAGATTGAATATTAGGGGACAGGTGAGATCTGAAGAGAGATAGAAAAAAGAGGTATGAGTAGAAATTGCATTTTGGCTCTGTTGAATTTAACCACGTTACTGAATCGCCATTCCGTGATGTTGCACAGTTCTGAAATAAGAGAGGAAATAGATTCTGTGGGAGATAAAGAACAAGTATTGGAGTGAGGAGGGGAGGGAAAGTGAGTTGGAATGTGTAGAGTGGATTCGTCGATGTAGGCATGAATAGAGTTGCTGGCTATTAAAAAAAAGAAAAGTAATTTTTGATGAGAAAGAAAATGACAGGAGATTTAGGATAGGACCCTGAGCGACGCCATTATGGACAGGACGAGAGGGAGGTGACGCTCCACATCAGTGGCTATCGTGATGGGACAACCATAGAGAGATGCCAGAACAAGGAGGTTAGATAAACATAGACTTATGCCAAGCCCCCGTCAGATGCTTTTGAGATGTCGGGGGTACACGAGGAAAAGATTCACCCAAACCCTTTTTAGATAGAAGCAACGGAGGTGGGTCACACGAGGGGGAGATCACAGGAAGAGGTTGCAACGTGACAGAAGTGTTGGTGATCTGCAGGAAGGGAACGAGATTATGTGAAGCATTTAAGGAAGAGTAAAGGAGAGTTAACGAGACTTTGCAGGCAACTCTACTCCTTCCACTCCAATACTACTAATTCTCCCACTCCAATACTACTCCTTTTCCACTCCAATGCTGCTGCTCCCACTTCAGTCCTCCTTTCCCCCGACGCGACGCTTCCATCTCCCTGAATCTTCTCCAACCTGTAGGAGCTTTGTGTCGGATTCAACAGGTTGGTGGTCGTCGCCTCCCTTGGAAGGTCTAGGTCCTACCCCCCACCCTCTCTCTCTCTCTCTCTCTCTCTCTCTCTCTCTCAGGTTGCACGTTCCAGGCACTACTTAACACCTCCGCCCGTAGCGGTACGAGTCGCAGGGACCACGTCCATCCCAAGATTTCTGACAGCTCCGCCGAAGGCCTCCTGTGCGAGGTCCTGGCCCAGGGAGGCGAAACACCAAGTATAATCAGTGAGCCACTCACGGGTTACCAAAGGTCGTGACACGACTCATTCATCCGACCTCAGGCGATGCCTGAATATGAATCGGGCAAGATGGTTCTGTGAGGGAGAGGCCCCACTCGACGAATTTGGACCATCCACACTGATTTTCCACATAGTGAAGAGTTGATCAGCAATTTTAAGTCGAGGCGAGTCCGATATCGAGGCGACGGTCCAAGGATTTTGAAAGGTTCGGTGGTTTGGTATTGGAAACGAGAGAATTACAGTAGCATCGACGAATGCATGTAAGGCGGCGATAACGGAACCTCGCTAACCCGGACCAAACTACAATGGCGAAGGGGAACTGCAGTAGGGACTGCGATACCCACGAATGAAATACATTGGCTACGTGCAGATTACCACAGTCACGGACGAGCAGCGAAGAACAGTCCTGGTCCACCCATTGTACAGTAAACATTTTACATAACTCTGTTGACCACCCTCTATCCTTTGTCATAACCCTGTTGCTTTTTCATTCTTTTGCCCGTATTTCCTACCCAGGAAACCGTTTTTATTATTATTATTATCATCATTATTATTATTATTATTATTATTATTATTATTATTATTATTATTATTATTAAAATTATTATTATTATTATTATTATTATTATTATTATTATTATTATTATTATTAACTTTTGAACTATCGTATCTGAGAGCGAATTACGACACCACGATTACGACTGTTGCAACGAGACGGTTTTTTTCTGGCAAGGAGCTTCCAGAACAACAGACGGACCACAGATGATAGGTTATGGACGATCAACGAGACGAACACGGACTTGCGGTTTGGCAAGTCTGACTGAGGTCGGCCGACACACGGTAATGTTGAGCGAGCATTGGTACTAACGACCGAATTTACTCTTTGATGATGAGCTATTTACTCTGGCGACATGCAGAGAACCAACCCTTGACTACGCTGATCAATCAGCGTGGCTCTCGCATGGCAACCCCCACGGGTGGGTAGCTGTCCTTCCCTGTCTTACTATTGTCTGGTCATCCACTTGGAGAGATTAAGTGGATTCCCACGTTTATGGTCGCGAGCCTCGATGTAACAGAAGGCTTTTGTCTCTTCTACAAGATCCTCCCTTGATTTTTCCCCCTTCATTGTGTTTCTTCATGTCTGGGTTCTTCCATGGCCAGCCTATCTTCACGGTTGTCGATGGCTCAAGATCCCCTTTCCTTATCAACAACCATCTACCGTAGGTTCTTGTCTTGTCACCTACACTCCTCCTCCTTTATATGAACGATTTCCCTTCTTCAGGAGACACCAGATTTACTCGTGCGCCGACGGATGATGAACACCACCATCATTTCTCCACTTCCTTCAAATCCGCTCCAACTTCTCTTGTTCGATCAGCGTCTCGTCTTCATAAACTTAAGACAGGATTTCCCTAGGGGCAGACGCAACCTGGTTTACAATACAGTGTCTTCCCGTCTCTGGCTGTAAAGTCCTTCTCACAACTCTCCCATCTCGATACTTGACCCACTTGCCCTACGCCGCTGTGATGGTTCATTTTCCCTCTCACATGGATATTACTCTGGTTAAATGTCTCGCGATGTGGCCAGCTTGTGTGCTCCCGTTGGTGGCCAGACCACGCTCTTCGCACGATTACCACGCGGCCGGCAGCAACTAGCAGGTCGGCCGTTGTGATATCTGTTTCTTTCCCTACACCGCTCATCTTTTGGAACACTTTGCCTCCTCATGTTCTTTCCCAACCACTACGACCTGCCCCTTCTTGAATGACAAGATTTTCCACATCTTACAAATACTGTTAAAATATTTCTGTACCTTTTATCCCCAATTTTAACTGTTTTCCTATTTTAGTTATGACCCAGCCATAGTGTGGGATTGTATCCTTCACTGGAGCGAACTAACTCATCTAACGACCTCTAAACTCCTCTAATGACCAGCTAATTTCAGTGACGGCCAATTAACTACTAATGGCGACCAGCTCACCTTATAAACGATCATTTAATTCCCCCTAACGACCAGGTAACTACGGTAATGACCAACTGACTACTCTGCCGTCTAGCTTACTCCTCTAACGACCATGTAAGTACTGTGACGACCAGCTAACTATTCTGACGACCAGCTGACTCCTCTAACGACCGGGCAGGGTAGCCCAAACGAGCAGGTAAACAACGCCAGCGGCCAGCTAACTACTCCGACGACCAGCTAGATGTTCCAAAGACAACCGACCACTCAAACGACGCGACAGGCGCACTGCAGTGTCCAGGCGAACAATCAGCGACTCTGAACAAGCAAACAGTGCGAGCGACCGACGTATCACGTTAGCGTCCAGCGAACAGAAATAGCAGCAAGCAAAACGCCGGGCGAGTCCATCGCATCATCCCGGCTCGGGCATGACCCCTGCTGACCCTAACCTGTCCTACGTAACTGTAGTTCTGATCCTCTCCTCCCTCTGGGGGGAAGGGGGAGGGGGGGAGGGATGCAACCGGTATAAGAGGGCGGGGGGAATTTCCGCCGTTTATTATTCTGATTTATTCCCTGTCCTCAGACGTCTTGTGGGAATCATGTAGGATAGGATGTCTCCTTCTTGTTTTTCCTTTCAATGTTCATTTTCGAATCATTATTCAGTACTTGAGGTATTTGTTATTTTGTCGGGTTTGTCAATCTTTTTTTTTTGTAGTGTTATAAGGATTTCAACCCCCCACCCCCACCCCCTAAAAGCATTGTCTTTGTTTTATGGCGTGTGCTTGTTTCTTGGTGTCTTTATTGACTACCATGTATTTTATCAGTCTGTGTTCGTGTGTGTGTGTGTGTGTGTGTGTGTGTGTGTGTGCATTTGCTATGTGTTTGTGATCATTTGGTTGTTAGTATTTGTGTCCATTTATAGCATTATGTGCTTGTCTCTACATGTTTGTGTATTTGTTTATGCTAGCGTGTATGTGAATTTATATGCGTGTGTTCAAGAAATTGCATTTTTTTTTGTTCGTGCACGTGCGTGCATGTCTGTGCATACACATGCTGTGTGTTTGTCCCCATGCTTGTTTGACTATGTCTCCTTTATCATGGCAGGTTGGTTTAGACTTCGTGAACCGTCGGCTGTGAACGCGTCGCGCCACACCTTGCTGTGAGCTGTCACTCACGTCATGTTCCGTTATCTTATCTTGCTTAGAAAGTTTCCACGAAAGCCTCACGAACGTGATTTTGGGGTGGATTTAGCACGTTAGGAAGGCTTGTGAGCACGACGGTACGACCTTCGAGCACGACGGAACGAGCCTCGGGCACGACGGTACGACCCACGAGCGCGATGGTACGACCCCCGAGCACGACGGTGCGAACCATAGGCACAGCGGTACGACCTTCGAGCACAACGGCACGACTCATGAGCACGACGGTGCGACCCTCGAGCACGACGGGACGACCCTCGGGCACGATGATGCCACCCGGCCTCTGACCTGACCCTTGCAAAGGGACAGGTCGTCGTGCTCAGAGGGTTCACAGTCCCCAGGTGTCATGTCCGCCTCACCCCCCACTCCCTCAGGCATTTCGCATTTCTTGATCATGCAGAATGCGCGGGTCAGCGGCTCCCAGGCGACGCGCTATCTCTGCACAGGAACGTCGTCACTCACCTGTTATCTCGCCGTTGTCCTTTTGAAAGGCCATTATTATTCGAGCGTTTTCTCTCTCTCTCTCTCTCTCTCTCTCTCTCTCTCTCTCTCTCTCTCTCTCTCTCTCTCTCTCTCTCTCTCTCTCTCTCTCTCTAAATCACATCATTATTTGGAGTGTCTTGATTTATATTTATATGCCAGTTTAAGCTGGTTATCTGTTGGAATTTTTCATCTTAAAACCGGAGGGTCGGTATTTATGTATAGCTTTAATTAAAGAGTTTTTGTTTTGAGTATCGAGAATTGATGTCATCTGACGTCCGGTTTGTCATTTTGAGTGTGTGTGTTTGTGTGTTGAAGTGGGGGAGAGGAGTGATGGATGTTGGTGAGGTTGCAGGGGGTGCAGGAGGGTCCAGTGTGTGTGTGTGTGTGTGTGTGTGTGTGTGTGTGTGTGTGTGTGTGTTTCTCCAGGGGGCGAGCGACCCCGGCTCCCGCCTTCCTCTACTGGACCTAACTCACAGGACTGCCAGGCACGCCTTCAGGAGTTAGTTCCCCCGCCGGCGCTAGCCTCGCCTCTTGGCTGTCCTAGCTGCTTGGGTGTCTCTGTGGATATATATGTACATGTGTGTGTTGTACGTAAGAAGGTAGGTGTGTGTATATATATATATATATATATATATATATATATATATATATATATATATATATATATATATATATATATATATATATATATATGCTAGGAACTTTGTAAACTTATATATCTTTTGGCGAAAGAAAAGGTCATATATTTGTGTGTCAGAATAAGTGAGTAAACATTATTGTAATGATGTGCATATTACTATGGTCCATTCTCTTAGGGATTTATTCGGCATATATATATATATATATATATATATATATATATATATATATATATATATATATATATATATATATATATATATTATCCCTGGGGATAGGGGATTAAGAATACTTCCCACGTATTCCTTGCGTGTCGTAGAAGGCGACTAAAAGGGAAGGGAGCGGGGGGCTGGAAATCCTCCCCCTCTCGTTTTTTTTTTTTTTTTTAAATTTTCCAAAAGAAGGAACAGAGGGGGCCAGTTGAGGATATTCCAAAAAAGGCCCAGTCCTCTGTTCTTAGCGCTACCTCGCTAACGCGGGAAATGGCTAATAGTTTAAAAGAAAGAAAGAAATATATATATATATATATATATATATATATATATATATATATATATATATATATATATATATATATATATATTGTTGGTTTGATGGTTGCCATGAATCAAAGGTCATTTGGCCAGCCTCAGTACCATATGTCAGTCACGTTGAAGTTTACGACCACAAGTTTATGTACTTTTAAGTATAAAGTGTTTCTTGTGTAAAGTTTAAGTATGCTGCCGTGCATACCGGATCACATGTCTTTTGGGACAATATTTTACTCTGTCTTGTGTCAGGAATAATTCATCCTTGGGTTTTTAGACAATGCAATTACACTGTAAGCCTGAACTGCACAAAATTATTCAGATCATTTCACCAGGAAGTCACTTACAGACGAGCAAGTGCTCGTGGCACGGAGTTCCAGCATTTGCTTCCCACAAGTCAGTACTTCCTCTTGGCTTTTTTTTTTTTCCTTTAATATGAAACTCCATGTACGTCGTCAAGCCCCATTATTCACATGGACTCTCAGCTTGCAGGAAAATATCTTTATTTTTTTTTCCTGCATCTGATGTTATTTATTTTTTTCCCTTGACAGATGTGAGTACACCGGGGAGAGGCGGCTGGCGCTGTCCTACATTACTTTATGAAGGTACGTACGTACGTGTGTGTGTGTGTGTGTGTGTGTGTGTGTGTGTGTGGAGAGAGTGTCTCCACAGTGGCAGTTCTACGTTGCCTAAAAAGCTAATATTGTGATTTTTTTTTAATACAAAAAATGAACTCAAGCGTCGGCAAGTTAACACTTTCATGCCCCTGTTTATCTCAGTTTGTTCCGATATCCTCCAGCCATCCTCTCTCCTGGTACCACCATGCACCCCCGTTCCACACGTCCTCTCCTGGTGCCACCATGCACCCCCGTTCCACACGTCCTCTCCTGGTGCCACCATGCACTCCCGTTCCACACGTCCTCTCCTGGTGCCACCATGCACTCCTGTTCCACACGTCGGCTGCCGCCCGACCATCCTTCTCCCGCGGGGAGTGAGCAGCAGCGAATACCTAAGCCCCTCAGGAGGAACCATTCATCGGTATGCACGGGCACAATGCATATCTCTACGTAGGTCAGCCTCCTGTGTAACTACGGACCATCCTGTGGGTGCCTTGAGGTTCTGACGTCATTGTGTGGTCTTCTCTAAGATTTTCAACAGCGGACCCTCATACTTATAAACAAAGGTCTCCCGTTTTCTGTCAGTGGTGTTCTTACGAGGGACACTATATTAAAATTACAAACCATAAGGTGTAAAACCATTTTCTCTCTCTCTTATGATAGTCTTATTGTACTTCAGGGAAGTAGATGATGTAGATGGTTTACGATAGATCTCTTACTTCGATGAGGGATATGTATTATGACGGGTAGAGTTCACACATTATATTAATATACATATTCGGGGCTCTGCTGTGGAGTGTTCGTAAATTTTCCCTAACAGGGACCCAGACGATGAAAAACGGACGTGTTTGGAATTCTTGGTCAGTTAGTGGAATGAAGGGAGAGGGAGAAAGGCTTAGGGGAGGAGCGTGTGTGTGTGTAAGAGCGATAGAGTATGGTGCCGGAGAGAGAGAGAGAGAGAGAGAGAGAGAGAGAGAGAGAGAGAGAGAGAGAGAGAGAGAGAGAGAGAGAGAGAGAGAGAGAGAGAGAGAATGTTTAGTTGAGTTTACCGTGCATACGTTACCACCGATTATATATTTATGTAAATTTGATACGCGTTAGACCCCCTTTTACAGACTTGCGGTACATTTGATGAATTCCCTTTACACGTCCCGCCCCTACACATGGCGTAAAGAGCTAGACACTATGGCATCGCCACCGTGTGTTGCGGAGAGAGAAATTTACACTTGTGTTGCCCGGTCCCTTAGTCTTGTAAATGTGTACCGTGTCTGCTCCGATGTGTGTATGCACACACACACGCACACATATATACACATACCCCAGGCTAATTGTGTGTGTGTGTGTGTGTGTGTGTGTGTGTGTGTGTGTGTGTGTGTGTGTGTGTGTGGAAATATTCGCACAGGCAAGATAACTGAAGAATAGTATGTAATAGAAATATCTTCCTCACACCATAGGCACGCCCAGTGGAGGTGACGGGCCGATTAGGCCCTGGGGCAGGTAAATGCATAAATTAGCATGTTATATAGGGAAGAACGTGTTTCTGCAGATGTACAGACTCGGGAGAGCTGAACGATGGGTTGTGTAGATTTATAACATGCACGTATTAGGTAAAGAGAAGTATCATAGCCAAGAGATACTTGGAAGTTAATGAACTTTGTGATTTTTTCCCTCGTCTTTATCTTCATTGTGAGTGATTACCGAAATTAATCATTGGTTCGTCTTCATGACACCAGATTACCAGCAATGAAGATTGGTTAAGATGCAACACGTGAGGAAAGTGGTTGGTTGGTATTTAACAAACCTGCTCGTGCAGGTTAATGTTAAACAGTAAAGAACTGCACGTGTTCCCTCCCTCCACCTATCCAGAGCTGTCATATCTAGGTCTGAATTAGCCAAAGGTGTGATAACAGGCTCCGTCATGTATCATGCTTGCTCGACGATTTAGCACCAGAGTTGAACACGCCCCTCCTCCCAAGGATCCGTACTCCTCGTCGTCCTCTCCTTCTGTTCTCTTATGTATCTCATATTCGTGGCTTTGCCCAGCACCCTCCGGCAAACACCTCGCAGGTAGGTTCTCCCGGAACACCTCCCCCCCCCCCTCTCAACCAGGGTCAGCCGCTAAGGGAGATGCTCACGCTTTTATGGACAGCTACCTGGACCTGTGCATGTTGTGAGCCGTGTGTGTGTGTTGACCTGTGGCAGGGATGTTGTCTTGATGATGTCTTGAACTTTCCTTATCAGGGATTCTGTCTTAATGGTCTTTACCTATCAGGGATTCTGTCTTAAATGACCTCTACCCTTTACGGATTCTGTCTTGATGACCTCTACCCTTTACGGATTCTGTCTTGAATGACCTCTTCCCTTTAGGGATTCTGTCTTAAATGACTCTACCCTTTAGGGATTCTGTCTTAAATGACCTCTACCCTTTAGGGATTCTGTCTTAATGACCTCTACCCTTTAGGGATTCTGCCTCAATGACCTCTACCTTTTAGAGATTGTCTTAATTACCTTTTTGATATCAGGGATTCTGCCTCCCTGAACTTCACTAATTGAGATACTGATCTCCCGAGTCCAACCTTACGATCTTAACACCTTTCGTATTATCTCCCATTTTCCTTCAACCCCCCCCCCTCCCTTCTCTCTCTCTCTCTCTCCCCTGATCAAAGAGCACTCCCGGTGTGAACCCCTCTGACAAACCCCCCCTCGTAAAGTCTTCAGCCCGCAGAACAACCCTCCCCCCCCCTCCAGTCAACACTCCCAGGAGCCCTCCAAGCAACGCCTCGCAAATTCTTCAGCTTCCAAAACCTGTCCTTCCAGTCAACTGCTGCTGGGGAGGAAGTTATCCATTGCAGTATCTCCAGCTAACCTGGACCAGCTTGACTCCTGCCTATTCTCTTTGGATGTTGTCATTGTCCAGAGAATGTGTGTGTGTGTGTGTGTGTGTGTGTGTGTGTGTGTGTGTGTGTGTGTGTGTGTGTGTGTGTGTGTGTGTGTGTGTGTGTGTGTGTGTGTGTGTGTGTGTGTGTGTGTGTGTGTGTGTGCAGGCATGCGGGACACGGAGGCTTGACACCTGCAGCAGCCCAGCTGCCGTGACTGGGACATTACCTATGGACTGTGTGGCCTCTCACCCGCCTCCTCCTCCTCCCAGCCAGCCACCCACCGAGACGGTCACTGAACCCCCCACCCCACCCCCACTCCACCCACCTGCCCTCCACCCCACGCCCTTCCCACTGCAACACACACACCCCCAGCACCACCTCACTTCTCTCCCCCACCCTTACCGCTACGTTCTCCCCACCCCACAGTACTACAACCTCACTCACCCCACCCTAACACCTCTCTTTGTAGAACCCCCGTTCATTCCCCTTCCTCTGCCCCGCTTTTCCCTAAAACTTCTCCCATCCCACAACCTTTTCTTCCTTCACTTTCCAGCACTCGAGCTTAGCCACTGACACTGGAACCCTCACGTCATCCCACCTACGGCAGTGGAACCTTCCCCTCCCCTGTGCCATCTGAAGGTTCTCCCCTCACCCTCCCCATCACTGGCACCATCACCAACACTGAAACCATTTCCAATACTGGCACCATCACCACCACTGATAGTCAGCTGTGGCCCATCCCTCCCTCCCACAAAATGTTACCCGCCCCCCCTCCTCCCCATCTTGCCCCATCTCCAACAGTGTTACCCTCTCCCCTGCCTCCCCAGCGGCTGAACCCACTGTTCCAATATTGCTCTTCCATTAGGCGGTTTACCCCCCCCCCTCTCTCTCTCTCTCTCTCTCTCTCTCTCTCTCTCTCTCTCTCTCTCTCTCTCTCTCTCTCTCTCCCAAGCATTCACTCCTCCTCCTCCCTCTCCCCTCCACCAATACCTTCTCCTTCGGTCCGTCTTACAGTGAACGCACCCCCCTACCCCCCTCCCCATCCGTCAAAGGGGTGACTGTTAAAGTAAGCGCTCCATCTGTCGACCTCCTCCTGGCTTTTTCCCACAACTGGAAACGGCTGAAATGTAAGCATTTCACACCCTGAAAAATATCGCATATTCCCTCCCTCCGCCGGTGTATAATGCGCTGAATAATGTATTGTATTTCATTTCTACCACTGTATAATACACGGAATGTTATACTTTATTTCGACGGGCGCTGTATGTTGCACGGAATTACCCTGCGATGCGTTTTCTCTGCCCATGTGCCTTTTCAGAGAATGTAGCATCGTCTTTCCTCCGTCAGTGTATTATGTACTACATGTCAGTATGTATGTCGGTGTATGTATGATGACGTGATTATTACACGAAAGTGCACTTGGGAACTTATCGTGTTTCATTTTCTCCGTGGACTTCGGAATATATATATATATATATATATATATATATATATATATATATATATATATATATATATATATATGATTAATGCTTAATGCGGTTGTAGAATATAGGGGTTGTAGTCACGGCCATCACAGCCACGACCACGCCAACACCAAACCACAACCCGATAATATATGCACAGTTTCCTGGGCATTTTACCCCGCATGGGCGCCTGCCGAGCTGAGGGCGTGAACTTTACGGTTCATGGCTGCCAGCGGTGGGGAGAGAGCGGTAGGGGGAGTGTTAAAGAAGGAGGGGTGGGAAAGAAAAGATGGTGGGGGAGGGATGACCCCGCCTACCTTCTCTCCAGAACCTTCCCACTTTCTCCTCACCTCTCCTTCTCCTCCTCCTCCTCCTCCTCCTCCTCCTCTCTCCACCGCCCTCCGAGAGTGGGAACCTCGGAGGATGAGAGACATAACACCAGGCACCCCGCACCCCATCCCCCTTCCCACGCCCCACACCACCACCTGCCTCACGTGTTCCTACTGTTGCACCATATTGTTCGTACCCGCTCCCCTCACCCCCTCCCTCAAGTTCCAACACACACACACATATATATATATATATATATATATATATATATATATATATGAAGGTGAAATCGCAATTCAGTAGTTCATTTACTTTTTATTTAACGTAATTTTTCTATACTGTGGTCCATGTATAGAAAATTACATTTTGAATAAAATTGTATGAACTACTGAAATGCGATTTCACCTTCATATATATATATATATATATATATATATATATATATATATATATATATATATATATATATATATATATATATATATATATATGAGAGGTAGCAGTATTGAGGCACCATTACATTTTTTTATGCATGAACAGATTAATACACGTACAACTCAGAGCCGGTATGGCTCGTTTGATTCGTTGTAAGTACGGCCGACAATAGAAAACCATCGCTGGTCTAGGGTCTGGTGGAATTCAAAATGAGGTTATTTGTCCTGGGATTGCGGCATGGATTACAGTGTGGTCGGTAAGTTTGGCTTCATTATTTTTGTATTTCTTGTGCAATACGGAATCCCTCTCCCTCGTCGCCATATATATATATATATATATATATATATATATATATATATATATATATATATATATATATATATATATATATATATATATATATTCTCTGAATGAAATTATTTCGAAAAGCATTCAGTTGGTGAAGTAGGATGACGAAGTGTGATTTCTTACTCCCGCGATGCTAATTTTAAAAGTATTTTAGAAAGTTAAAAGGAATGAGTTGCCATTTACCCAATCTTATGAAAGAAAACGGGAAGGATAATAAGAGGGCTGACTAACATAGCCAGAAAAGCAAATATTTTTGCCGGGGGAAACATTTCAGCTGTAAGGGTTGTGTGGCGGCAGCTGTAAGGGTTGTGTGGCGCAGTTAAATCGGATGGGGCAAGCACGACAAGAGAGGCTGTAGGTGGTACGTGGTTCTGTAAGGGGGGTTTACTGATGTGGTGGAAATGTCTTCCTTGAAGGAGATTATGTAGTGGTTGATCGTAAGGAGAGGATGTAGGGGAAGTCGTATCGGAGGCTGAACGTGAGTGGGTGAGGTCCTGGCGGGGAGGAGGGGGCGCTCATGACTTGCCCCAGTACAATATAGTCTCCCTTTGTACGTAGCGTATGGGAAACGTAGTGGGTGGGAGAGGATGAACGGGGTGTACGGTGGGAAAGTAGAGGGTTGAGGGTTGGAGCAGGTAGAGCGCCTGATGGGAAAGAATGGGATGAGAGAGGGAGACGGTAGTGCCTGATGGGGAAAGAAGGGAGTGGGTGAGACAGGGAGAGAGGGAGAGAGGGAGGGAGAGAGGGGTAGGTAGTTTAGGATGGGGAAAAATTTGGGTGAGAGAGATAGGGGGGGAAGGGGTAGTGTAGAATGGGAAAGAAATGGATGAGAGAGGCAGGAGGGGTGGGGGGGGGGGCAATAGTGTGGTACACCACACATACAAGTATTTATTGGTGCTTCAGGAAGTGCTACATTCGCCTCACACGCTGACGAACATCGAACTTGACGTCACGATGACGTGGGACGTCTTTCATTGGGGGGGGGGTCTCTTAAATGTTACGCGCCCGCCCCGTAGACTGTGCCCGAGGTGTGACGTCATCGTCTGACGTCATCACCGAGGTTTATGTCATCACCGCATCAGGTCGACCCCGTCAGCGGTGTGTTAGTATAGCCTGAGACATCCCGTTTTCTGTGGTAGGGGCAGCGTAGATTTGCTTCATTTCACGCGTTTTCGACGCGACGAGTAAGATATATATATATATATTTGCTTTGTCGCTGTCTCCCGCGTTTGCGAGGTAGCGCAAGGAAACAGACGAAAGAAATGGCCCAATCTACCCCCATACACATGTATATACATACACGTCCACACACGCAAATATACATACCTATACATCTCAATGTACATATACATATACACACACAGACATATACATATATAGACATGTGCATAATTCATACTGTCTGCCTTTATTTATTCCCATCGCCACCTCGCCACACATAGAATAACATCCCCCTCCCCCCTCAGCTGTGCGAGGTAGCGCTAGGAAAAGACAACAAAGGCCCCATTCGTTCACACTCAGTCTCTAGCTGTCTTGTAACAATGCCCGAAACCACAGCTCCCTTTCCACATCCAGGCCCCACAGAACTTTCCATGGTTTACCCCAGACGCTTCACATGCCCTGATTCAATCCATTGACAGCACGTCGACCCCGGTATACCACATCGATCCAATTCACTCTATTCCTTGCCCGCCTTTCACCCTCCTGCATGTTCAGGCCCCGATCACTCAAAATCTTTTTCACTCCATCTTTCCACCTCCAATTTGGTCTCCCTCTTCTCCTCGTTCCCTCCACCTCCGACACATATATCCTCTTGGTCAATCTTTCCTCACTCATTCTCTCCATGTGCCCAAACCACTTCAAAACACCCTCTTCTGCTCTCTCAACCACGCTCTTTTTATTTCCACACCTCTCTCTTACCCTTACGTTACTTACTCGATCAAACCACCTCACACCACACATTGTCCTCAAACATCTCATTTCCAGCACACCCATCCTCCTGCGCACAACTCTATCCATAGCCCACGCCTTGCAACCATACAACATTGTTGGAACCACTATTCCTTCAAACATATAATATATATATATATATATATATATATATATATATATATATATATATATATATATATATATATATTGGAAAGGATCACAATTTTGCGTGATCAAGTATATTCCTATGAGTCCATTTCCCCGTAGACTCAGGAATATATATATATATATATATATATATATATACATATATATATATATATATATATATATATATATATATATATATATATGCTCCTATGATACCATGAATGGTATTTACTGGACCAATCGGTGGCTAGATGGGGTTGGTGGGCGAGGGGGGAATGGTGACAAATTCCTGGAGAAGGAGGGGGTGGGGGGGGGGGTGCCTTCCTCGCCCAAGCTTGGTCCCCGCCCTTGGCTGGTGTGACGTCATTTCCTCGGTGGCCTCACCACTTGTGGTGTCGGCAGGTGGTGCAACTGTGACCTCCCTCTGGACGGGGGTTGTCATGACGTCACCAGCTGTGGTGATGGTGGTGTTGGCAGGTGGTGGAAATCGGGATAGGCCATATATATATATATATATATATATATATATATATATATATATATATATATATATATATACATATATATTAATTATACTTAATCGCCGTTTCCCGCGTTATCGAGGTAGCGCAAGGAAGCCAACGAAAGAATGGCCCAACCCACCCACATACACTGGTATATATATATATATATATATATATATATATATATATATATATATATATATATATATATATATATATATATATATATATATATATATAATTTGTATATGGAAAAGGGAGAGTGTTAAGGCGTGTGGCCATTCTCGTGAAATCGTGAGTTGTATTTATCAAGTTATCTCTCTCTCTCTCTCTCTCTCTCTCTCTCTCTCTCTCTCTCTCTCTCTCTCTCTCTCTCTCTCTCTCTCTCTCTCTTCAGCACATATAAACAAAGGACTAGTGTGTGTGTGTGTGTGTGTGTGTGTGTCTGTGTGTGTCAGGTCGTGTCGTATGCTTGCGCGCAGGTGTTGACAATAAGGGTGTAACAGGTCTGTTTTACCCCCAGCGTCGCTGTTGTTTGAGAGCAGGACAGATGTTGTAATGATCTAGTGGGTTTGTTCTGGTTCTCCAGTGGCTAGGGTGTGTGCTGGGTACTCGTTCCTCCAGTAAGTTTCTAATCCCTTAAAGTAGTTGGATAGTATAGGATCACCCGTGAGTATAATGGTATAGGATCCGTGAGTATAATGGTATAGGATCCGTGAGTATAATGGTATAGGACCCGTGAGTATAATGACCTAGGTCAGGGCAAATGCCAGGTCATCATACTCAGACGTCGTCGCACCGACGGGTCATATCTGTGCTCAGGAGAATTAAAAACTCCTCTTATCTCATTTCCACACCCACCCCACCCCTTCCCCCCCGTGTGTAAGTTGGTGTCCTCAATTGATAGCTGAAATTTTTATGATTTTCTCAGATTATTTCACGTTTCCCCCGTCCGTTAACGTATGGAAGTCACGACCTTCGTTCCGACAGAGGTCCAAACTGACTCCCTCTTCTCGATTATACGCCGCGTATAGAACTGCGCATGGAAGAGAGCCACAGTGAGTTGGTCAGTCGTGGAAAAATATGTGTTTGTAGGTTACGCCTCCCTTCCTCAACCTTCACAGTAGGAATGTTTTCTCTGGTTACGAAATCGGACGACGACGTACTCGGGAAAACGAGTTGAACGTCGGTCTCGCGGCTCGTGTTACTCGAGACTACGAACGAAAACGGTTTCGAATCCTCTGCTTCTGCTGAAGAAGAAGTCGTCGTCATCGCTCGGAATAGATTCAGAATCGGTGGGAGACTTGCGCGTAGGGCAGCGATGCGACGGCAGCGCCAACATGCTGATGGTCATGACCCGATCAGCGTGAGTTTGGTGGTTCTCCGGAAATGGCACCTCAGCCAGCCCGGGGCGTTCATGAAGGTGACGTCACGGAGTCACCCATTCGACAGGGTGGCTTAGACTGATGGATGAATACCTTTTGTTCATTCATTTCAGTTCTAGAGTCAGTCGACTGTCGGATGAGTGACGTCATTATAAGTCGATTGAGTCCGAATAGTCACGGGAATAGGTGAGGTTAGCGTGTTAATATATATATATATATATATATATATATATATATATATATATATATATATATATATATATATATATATATATATATTGCTTTCGTCGAGTGATTGGTTTTAGAATATAAAATCTTCATCGTCTTCCCGTATGAATTATCAGAGGGCATTACATGTGGTGCAATTTTGTCCCGACTTGATGTATCAGTTTAGGGATTGCGATATTGATGTGGCGCTACGGTTAGTTTTCCTTGATGTTGTCTGGCACAGTCTGGTTAATTCATTTCTCCTCCTCCTCATCCCCTCCCTCCTCAAGGGATGCGACAGAGCCCACCTGCTTACAAGACCAGTGCGGCCAAACGTTAAGGAAAAAAATGTGCTACAGACTTGGAGCTACACTTGACCACGACTTGTTGTTGTTCTTTCGTCTCTTGAATTGTTAGCGATTTAGTTGCTGATTTGGAAGCCAAGGCTGTTCCGTATCTTTGGCCCCGTCGCTGCGTGAATCTACTGCGTTTCGTTCTTTTCTGATTCGCCTTTCTGTCCTCGTAAGAGTTTCCGATCTCGCCTCTTCCTCCTCCTCCTCCTGCAGAACACTTAGGTCGACGGTCTTCCTGGCAGCACCAATACAAGCTCCGTGTCTCACGCTGATTTGTTCACTCAGGAACGTGTGTTCTGCTACTGCCTGCTTGAACAAAATAAGTCACAGGAAGGCTCGATTGACGCCCCGATTGGCTGTGACGCCCCTGTAGTTCTCCTGTTTCATTGTTAGATGTATAGCTGTTGCAGTTACTATAATTAAGATGCTAATGGCACAATTTTGTATCAGTGTCTTTCACTAATGCTTAATAACCCATTTTCGCCTCCCTGTTGAACGATGATGTTCATATGTCTCACTCCGCGGTGTGTTGAAAGGTCTAGTACTTTCGCGGGTCTTAAGTTCTGGGCGTGGAGTGGTATGTAATGTGGACACCGTCCGCATTCATGGTTGACTGGTCATGTGGGCTTCAGGCCTATCGGCTGAGTGTAAGAGTCATTTAAAAAGAAAATAGAAAAAAGGCCACCAACGTCCAATTTTTCAAAACCACCAATCGAAAAATCTCGAAACACTTCGGGTTTTTTTTTAAGGTAATTCCGTACGCACTTCTCACTTCTCGACAGACATACCTTCGTGATGAATGGGTGGCTGCCGAAGGTCGCTGAAGGTACCACCAGCCATCTCCCCTCGCCATTATTACGCTCAGTTGATACGCCTACGCGAGATTCCCTTCTTGCAGAAGTGATGCGATCCGCAACGTCATTCGAACGTTCCTGAAGTTACGCACACATATCTGTGGCGGAAGCTAAAGAACTCCTTCAGAGCGGAACGGTAGAGTTTGGTAGCTGTCTTGCATGGCAACATCATGCATCCCCGTCGCTCGTCCTGACCAACGAGTGAAAGTTTAGGGGGGAGTAGGGTTTGGCCCGGTCGGTCCCCCCTCCCTCCTCCCGCCGCTGGTGCTGCGCCCCTCCATAGATCTTATCTCCCGTGCATTTCACTAACCATACGAGCGTTCGCATCTCCGTCAGGGAGGCGCATTATCATACCGTGTTTGTTGAGCTTAATACTTGCTTAATGTGAATGTTCGTTAAGTGTCGTCGACATTGTTTTGATACCTTACGTTACCAAGTTTTCGTCTTGTATGCCCAATACTTCTTGATGAGCCCATATGACGTTGCTTAACGTCATTTTGAAAATACGTCTATTGCGTGATAACTAATGTGAACGATGCTTGTTAGTCCTTCAGATTAGGGAGGGCCTCGGGATTTCTGTTTTGAATCGAATTCCCTCGCAGGAGAACCCTAGAATCCAGCATAGAATTGAAATTCATTGACACGTGTGATAAAATCCGTATCGCACCTCTGATTTAGTTTCAAGACAGACTTCGCCAGCTTGCTATCAGTAAACGTACATATGGTTGATTTCTGGATGCGGCTTACACCGAACGTAGAAAACGTGGAAATTATCTGTTGAGTGTTCTGGTGAGTTGGCGTGCGCGAGGACAGGACCAGCGCACCCTGTTGTGTTGGTGGTGATAAACAAGGCGCAGACATCTGTGACATCTGTGACTCCCAACCTCCAGCCCACGCACCTGTAGGGGTCATTCCCGACTTAACACTTGCACTGACACCGAGCCATTACTCTCCCTCGAGTGATATGCTCATGTAACAAGCACCTGCGATTTAACCATCCACGACACACTGGACGCCACATCAACACGCCGGGAATATCGCCATCCCTGCATATCTCCGGTGTTTATCTTCCTCTTACTTGGAAATGCTGGTCCACTTCACACACACACACACACACACGCCACACCTGAAGTGATAAATGATAAGATTAATTATCAACTACAACAACAACAGTAATGATGATAAAAGTTGTAATAAGAGTAATGATGATGGTAGTAATAACAATATGTGTGATACTAATGGATGTATGTGTATTTCTCTGTATATGGAGAAGATACATTGCCATATAAATGCTATGATCCCTGTGCGAGGCCAGTGGTGGTGTAGTGGTGATGGACCCAGCAGCATAACACAGCAGGGGCGGCTGCGTGCAGCAGAACTCCATCCAGAGCGAATCAACCCCCAGAAAGCGTTCATCATAATATGAGACATCCCGTCTAGCGAAGCAGTACCTGCCTCAAGGAGAGTCAGTAAAGAAGCTGAGCGGAAATGACCGCAGACAACACCCGAGAGTGACACAGCTGTCACTTCGAGAGAGGAGGATGTAGCGTGTGGAAGTTATAGAAATAAGCGGTAGAAATGAGACCGTGATCGGAGGATCCTAAGAAGGGAGGCAGGAGTCTTATGCATATAGTTGGTGGGTTCAGAAGTAAAGGAGAATCTGAACCTACTGGGAGTGGTCGTGGCGGCGGGAATGTGTGTTCGGTGTTGAAACATTTGTCCCAGATCGATAATGAGGCAGATAGCAAGGAACTCGGCTCCTCTGGGATCATCCCTGCTACAGTCTGACCAATCCTTGTAAAGCTATGCTTAACGTTTAGGTACTAAAGCTAAGAATACATTTTCTGATGTGAAAGCTATGTATAACTTTTTGATGCTAAAACTGTGTATGATTAGGTACTAAAGCTAAGAATACCTTTCTGATGTTAAAGCTATGTATAACTTTTTGATGCTAAAACTACGTATGACTCTTGGCTACTTAAGATGTGTATGACTGAGATACGAACGCTGTGCATGATATGATAAAGATGTGCATAATTTTTATGATATGAGAGTATAATTTTTTTTTTATTCATAGAACAGAAACGACAAGCATAACTTGTACAACAGAGAGGTTGCAATGTTGTGACTGCTTAGAACCTGCAACAGGATTGAGAAGCAACATTTACAGAGTTTGACCTTCAGTTTCCAGCTGAAATTTGATAAAGAAAAAGGTTGTAGTTTGACATTCACCTGAAACTAAAACGTGATTAGCATAAAGGTCCCGATGTGACATTCACTTATTCCCTGAAAGTCGACGAAAGCATTTCAAGGTCAAGGAAGAAGAAAACGGTTTGGGGGATGACAGAACCAGTGATGTGTTGGAATAGAGTGACGACGCCATTCACGTACGAGAACAAGACGATGAGAACAGCGTCTGTGTGCGAGAGCAAGTCGGCCCTTCGGCGGTGAAGCGGGAGTACAAGCTGCGTCGAGGGAATCCGGGCGTTGTCGACCGCTTCAGAAATGGGAGTCTGCGCATTCTAAAACAAAACAAAAAAAAAACCCCACAGAGCAGAGTCTTATGTAATAATGCTCTGGCATACGACCACTTGGATGGTTTTTTACTGGTGGGGTGTGTACGCCTGAAGAGCGCCAGCGATGGAATGATAGAAGAAATAGCCAATTGGAGGTTTACAGATTGCCGAGATAATTCGTAGGCGTTGTGTCTGATAATTGGAGGATGATTACATGCAAGGAAAAGCCATGGTGCTGATCTTTAACCCTTACCACACGACCAGTACTTGCCGCCCAGAAGCTTGGACACCGAAAAAACTGGCAGAGTAACATACAAGCAGACGAGATGAAGGCTCTGAGGCTAATCGATAGATTAAACAGGAGCGAGAGAGACTCAGAAGTGTAGATATTAGAAATGACGTAAGTGTTAATCTCGTTTGATGATTGACAGGAAAAAAAAAAACCTACCCATGTGATACGGCCATACGAAGACTGGACGCGAGAAATTATGGTTCGAGACGTTGTAGTAAACGGCACTTAAGAAGACCAGTACCACTGAGGAACAACCATAGTAAGACGTGTAACAAGAAGAGGTCGTGCAGGGTGTGAGACAGGAGGTTCAAGGACCAGACGGAGACGGACGTTGTTGGGCCAATGGAAGAGGAGGAGGAGGATCTTTGATACACACACACACACACACACACACACACACACACACACACACACAGGGACACCCCGGTATTTGTGGTGGGATGTGAACCTTTATTAAACACACTCCGATGTCTGTTTGAACTATTCTCAGCCGGTGACGTATTATTCCCTCATTTATGGCTTTCCCAATTCAGTTTCGCGTCTCAGTGATGCTCGGGAATACACAGTACTCCGCCAGCTGTATTTCCCATAGGGGTGTACGGTGGCGAGGTTTTCCTGGCGTGTTTCTTCGTTACCGTCAGTGGCGGTTGTCTCCACGACCACGACAGGGAGGAAGGCGGTGGGTGTTGCATCTGGGTCGAGTGCGGTTTTGTTCAGCGTCTGGAGTGGAGATATTTTCTCCAGGACGTGTTTAATGTATGTATATATATATATATATATGTGTGTGTGTGTGTGTGTGTGTGTGGTTATATTTTCCCCTTGCATTTTCTCTTTTTGTTTTATTCTTGTGCCTTGAACTGCGATCTGGTTGACGAAACAATTCATCCCGTTTTCGTTTTAGGGAATGTTTATTTTCAGGGGATGGTGGCTCTCTCGATAAGGTCTACAGGTCGGTGGCCAAGTGCGTTATCATCATTAGGAACAATTGACGAAAGATCCTTTGCATATGTAAAGGTTGATGAACGTGACGTTAACTCTCTCTCTCTCTCTCTCTCTCTCTCTCTCTCTCTCTCTCTCTCTCTCTCTCTCTCTCTCTCTCTCTCTCTCTCTAAGCAGGTTGAAGGCGGCCCACCTCGAGCCGTCGCCATTAAATTCGCTGCTTCTCAGACTTCGTCCTCCAGGCTCGACCTCAACCTTGGCTCACACGTTCTCGAGGTTTCTCTCATCATGCTCCGTTCATGGACTTTTTTTTTTATTTTCACTCGAGTAAGTTTTAGGCAAGTCGGCAGTGCTCCGCAGGCAATCCTCCGGTTCGCTTAAACCGCGTTTGATATGTATATATATATTTTTCCCATCTCCTTCCGTGGCTGCAGTTACATAATGTTTGGTTACCACAACCTTGTTCATCCTTCGGGAAAAAAAAACCTGTCTAGTGAGTGTGCTGGGCTCTGGCGGTGGTGGTGGGCAGCGTTGCCCTAGCCTGGGTTGTTTACCTCTAAACATCCCCTTTTTTCTTCCTCTTGTATACATAAATTTTTATTTTTAAAGTGATCATCTCAAGGTATCCTAGTCTGATGATATGTATTTACGCCTTGACGTAACGCCTGCCTGCGCGGGCGTGCGAAAGCATTGAAATATCTGTTTATATATTGTTATGACCTCCAGACCTAATTCCCCCCCTGGTAGCGCTCAATACACATACACACGCTGAACCCCTGGTGAACAATTGGCTGTTACTAAGACCCCACACCAGGAGTGGGGACCTGACGAATGTCTTACACATTCAAGTTGTATCCATCCCACATCATCAGTTTCCTTCCGTCTCTCCTGCTACATCCCAGACTTACTGCTCGCGTTATCCACCTCCAACTGCTACCATTTGACCCCTTCCTGACCTGTACATACTTGGATTCAATATTCATAGTTCAAGTATTCATATACCAGAGTAGGTCTTTCTTCGTATTCTCCTCGCTACCATCCCTCGCCATGGCTATGGCTAGGCCGTACAGTTACCCGTACCATCTTGATGACCATTAGAAAAAAAAACCAAAGCCTCGACGCACTTCCACAGTCAGTATTACAGACCACAGGCCCACCACGCCTCACACCTCATGCACTCTCGCCATTGCCAGGGATCTTCACATTATTCACAAGTCTTCCATTTGCACCGTACACACAGCCAGAACGTCCCAGTGAGTTCTCTGAGCGCGTTCTCCTCCACCACTCCATTCATAGCTCCAGTTTTATCCATTCTTTAAGAGGCTTTGTTTGCTCTCCATACTTCCTCCTTTGTGTTCACCCAGTCGCCCTAAAATTAGTTCCCAGGGTTAACAGCTAGCTTGCTCGCTCGGAATCAGGGAATGAATTAACGTGTAATATACCGGTCGTAATTGTTCGAAGGACTCAGTGTAAGACCTGTGTAGCCGAAGAACATTTGTTGGACCCCAGGGACATGCGTTGTACCCCAGGGTCATCCGTTGAACCCCAGGGTCATCTTTCGGTATTATGCATAGCAACTCTAATGAGAGTTTTTTCTTGTGTAAGGATGGTCAAGGTTGAAAAGATCAGTACCCCCTCCCCAACTCCCAATCCCCCTGAAAAATAAGGGGAAGTTTTATCCACAGTTGGAAGACGAAAGGAAAAAACTTCAATACTTTTTTCTTTTTGTAGGTAGTCTGGCTCAGCCGGGTCTCCACAATCAACAGGTTGCGAGTAATTCAGAAAATGATCGGGGAGGATATATTTGCTTCTTCAGTTCCTCCATGTTTTAATAACATGAATTATTATTAGTCGGTATTAAAAATAAAACATTATTTGAACTCCGAAACCTTATTCAGGAATATGACTTAACGCATATGATGGTATGCGAAGCAAAAATCTAAAGTGAAGAAATATATATATTTATATTTTTATGGCAAAAATTCTGTTCTAAGATTGAAGCTAAGGTTGATGATCATCTCTTCCTTCCTTCATTCATGAACCCAGATTTCCTAAGAATGGGTACTCAGGAATGATAAGTGTGCACTAATTATGAAAGGAGGGATTTAAGTAACTTTGTTAAGTACTCACACCTGATGAGGTGGATTGTCTCCACGAAATATGTCGTGCCACATGTATAGAAAAATTACATGTTAAATAGAATTGTATGAACTCTTACTGAGGTGCGATTCCACGTTCATATATACATTTATATGAATATATATATATATATATATATATATATATATATATATATATATATATATATATATATATATATATATATATCACCAGTTCTAATTACTATATGGTACGATACCTCAACCAGGTAGTCGCCATTCAACTCGTACATTCCGGAATATTATTCGGGAAAAATAAGACCCTGGTATCATTCATCATCGTACCCAGGTATGATAGGATGCGAGTAATTAAGATGTTAATTATTACAAGTATATAACTGTCTCAGGCAAATTCATGGTTGATAGTATGATTTGTTGGAGAATACAGCTTCTAGTGCCTTCAGAAAGTATGAAATGCATCTGTAGAAAGATTATAATCTAGATTTGGAAGGAATAGAATTACAAAAGTAAGCTACACACACACACACACACACACACACACACACACACACACACACACACATACACTGACTGTTATATATCTTTTTTGTATCTCCTCTGATGATGTGATCATTACACGAAAGTGCACTTGGGAACTTATCTTGTTTCAGTTCTCCGTGGACTCAAAGAAATATATATATATATATATATATATATATATATATATATATATATATATATATATATATATATATAACTTGACCCTGTCGAAGCCAGCTCGGATGAAGAAAAAAGTTGAAGAGAAAGAAATTAGAAATAGATCAGGTCGAATATCCTTCCTCTTAACCGTTTCGTTTTTCTCCCGTAAATGGAAAACAATATGACGGTGAAGTTCATTTGTTTTGATTCTTGGCCACACGACTCCTTAATAGCGAACGTAACGTAGGAGTGACACGTTGCGTCTAATTAAGAAATTGATTGCCCAGTGTACTCACCTGTTTTCATTACTACCCGACTAATTAGTCGACGAACAACATTTGGACCCTAGAACCTTATTCAAGATGGCTGACGGCCCGCCAGGGGATGAGATGTTGAAGGAAATCTGAATTTGCGAGAACATCAGATACAAAGTGCTAAGTTAGGGATTTGTTGATGTGGACTCATCAAGAAACGTATGCCTTGATGGTGAGGCTTATCACATCTGTTCTTTCGTCGATGTTCTTAATAACTTTACCTGCAGGAGCGATAGTTTCAGAATAATTAGACAATCGTTGATGTATATATTTACGTGTTCTAACATCGCATGTCGCTGCGGAGGCGCAAGAACGTCAGTCGGGGACTTTAAACGAAGCTTTTGTCGACTTCTTTTTTTTTTTTTAAACGCATCTACGGTGCTTCTTTCAAGTACTCCAGTTGGCAAATCAGTCCCTTATGGTATCAGTCCATCGGAAGAAAAAGTACTTCGCCTCCTTTCATACTAAAGAAATCCGACGAAAAAACAAAGGTAGTCTTCGGCAGCTGATTAGATTGATAATTGGACTGATAATTTTGAACCCCTTCATCAGATCACTTCTCCACCTTCTCTCTACGAAGGTCATTAAGTTTATGTGTCGTGTGTGGTCGCCAGGATCTGGTATTGACTCAGGGTGTCATCTCGGTGGCTCGCCGCTCCAACCCTTCAATTTGCACGTGTGTGTCTCTCCTTCCAAAAACTGAACGCAATATTCAAAGGTTGGGATACGCCAGTGAAGCATAGAGAGCGTGAGAGAAAAACGCCAGTGAGGCGTAGAGAGAGTGAGTGAGGAAGAATTACATAAGAGAGAGACTGGGGAATTGCGTATGCCTTTTTCTTTTCTTTTTTACTCTCTCTCTCTCTCTCTCTCTCTCTCTCTCTCTCTCTCTCTCTCTCTCTCTCTCTCTCTCTCTCTCTCTCTCCATTACAATCCTACTGTAGCTCGTCCTCTCGGTTTTCCTGACAGCGTGTAGAATCTCCTCGCTTTTGCCAGCTTTTGTGGGCCCAGTCCCACAGCAGTTGGTCGAACGTCCACGGCTTTGCAGGCGTGGACGTTCGTTATGTGTCGCTGTGTATCATTGCAGCACTGACTATCAAGGCCGGTGTGGTAAAAGAAAGTATACACAGATTATTTTTGTAGAGGATGACCTGCACATTGTTGATCTGATAATTGTTGCAGCAGATATTATTATTATTATTATTATTATTATTATTATTATTATTATTATTATTATTATTATTATTATTATCATAATTATTATTATTATCATTATTATTATTATTATTATTATTATTATAATTATTATTATTATCATCATCATCATTATTATTACTTGATTTGTTATTGATAGTGATAATAGCATTGTTGTTGTTGTTATCAGTATTATTATTATTATTATTATTATTATTATTATTATTATTATTATTATTATTATTATTATTATTCCTGCTCGCTTATTCCCGCGTAATGAAGATACGTCTAGGCTTTCGAGGGAAATTTCCTTGTTTAACTCCATTTTCTTTCCTTGCCTTTAAAAAGAAAGGAGTAATGTTCGAGGGGAGAACTCACCCCCGCCTCTCACCACCATTATTGTTATTATATATTCTTCTGCAGACTGGCACTGTCTTCCCGGTAAAGCCACAAAAAAAAGGAGTAAATCCTCATACCCTCATGCACCGGCCATAGAAATGTTCTAGAGCGTCCGTAACATCCTCCGCGTCCCGTGTAGGAAGGCGAGCGCTCAGTACCAGTGAGTTACACACAGTGGGCCCGTGACTGGGGTGGGTTACGCTCCCTAGTCCTTCACCCATTCAGTAGATCCAGGAGTTCCTTGGACAAGAGGATTATCTCTCGTTACATACTACCACATTCGAAGGTGTTCTCCATGACGGTTTTTAATAGTTGGGTGAATGCCGAGTGTTGTAGTACAGGTGAGGTGAGGTGATCAACAACGCGTGGACATAACCTTTTTTTTTTTTTACGATTATTGACGTTACTCGAGATATCTTGAAGCTAACCTGTCTCGCAGTCCGACACACACACACACACACACACACACACACAGTGTCGCCCCCGCCACCACTTCATCTGCGTCATTTGGTGGATTTTCCCATCACCTTCCTTCGTCGTTCAGCGTGTGCTGCCTGTGTGGAGGGGTTACAAGGCAAGGCTGCCCACCTCAACCACCACCACCACAGTTAGTGTGTGTGTGTGTGTGTGTGTGTGTGTGTGTGTGTTTGTCATATAACTTGAGCAAGGTTGCCGGCAGCGCATATCAACAAAACGGAGGACGATGGCAAGTGGAACGATATTTTTCCCCGTTTTCTAAACGTATTGGGGATTTCAAAGAATATTTTCTTCCCTGATATTTTTTTGTCTTAAGCATGGCAGTTGTTTTTTTTTTCCAATGTTTTCCCGGAGGAGTTTGTATTGTTTACAGTCGTAGTGCTCACACCCCGCTTCCTCCCCCATCCCAGCGACAATGAGGCATTGCCGGGAACAACAGAAGCAATCGCAAGCATATGGATTTAACTTCCGCTTAGCAGGTGATGCCGCTGAGGACAGACTCATTTTCGTCTCACCAGCATGCGGCGGGGGGGATCCAGGTCATCTGTTGTTGTGGCCACGCACGCGAGACACGCGAATCTCGTCCGTGATCGTAGGCAGGAGTGGATTAGGAGGGAGGGAGAGACGCATAAATAAGCAGTAGATGAGGCGCCGATGGACGGCGGCAATCACAGGCTCCAGACTGTCAGCTGACATTGAGCCGCGTACGAAATCAGCGAAGAGAAAAGACGGAAGCTTAACACCAATGTCAGTCCTTGCCATAAAGGATGTTCTTATCCGTGGGTTAAAATCGGCTGGAATCCAGCCTAATTTGTCCCTAGGAAGGCCCGGTTACGTAAATATGTGAATAGGTCCCAGTGTGCTAGAGTTACAACGCCAAGTATGAAATTAACATGATTTATATCTCGTTTTGTGTTTAATCGGTGGAGTTGATGGGGATTGATAAGGCGTGAGGTTTAAAAGGCAAAACCCACGTTGAAACGAGTGCAGTTTATGGAAGTGTCTGAGAGAAGTGTGCCTCTCCCGTGGGGTCTGGAGGTGTTTCGAACGAAGCGGCCGTGATGCGCTGGGTGAAGAAATTGGAAAAGAATTACGTAAGGCGTTTAACACCGCTCAAATTAACGCCCTGCGTGGGTGTTGAATGTACTACACATCCTGCTGCGGGAATTAAAGAAAACGAATACCGCGCGCGCGCGCACACACACACACACACACACACACACACACACACACAGGATTATCGTATGACTTTGAAAGGTGATTAGTGGCTGCGGGTGGGTGGGTGGGCGGTTAGGTGGGCTGACTAACCTAACCTTGACGTTATAGGCAACCTTGAGTGGGTTTGCCCCTGCCTCTCCTGTCGCACCACTGAGGGGCACTGGGCACAAAACACACACACACACACACACACACACACACACACACACACACACACACACACACACACATTGAAAGCAAGTCAAAAACAGCCAACTCATTCACGTAATTTTCGTAAGTCTCGAGCATACTGTCGAGTTGGTGTTTACTTTTGCAATGTAAATACACACTTGGAATATATATATATATATATATATATATATATATATATATATATATATATATATATATATATATATATATATATATATATATATCACTGAGGTTATGACGTTTAGCTGTGGGAAGAGAGAGGTCGGTTTGAGTGTGAGTTTGAATGGAGAGAACCTGGAGGACGTGAAATGTTTAACTTTATCACCTGTGAGTGGCTAAGGCAGCGTATGGAGCTGTGGGAACCGAAGTGAATCACAGGGCGGTTGAAGGGGTCGAAGGTCATGTGTGGAGAAAGAGGTCACTGCCTGTAAGGTCAAGGATGGGCGTGTTTGATGCTTTAACAGTCCCAGCGCTGCTGTGTGGGCGTGAGTGGATGAGCCATAGGTAAAGAAGAAAAGAAGAGGTTGGGTGTGCTGGAAGTTATATTGCTTGAGGACAATACGAGGCGCGAGGAAGGGTGAGTGTGTAAAAGAGAGAGAGAGAGAGAGAGAGAGAGAGAGAGAGAGAGAGAGAGAGTGGGGGGGGGGGGGGGTGCTCGTGTACGGTGTGACTTAGAGAGCTGAACACGGTATGCTGGATTGGTTTGGAGATACGGGGACGATGACTGACGTATTACTGACCTACATGTGTGTCAGAAGCGGAGGGACTAAAGGGAGGGAGGGGTGAGGGAGGAGGGGAGACCATGAAGACAAGACGGAAGGACTGATCGCCACACTTCGAATTACTAGAGTGTGACGAAAGATCTTGTTTGTATTTCATCATGGCTGCCTGCCTCCTGGTGTTGTTGGTGTTGTTGTTGTTGTTGTTGGGTCTTGTACTACGATTACTGTTACTGCTACAACTACTGCTACTATTACTACGACTTCGACGAATGCTACTTCTACTACTTTTACGACTACTGCTACTACTACTACTATTGCTAATGAATATTACTACTACAATGACGTCTACTACTTCTTGGACGACTACTACAACCACTCTCAGTACACAGTCAGACAACATTGATCACATGCAACAATCCCGTTTGATTACATGCAACATTCCCGTTGGTTTGCGTGCTATATCCCCAGCAGCGGCAGCAGTGACAGAAAGCCTAGTCATGATGGTCAGTAGTGAGTGAGGCGGGTCGCAGCCGTCCCTGGTGGCCAGTAGCCGAGCTGTGACCTACCCCACCTCACCCATTCATGACTGACACGCGCGTTCTGCAGCCACACACCTCATGGTTGGTTACAGTGGGGTCCAACCACCTGGCTAGGTGGTGCTTCTCTTTCCCAACTGGTGTTTCCTAACTTCCAGCTGGTGCTCCCTCCCCCTTCCCAGATGGTATTTTACCCCATCCAGCTTTTGTTTCCCCCCCATTCCAGGTGGTGTTTACCCCCTCCCAGCTGGTATTTCACCTCTTGCAGCTGGTGCTTCCCACCCCACCTGGCAGTTCTTCACCTCTCCCCAGCTGATCCTTCCCTCCCTCTCTCCCCTCTCTTCTCCCCAGCTGATGCTCCCCCTCCATCCTCCCCACCACCCGCCCACCCCCAGAACACCAGATGGTGACGTCAGAGGTAGTTAGCTCTGCCCTTTCTGGGGAGGTTACCGGAGAAATTCTAGTGGACAGTGGAGCGAGGTTCTCAAGTATACTAGTGAGGAAAAAAAAGATTAAATCGTGGGATTCGTAAATGGGGGCTCCCTCGACTGTACGTACTGGCGTTCTTACGGCTCGGCTTCTGCGACCTTTTCCAACTGTTTTATAAAAGCTTTGAAGCGATACTTAGGCTCGGGTCGGAAAGGTCGAGTACTTTAGTGATGTGGTTTCGATCAACATGTGTTCGGTATTTACGCGCAGTCTCGCCTGTTAACCAGAACATATGACTTTAATCTAGGACAAAGCGATGGTGTGGCCCGATAGAAGTTGTGGCAGCACGTGACGTGGTTCAGACGCCCGGGAAAAAAAAAAAACTTTGCTTATACAGAAGCTTTTGATGGATTATGATAGGTTGTTGTTTGCTCGTGTTGGCTGTGGGTACACCAGCGTACACTGTCGAGTTGTCAAACTTGTGCGTATCCTGTGTTTGTGTATGACTAACGATCTATCTTTGTTTATCTGTCTGTTTATCTATCCAGCTATTTGTCTAGGTACGTTTCACATACACACACACACACACACACACACACACACACACACACACACACACACACACACACACACACGTACTTATACTCGAAGTGACAAATATGCGGAAGAAGAGATAGAGGCAGGCAGGCAGGAATGATTATGAAGTCAGGGGGTCTTACCTTTAGGGGGAAACACGACAGTCACAGAAGTGCCCATGTTAAGCAGGTAAGAAAGACAGATAGTGAGGTCATCACCACAGCTCGTGGCCTCCTCGATCGCTCCCACGATTTCAGTATTGATCATTCCTTTGGGATCGAGAGATATCGGTATTAATCACTCCCTTGGGATCGGGAGATTTCGGTATTGATCACTCCATTGGGATCGGGAGATTTCGATATTGATCACTCCCTTGGGATCGGGAGATTTCGGTATTGATCACTCCCTTGGGATCGGGAGATTTCGGTACTGATCTCTCCTTTGGGATCGGGGAGGAGCCGATCGACTGGAGAACTTAACAAGAAAAAGAGTCAGAAAGAAAATGTGGAGTGATATACTTGTGTGGTTGAAAATAACGAGGGAATGGATAGAGGTAAGTTAGGAGGAGACAAGAGCAGAGTAGCAGTGTGTTCAGTAAAAATCATATGATAGAAAACGTGATCAGTAAAATCATACGGAAGAAAACGTGATCAGTAAAATCATACGGAAGAAAACGTGATCAGTAAAGTCATGCGGAAGAAAACGTGATCAGTAAAGTCATGCGGAAGAAAACGTGATCAGTAAAATCATACGATAGAAAACATAGAGGTTGAACGTTGGGTCTCCGTCGGTGTATTGTTCCCCCCCTGCACCTGCACATATAGGTCAACACACACACACACACACACACACACACACACACACACACACACACCTGGTAAGTAAAGGTCTGGGTTTTTTTTATGATTTACGGCTGAATCAACAAAACTAAAAAGACAAAAAAAAGAAGAAAAACGATAATCCGAACAGTGCAACGAGGTGTGGAGGAGAGGAGTGGAACTGGTGGGGTTGTGGGGTGTGATGTCACTTTCGTGATTTCCAGTGAATTGAGAATTTTCAGTAGACTTTGCCGGTGAAGTGAACTGCCGCTTGGAGAGAGAGAGAGAGAGAGAGAGAGAGAGAGAGAGAGAGAGAGAGAGAATGTTCGGGAAGTGGAATATTTCTGGTTATGGCTGGCGACAGTGAGGCAGGAAAGATGTATTGTTCCGCCTAACCAGAGGGCAGGGAAATGCCGTCTAGCTTTCCTCCGGTGCTTGAATGAAGAACACACACACACACACACACACACACACACACACACACACACACACACACACATACACACGGATAGAAGCGGTGCGCACAATTGGTTGGAAAAAAAAAAAGATGTATAAAATTGGAATTTTGATAGCCAGAGAGAGAGAGAGAGAGAGAGAGAGAGAGAGAGAGAGAGAGAGAGAGAGAGAGAGAGACTAACCCCTGTACGTGAAGGTGAAGTGGAAAGACATTTTGAATGTTCGTGAAAGCAGGTGTGTGAAAGGAAGTGAAAGTGTGAAAACTGTCCAGTGAGGTTGGGTGAAACGAATAACGTGAAACGTCGAAGAATCAGGGTGATGGGAGAGCCCCTCGTTGGACAAGCCTGGGCGAGGTGGAGTGTCACCAGAGACGGTGAGGTAGAGTCGGGTCGTCAGGGGAGGTGGGACTGAACGGCCGCCGACAGGTGATGCTGGCAGGAGACAAGAGATGGAGTAACGGGAGAGAGAGAGAGAGAGAGAGAGAGAGAGAGAGAGAGAGAGAGAGAGAGAGAGAGAGAGAGAGAGAGACGCCACGTAAACAGACGCGCACAGTGTTACGTAAGGAAAGAGGAGGAAGTTACGGCCAGTACCACGGGGGAAGATGCTCCCACCATTACCTAAACCACCACGTAACACTCGACAAGCCACCGCATCGCATGATTACTGCGTGGTCCTCAACAACTCCACGATGAGCCGTTGGCATGTCTCTTCCTCTACACCGCTAAGCTCTGGAAACACTCTACCTTTCCATTTCTTACCACACAGGTTTTTTTTTCCGCTTTCTGCAGGTCTTCTATTATTTTTTCTCATTTCTAGTGAGTTCTTTTTCTTGAGTTCTGTGGTTCACTTAAGGCCGGGCCTGGATGGGTACTTTGGTCATCGAGCGATGAGTGAAATATGGAAAGGTGATGAGGCCACCAAGCGTTGTTCATCAGATGGAGGAGACAAAGCACTGGAGGTTGAGGGCTGAGGGAGGAAGACGAGTTACTGGAAAGCTGGAAGCTATGAGATGGGCGATGGTGAGCGTGAGGGAGGGCAGTGGGTGGCTGAGGTCACCTCAGCGTCATTATCACAGTCCTACGTTGCTCGGTGGTGAGGGACAGGAAGCTTATGATATCCTTCCCTGGAAACACCCGATGACGCCTGGGAAGACAGAACTCCTGAAGGAGGGCTACAGGTTGCTTAAGATCGTTGGGGGGAGGGGGTGAAGGGGAGGTGAAGGACTTACCCACGAAGGTGGAGAAGGAAAATCATGAGTTACAGCGTGGCCAAATGTATATATTTCCTTGTTATAAAAAGAAAATATCAAAAGTTATGAATGAGGCTCTTACTCATTTTTAAGTTTTCGTTTAATAAATCTGGTTAGATATACCATCAGGGCTGTGGTCTGTCGAAGACCAGGTGGCCATGACCCTGCAAGGGGTCAGCCTTCCACCAAAGTGCCTGGCCTGACAGTGTACCTTACCCGTGTGATGGTGTGGATTGTTTGCCCTACCCATGTAATCTGATGTATTGTTTGCCTAACCTTTATAACTCGATGCATACCTCAGCCATTCAGTTTGATGCTTTGTTTACCTCAGCCTCTACAATTTGCTGTATGGCTCACCTTATTAACCGTATTGTTTGTTGTATTGCTCACCTCACGTATATTTGAAGCCATGCTCACAGAATGGTTTGCCTCACCGTCATTCGTCAAAAGGTAGGTATGATTTTATATTGAATGTACCGAAATGTGTCATATGTATGGGATCATAGGACTCATCGGTGACTACATATCGATGTGTTTGGTGTACGGATGAAAGATCTTGTTCGATGCCGTTTGGTTTATGTGGGAAGTGGCTTTATTTTCCGTGTTTGTCCCACGTGTTTGGCAGGAAGTGAGAGTTCAGGGTTGACCTCTCTCTCTCTCTCTCTCTCTCTCTCTCTCTCTCTCTCTCTCTCTCTCTCTCTCTCTCTCTCTCTCTCTCTCTCTCCTCTCGCTGTCCTCTCTCACCCCTTCCCCTCATGCACGTGAAGAGAGATACTTAAATATATAGATAGATAGATAAACGAAAATAGATAGAAAGACAGAACGATAGATAGATAAGTAGGCAAGTCGTTACGTATCTCTGTAGGATGGTAGATAGCTACGTATGTAAACTGAGTGATACATAAACAATCACTAAATCATGATGTAATTTAATGATAGGTAACCTGCTTCATAATGTTCCGTTTGTGTACGGATACTTGACACAGAGACACAGTTACATACATTTAGACGGATATGTATATATATATATATACGTGTATTTCCCTTATTACGTATGTGCATAATTGTATAACATACTTACATGCATGCATACGGATATGTAATATAGGGGAAAGAGGTAGACACGGAAAATTATGTCAGATTTTGACTTTGAATGTGAGGGAGGAAAAGAACGAGAATATATACTGGTTTAGTACAGTCTGAGTATATCCGTATTACCGTACAGCAACTCCGGTTATATCATGTTCACTGCACGTCCCTTGTTTCGTTAAATGCAGTGTTTACTATGGCCACTGGATGAGCTTGCCTCTTGTGGCGTTGAAGACGTAGTGTTCGCTGCAAATATTCGCTGTAAGAAGGAAGAAGGCAAGGGATGAAGAGGAGAAGGAGGAGGAGGAGGAGGAGGAAGCGGAAGATAAGGAAGAGGAAGTAAAAGAGGCATATTGGAGGAAGGCGGGGGATTGGGTGGGTGGGGAGGAGGAGGAGGGGGGAGTATATTAACCTCAATATTGAAGAGAGGGACTCCCTTCCTCCCTCCACCTCCAGCCAGCTCCCTCCACCTCCAGCCCGACCAGCTGCGTGCTGCAGGATTGTACACCCAGATGGAATTTCTTGTTCCTCCTCGACTCCTCTACCGGCCGTGAAGACGGAGAAGAAGGTAATGCGTCATTTGGCGTTGGATCATCACGCTAGAGCACGAGACATGGTCGCGATGCACCAGCTTCAGGCCACGTAAGGACCCAGTGAATGGAACAGGCGCACACTGGCTGCTGAATTTCATGACTGGTGATTCTCGACGAGGTCGGAGAGTTAACAGTACAGAATGGACGGGAATGGAACGAGCGAAGTGACACGGAAGGAACCCCGAGCAGTACGTCCGTCAACTTCTCAAAACGTAAAAAAAAACGTAAAATGAATAAAAAAGGTAAAACAGAGGGGGAAATGTTTGTCTGGTGAAAGTATTACTGTGTCATGTTGGGATCTGGCTGATGTGTGTGTGTGTGTGTGTGTGTGTGTGTGTGTGTGTTATTACCCGTTTGTACATTACGGGGAGAAAAATATACACTCGTGGAGCCCCGTCTCTAATACGTTTCATACCATCAAGAATTCCCTTTTGAATCCTCTTATGCTGCCAGGGTCCGCCGACCATCTCCCAGCAGGTCATACCATTCCAGCCATCCACCCACCAGCCTTACGCTAAACCCGTGCTCCTCTCCGTCCCTCTGAACCAACCAACCCCCGTCTCTCTGTCTGCGTCTGACGATAATTGCCTCTGGTAATCTCTGGCGCTGCGCCTCGTGAAGAACACGTTGGCTGTCAGCGTCATCCACTTGGTATAGGGGCTGTAAGGCCTCCAAGGAAGGGGGGACAGCTGTGATAGTTAGAGGCTGGTCCTCTAATTACTATCATGAGGCAAGCTACTCCTCCAAGCGCTAGCTAAAGGCTGGTCCTCCAAGCCCCCAGGTAGAGGCATGCCCCAACAAGGTCTCCCTAGCTATTTAACGACGTATCTTTCCTCGCTGCTTATTCTCAGATACACCTACAATCTCTCTCTCTCTCTCTCTCTCTCTCTCTCTCTCTCTCTCTCTCTCTCTCTCTCTCTCTCTCTCTCTCTCTCTCTCTCTCTCTCATGTATAAATCAGTCTGTCTGTCTGGAAGCTTCCTAAGTGTATTTGATATCCTTGTGGGGGGGAACTGTTATGCTTTGCATCATTCTATGATAATAAGATTTTAATAATAGGGACATAATTTGTTTTTGTATTCAGTCGTGAATTATGGGTGGAGACTACACCAGGTGTTATCTATTGTCCTTGTAGAAATGCAACACCTTTTAGTATATATGCTTTGTATTTGTACGTCGGTGTTATCACTCCGTTTTTCACACACAGTTCGTCAGGTTTGTCACTCTGGCGTGGGCGATGTAGACAACGTCCGTCCTCGCAAGTTGTAGAGTTGCCTCTGCAGCGCCGCCGGAAAATTGAATTAATTGCTTTATCTTGTATTCAGTCGAGGAGAAGATTAATAACTTTGCTCCTCACGTGTTTGCTTACCGGGTTAATTATTAAACGGCACACCCAACCTTGGTGAAGATCATTACTGTCAACGGTGTAACCTCACGTTAATTTGGCTCTATAGAGTGTCAGTGTTAACCTTGTAGGGTATCAGTGTTAATACAAGTCTGGCCTTGTAGAGTATCAGTGTTAATGTAACCTTGTAGGGTATCAGTGTTAATGTAACCTTGTAGGGTATCAGTGTTTATGTAACCTTGTAGAGTATTGGTGTTAGTGTAACCTCGTGGTGTATCACTGTTAATGGCAATGTAGCATTTAGTGTATCAGTGTTAATGTTAGTGTAACCTTGTGGTGTATCAGTGTTAATGGTAATGTAGCATTTAGTGTATCAGTGTTAAGGTTAGTGTAACCTTGTGGTGTATCAGTGTTAATGGTAATGTAGCATTTAGTGTATCAGTGTTAAGGTTAGTGTAAGCTTGAAGTGTGTCAGTGTTAATGGCAATGTAACATGTACTGTATCAGTGTTAATGTTGTGCATTATGTAGCGTTAGGATCAGCGGGAGAATATTCTTATCACATTTAGTGAAGATTCGGATCTTCGAAATTACGTAGAGTTATTCACGGACAATGAAAATATCGGCTCATGATGAATAACGGGGGTGGAAAGTAATGAATATGATATTCTCAGCTAAGCAGATTTTCTAACAGTAACATGAAAATGGTCTTCGTAAGAAAACGGGAAGCGAAATTTTACTCGATGGTAGACTACAAAAAAGTATGCAACATGTATACAAAGGGAACCAACTAATGCATATTTGAATACATATATACAGTAATTATGATAATCCTGTAGGAGTATATTTGTTGATTTTTGTGTAAAAAAATTTTGATAACTGATCATTCAGAAAATATAATTACGAGTAATTGAAATCCACATTGAGGATCATAATTCGAAAAACTACCAAATTAATGTCCAGATGTTTCCAGTTACAGGCGAAAGACTACGGAAGTGAGTAGATTACCAAGGGGTGGGTGATACAGCCACTCAGTCTCATACAGAGAATGGAACAAGAGAGAGAGGCAAGTACGTAGACATAAAAGAACAGATAAATAGAATTATTATACTGAGTGGTAACAAATAATTCATATACGTTGAACTGTAACTACAGGACATATAGTCAGTGGTCGCAGAGTCTTATTGTGTTGTATATGATGTAAGAAATACCAGGTTGAATATAAGGGAATGATAATAATAATAATATTAATAATACTAGTAATAATATTTATTATTACTATTGCAATTTTGTTATCAGTATTATGACCATTATATTCTTCTTCTTCTTCGTCTTCTTATTATTATTATCCTTATTGTTATTATTATTATTATTATTATTATTATTATTATTATTATTATTATTATTGTTATTATTATTAATGTTATTTAATCCTGAACCACAATGTTACGAGCCTCAGGCACGACGGTACGACCTTTGAGGTGAACATTACGACCCCTGAGCACGACGACACGACCCCCCTTGAGCACGACGGTGCCATCCTTAAAACACGACGATGCGACCTTCGAACTCATCGGCACGATCCTTGAGCAAGACGGCACGACCCTTTGGTGTGGCTCAGGTTAAAAGCCCCCCAAGGCCGTCCACACACGAGGACCATCCCGCCACGATGAGGAGGTTATAATGCCTCGTTGAACAATAACCAGGCGGCAACACTGACGGTTAACAACCGACCTAGGCGATGTGTTTTGCACGAAGCGTTTGAACGAAATTCGTTTGACGTGATTCCGTCGTGGCCCCACGTTGGAGGCAACGTATTCCGACTTACCAACTTGGGGGAGGGGTGGGGGGATAAAAAAAAATGCCTCCATGAGCGTCATTCATTACGAAGATCGTAATTTGTACTACTATGAGAATTATCAACGCTTGAGGAGGGAAAAAATCCCCAGAGTAGCTCTCCTGGGGTTATCTTGGAGTGAGGACTTACCTACGACACACACCACAAAAAAAGAAGTTCTCTCGTAACAAATATTCGTCCTTGTAGGAGTTGTGAGACGTGTGTACAATGAGAAGAAATAGTCATGGAAGGTGAGGTGTATTAGCGTTGGGAAACGCTGGACGGTTGGGGTATTGGCCATGCCCAGTGTGGGTGTGGGGAATGTGGGATTTGTTGGGATGGGGCAGGGACATGCTCATGGTTGGTGGTGGGGGTTGGGTTGGGGGGAGAGGTGCGGTTGGTGAGTGTCATGGGGAGGGAGGGGGGAGAAAGGGGGTGTGGGTGTCCATGACGGGTCGGGGTTGTGAGAGGGAGGGAGGAGGTAGGAGGCGAGGCACCGGGGAGTGGAGGTGAGGGTTGGGGGGGAGGGTGCTCATCCTGTTGATACTGAGACATGCCCAGTGACCCACTTATACTGACACGCATACCTCCGCTCTTGGAGGAGGAGATGGAGTAGTACATTGCTAGAAGTAGTAGATGTTGTAGTAGTAGATGTAGTAGTAGTAATAATAGTAGCAGTAGTAGTAGAAGTAATGGTGGTAGTAGTAGTCATGAGTCTTAAGGACTGTTTCATACATCCATGTCACACGTGGTGACAGCAGAAGACCTTGGGAAGAACAGACTCGACCCTTTCCTGTGGTAGGCTGCATGACGTAGAGAAAGACGACCTTTAAATCAGGACAGTACGACCCTTGAGAGCACGACGCGTCGGTGCGAGTCCGTGGGCCTTGATGACCTGTGGTCGTGCTCAAGCGTCGCTCCATCGTGCTTAAGTGTCTGATATCCTCACACGACAGAAGAGGGTAATTGTGTGTATTTACAATTGCATTCGTCTTTACTAGTGTCTTATGTTATCACGATGATTTGCCTCACATAGTGCACTAGTAGCTTCTGCTTTGTTGAACAGCCAACGTTGTCTGTGTTACATCTGCATTTGTTCATCGATTTAGTTCCAGTTGTTAGGGTTTGGATGTGGGGTTTGCACCTGCATTGCCCGATGTAGGCTGTGGAGGTGCGATACAGCAGTGGGTTCCCTGTGACTCTCTGTAGCGCAATCTGTATCTTGGTCAACCTCGATTTGACTTCACTGGATCTTTACTGGATATATGACACTGAATATCGTATTTGGTTATACCACCGTCAAATCAATTTGATGATGCAATTCTTGTATTTTACTGGATATTTTGCAGTACACCTTGCTCGGGAGTGTTATCTGTCACGTTGGTTGTGTTATCTATTACACTTGGCGTTGTTATCTTGATATTTTTTGTGGCTCATAAAGGAAAAGTTTCACATATCACACCGAAAGGCACCAGATATTTCGTAGGTGGGGGTCACTTAAGACCTGGCCTTAAGGAAGACTTTTGTAGCGCCTGTAACCTTCCACAGAGACAGAGAGAAACAAAAAAGACCTGATAACGTAGGGGACATTAGCACCTTATCGATCAGACTTGTGAGGCAAGGAATTTCCTACCTTACCTAAGTTTGACGTTGAACGATGATGGAATCTTTGTTATTCTGTTGTAATGTGCTTGTGTAATTACCCTCTTTATAGTGGACGGGGAGGGGGTTCTGCACTCGTGTGGCCTCCAATATCTTGAACTTTGTCTACTATCACACAGCTCTGAATTTGCCCAAGTTCTGCTTCGTCCATTCGTCGACCACTCGTTATAATGCCATCAAAGTACTTCATCACGTCTTTTTCTCATGAGTGTCATGCTTGTTTTTATGTTACGGCCTCCAGTTGTTCTCTCCTGTGTGTGTGTGTGTGTGTGTGTGTGTGTGTGTGTGTGTGTGTGTGTGTGTGTGTGTCGCTGAAGGCAGGAAGGAAGAAAGGAAGAAGGAAGGACACACACACACACACACTCAAGCCAACCCAGGAAGCTGGGCTCTGTCGTCTGTTGTTTGTATCACAGTCTTGACCACCAGAGGCGAGGGTAGGCCTCCCTGGCTGGCTTCTTGATCACTTCCGCTTTCTGTGGGCAGGTCGCTGAGTGCGGGCGGCTAAGGCGGAAGTCATCCCGTCATGTCACACAGGAGGGGTTGGGTGTACGTAGGTGCCGCTCTGCTGTGTGTGTGTGTGTGTGTGTGTGTACCGGGGGACGGACGGCATCAATCTAGGCCCCGAGCACTAGGCAGGCGTCTCGTGTTTGCACATAGCGTAGTATTAGTGCGGCGAGGGTGTTTACTTAATAGATATCCCTCTTAAGTAGGTCACTACAGCTGTGGTTGTCGTCAAAATTAAGTGCATTAAGATCAAGATGCCGTGATTGTATGGTTTGGCGGAGGGGAGGGCGGGTGGAGGTGTTGAGGACTGTGTGTTGCGGGGGTGTTGATGTTGTTGTGTTGACACTGTCGGGGGAGGGAGGGAGGCGGTTGCCTTCTGTCCGTGTTGACGTTTTTGTTCGGTCCGCCGCCGTGTCGTCCCGCCCCGCTCAGCCCGTGACGTCACTACTGACTCATTCACGGATTGCTGCTGTTCCTTTAAGCTTTTTTTCTTTTTCCCAATCTTTTAGCTATTTTTAGACGTTGACAAATAGCTCTTGTGTTGTAGATGATCTAGATAGCAGATGATGTGTGTGTGTGTGTGTGTGTGTGTGTGTGTGTGTGTGTGTGTGTGTGTGTGTGTGAGGGAAGGAGGGATTGCAGGGGGTTTCGTTTTGAAGGTGGGTCACAGCGGCGGCGTGAGGATGGTGAACACACACACACACACACACACACACACACACACACACACACACACGAGTCCTGAAGACCTTGTTTTTAAAGGGAGTGTGACGGGGGAGGGGGGGTAGTGGGAGGGGGTAGAGGTGGGATGGTCGGGGGTGGTAGGGTAGGGGGGCCTGGGGGGGTGACGGCAAGGAGGGAGGGGGTGGGTGAGTCACACAGGTGCGGCCAACGGGGGGGGGGAGAGGGGGGGTGGGGAAGGTCCCACTGGCCTAGCACTTTTAAGGGGCTTCCCCTCCCCCCCATACACCCCTCACCTGAGGGGTATGGGGGGGGGGTTGAAAGGACGCTTCAAGTGTCCCTCCTTTCTGTATTTTAGCAGTGGGTTCACGTGCCCCCTGTTAACTCATCCCCCCCCCCCCCCACGCACTAAATATCAGCTTTAAACACCCAGCTCTGGGCTCTGTTACCAGATTGTGTTTTTGTTGTTTTCCTTTTTACTCAAGGAGTGTCCCGGATGGGTATGGGAGGACTCGTAGCCTCGTCCCTAAGGAGCGAAGGTGTAGTCGGATAGGCAGAAGAACCGAGGCCGAGTGGATGTTTTGGAGGGTCAAACATCGTTAAACAGGATGGTTAGGAGCTTGACCTTTCCCCACACCTCTTTTTTTTTAAGGAAGATCAGACGTTAGACCTTCAGTGAGGATAATGAGAGCGTAGACCTTGTGTGAGGATGATCAGAAACTAGACTTTTGATTGGGGGATGGGGGGTGTGAGGATATTCAGAGGCGAGATCTTGTTTGAGGATATTCGGGAGCCGGGACCTTGCGTGAGGATATTCAGAGGCGAGATCTTGTTTGAGGATATTCGGGAGCCGGGACCTTGCGTGAGGATATTCAGAAGCGAGATCTTGTTTGAGGATATTCGGGAGCCGGGACCTTGCGTGAGGATATTCAGAAGCGAGATCTTGTTTGAGGATATTCGGGAGCCGGGACCTTGCGTGAGGATATTCAGAAGCGAGATCTTGTTTGAGGATATTCGGGAGCCGGGACCTTGCGTGAGGATATTCAGAGGCGAGACCTTGCGTAAGGATATTCAGGAGCTGGACCTTGCGTGAGGATATTTAGAAATCAGACCTTGTGTGAGGATATTCTCAAGAGGCTAGGCCTTGCGTAAGTATTCAAAAACTATACTTTGTATGTGGGAATATTCAAAGGCCACCCCTTGTGTAAGGATATTCAGAAGGTAGCCTTTACGTGGAGATATTCAAAAGTTAGACCTTGTATAAGGGTATTCAGAAGCCAGACCTTGTGGAAGGATATTCAAAAGCCAGACCTTGTGGAAGGATATTCAAAAGCCAGACCTTGTGGAAGGATATTCAAAAGCCAGACCTTGTGGAAGGATATTCAGAAGCTTAGACTGTATGTGTGGGGAGGGATATTCAAGAAGCCAGACCTTGTGTGAAGGTACTCAGAAATTGATCTCTACCGTCAGAAATGATATCTTCTGAAATTTGTATCCATCATCCTGGCGGGGAGAGATTCCAGTGGGGTGGGTGTGTGGGTCGGTCGGTCGGGGGAAGAAAGCGCCAGACATATCCATTAGGTCTGGAGCCCGAGGTACGAATAATAGAGGCGGTCCTGCCAGATGTGGAAGTCTGTTCGTGGCAGTATTTCTCGGGTGTGAATCCTGGACTCTTGGTTGGGTTTAGAAAGTGGTGTGGTGCCCTCCCCCTCTATCTCCCTCCTCTCTCCTTCCAGACCCCACTCCCCCCACGTTAAATGACTCGCCGCTTCTCCAGTCTTCTTGTTGGATGTTTGTGTTGCAAGTATATGCTTGTGTTCGTGTTCTGTGTGTGTGTGTGTGTGTGTGTGTGTGTGTGTGTGTGTGTGTGTGTGTGTGTGTGTGTGTCCTTGTTTCTACTTGCTCTCAGTGTTGTTGTCTTTTTTTCTGCTGATTGTGTTGTAAGTATTTCCTTGTGTTCATGTTCTGTGTAACGTCTTGTTCTTGCATGCTCATGCAAGTGTTGATTTGCTGAGTGTTTGTGTTGCAAGTGCTTCCTTGTGTTTTTGTGTGTATTACATTAGCTTCGATTTTTGGTGACCATATTCTTAGTGTTTTTGGCGTGGGTTTTTCTCGAGTTTTCTTGTTATATTTGTGATGTTGTGCAGGTGTTCTAGATATGTTCTTGGTCTTTCTTCTTCTTCATAGTTTTCTCTTGTTCATGTTCTTCGATATAGGTTCCTTATGTCTTGTTATTTTGTTATTTGTCATCAGTAAGGTTGTTGTTTAAGTGTATATCCGTTTTTTAATGTTCTGTTATGTTGCCCTAAATACGTTTAGTGTCCTTCATATGTTCTTGTCCTAATTTTCTTGCTGAGTGTAAGTGTTTTCTTGTTTTGTGTAGCTTTACCATTTTTTTTGTATGATATTCCACCTGTAGCTCTGTGTTCTTGCTCCTTGTGCCCCTAGTGTTGGTAGTAATGCTCTAAGTAGCGTTTTTAGTGTTCTTGTTTACAGTGTTCGTGTTGTTGTTCATGTGCTGTGTTGTGCACTTGCTCTGTGCTGTTGTTCTGAATACTTCTAATATTACTGTGTTAAATGTTATTGTTCATAGTGTTCGTTACAAGTATACTTATTTATTGTGTTCCAGTTCTGTTAGATGTTATTAGTAGTAATTTTGTTCTTAGAGTTCTTCTTATCACTCTTGTTCTGTATTAATGTTCTTTGTTTGTTATAATTGTACTTGTTCGTAATGTTCTACGTCTTCTTGGTGTTCTTATCAGAAGTAGTCTTGTTCTCAGCGTTGCTCTTCATATCGTTCATGTTCTAAGTGTTCTTATTAGCAGTTCTCTTGTTCGCTTCCTTCGTGTTCTCAGTGTTCTTGTTTGTCCCGTTCTTGTTCAAGGTACTTTTGTTCTTTTTCTTAATGTTCTCATTCGTATCGCTCTTGTTTTTAGTGTCCTTGTTCATAGTGTTCATGTTCACAGTGTTCTTGCTCGTACCGTTCTTGCTCTTAGTGCTCTTGTTCGCATCGTCCTTGTTCTCAGTGCTCCTGTTCGTACCGTTCTTGCTCTTAGTGTTCTTGTTCTTGGTGTTTTTATCAGTGGTGTTCTTGTTGGGTGTCCTTGCTTGGTGTGCCCTTGCCTTGCTGTATTACAGCGCCGGACTTTCTGTATCGGAATGATACATTTTTTATTCAGTATTTCCTGCTTTATTTGAGTCGTCGAGTCCATGAGTGTGGATCGATTCAGTGAGGCTGTGGGATGAGGAGAATGAGTCGAGAGGAAGAGTGAATCGTTGAAGACAGGTAGTACACGAGGAATGAGTCAATGAGGCGTGAGTGTCAAGGAGCGGTCCAGGACAGGAGTTATGAGGAGGGAGTACGTCGAGGGGCGAGGGGTGTTTGAGTCGGGATGTAATGAGTTTCTGTAATAACTTTATGAGGAGTGAAGGGTGAGTGAGGACATGGGCATGTGTAAGAACGCTGAACATACGTCTCTAAGGAGTTTCGAGTGAGTAAGTGCGCTGAACTTGAGTCAGTGAGGAACGAGGAATGAGTTAGTACGATTGATATGAGTTACTGAGGAGCTGAAAGCGAGGGACGACGTTGAATATGAGTGAGTGAGGGACTAGGGGTGAGTAAGGGTATGAGTTAGTGAGGATAGTTGACATGAGTCATCAAGGAACTGGGGATGAATAAAGACATTAGAAAAGAGTCCTTCAGGAACAAGTGAGTAAGGATACTGAGCATGAGTCATGCAGGAAGTAGGGGTGAGTAAGGACGCTAGGTATGAGTCACCAAGGACCTAAAAAAAAGAGTAAGGACACTGGGTATGAGCCACTTGGCGCACTTGGGAGATCGGAGTGAGTAAAACCACTCGTCATAGTCATTTAGGAATGAGAGGTGAGTAAAGACACTGAGCATGAGTAAAGAATAAAACATGAGTAATTTTGGACCTGTTTGAGTAAGGACACTGGTCATGTGTCTTTTAAGATAACACCAGATGAAACGAGAAGATTAGGAACGATAGTGAAAACGCTGACAATGAGTAACACAAGAACTGTTGTGAGTAAGGACGCTGGAAATGAGTAGTGTTGGAACTCTAGTGAGTAAGAACGCTGGAAATGAATAATGTAGGAACTGTAGGGAGAAAGGACGCTGGAAATGAATGATGTAGGACCTATAGTGAGTAAGGACGCTAAGAATAAATAATGTAGCATTTCAGTGCGTGAGGACAGTGGAAGTGAGTCATTTAGGAGCTGTGGGTCAGTAAGATCACTGTGAATGAGTCATTAAGGAACCACAGTGAGTAAGGACGCTGGAAATGGGTCACTTGGGTGAGTAGGGTGACTGGGCATGAGTGAGTGAGGCAGCAGGAGTTAAAAGGACATTAAGGGACACGATGAATGAGGAAGAGAAGCAGGTTATGAGGAGAACAGAACATGAGTCAGTGTGTGAGGAGTATTCCCTCACTCTTGAGGGCCCTTGAGGGGTCCCCACTGACTGTGTAGGGTCATGTGATGGCTCTCCCCCCATAAGAGTGAGGTCTGTTCTCCTGGCGAAGCAAGAAGGCAAGGAAGGGCGCCCTGCTCCTGAAGGAGGCGTCCTGTGGCCGCTATCACCCTCCTGCATAAGACTGCAACTCCCTGGCTCATGGGTTGCACAATCCCCTGATATGGTCAAGGGCTTGTCTCCGTCTGCCCTTAACCCACTACACTTCACCTACTTCTTTGGCCCACTGGCCTGACGGCCCATTTCTTTCGTGTTATGGTGCCCTTTCCGTAGGGCCTGGGCCTCGGAACGCACACCACGTGGAAGAGCGTACAGAGCACTCGCCTTCGGCTCTCGTTTAGTTAGCGAAAAGTTAGAAATAAAGTTAGGAGAAGGGAAATAATAGATGCGGGTTGCCTACAGGGGCTACGACTACGAATTGGGGACAAGGTTACTTGGTGTCGGAACGGCTGCGCACCACTCTCCCTGCCCGCACCCCGCTAGCCTTCGCTCAGCGGGCTCGGGGGCGACCCACTGCGGCGCGCAGGACGAAGCGCTCGGGGACTTGGCGAAGAATTTAGAAAAATGGTTGCGGGCGTGGTGTGGCTGGCTGGCTGGCTGGAGGCCCTCCGACACACACACACACACACACACACACACACTATCACTTTCGCTTGTTGCGCCCGCCCGGCCTTTACCGAGTATGTGTGTGTGTGTGTGTGTGTGTGTGTGTGTGTGTGTGTGTGTGACGGCAGTGCTCGGCGTAACCTTGTGTGTGTGTGTATGTGTGTGCTGGGCGGACGGAGCCTCGTTGTGAAAGTACTCATTTGTTGTGCGTAGCTCTGAGCGAACCCTCGCCGTCCAGAGCTCTCCTCCACCACCGCCTCTCCTCGTCCGTCGCACCTGTTTTCCCGTGACGCGGCCGTGACGTGCACCAAAACCCAACCCACACCACTACCCCCCCAGCCACCACCACCGTCCTCTCCCCGTGACGCGACACTTGTACCGCCACACGTGCGCCCGGCACACCAGTCGCCCCGCGCACCCGCCCAGGCGCTGTACTACAGCTGGGGTTCTCACTGAACGGCTCTTCCCTCTGCCGCGCGCATGCTCCTCCGTCGCCGTCTCCCATGGGATGTTTAATATACCACCGCTCTGTGTTCGCTGGTACTGTCGTGCTCTAGAACTGGGATTTACCAAGCCCGCGGTGCCAAACTGTGCTGTATAATATAGAACCAGCAACCTGTGCTATTATACCGAAGTGCTAATACCGTGCCTTACTGTGGATAACCCCACCTTGTTAGTGTGTTGCTTGTGTTTCGACGGCTACTGTTACTGTGAGCTACTTGGTGACACGTTAACTGTGTTCCTGTGTGATATTTTGTAAAGTTAGAGGTAATATCTCCTGACCCCACGCTGCTGGATAACTTAGTGCCTTCAGGTCCGACCTCTGCGCCTTCCTCCATGCGTCCAGCATCAACAGGTGAGTGCCACAGTGAGTGCAGATGCGACCTCACTGAAGTGCGAGTCCTTAGGCACCAGTATGAGTGACGCAGTGCCTGTGCGAGTGCCACCATGCCAGTGTGACAGAACTACAGTGCCAGTGCAACCACAGGTGCCACAATGCCAGTATGTAAGTCCCTCAGCGCTATTGAGAATGCCAGAGAAAGTATGAGTGTCTTAGTGCCAAAATGAGTGGCACAGTATCAGTATGAGTCCCCACTGCCAGTTTGAGTTACCCAGTGCCAGTCTGAGTCCACCAGTGTCGTATAAGCCCCCAGTGCAAGTATGAGTTCTCATAACCAGTCTGAGTTACCCAGTGCCAGTATGAGTATGTCACAGTACCACTGTGAGTATCAGTGCCAGTATGAGTGCCATGATGATAGTGTGAATGCTGCAGTGTCATTGGGTGCCATGGTGCCAGTATATATGAGACTCACAGTGACAGTATGAGTGGCATGCGTCAGTACGTGCCTCAGTGCCAGTATGAGTCATCAGTGCCATTTTGAGAGCCACAGTGCTGATGTAAGTGCCACAGTGACACCATGAGTGTCACACTATCAGTGTGTATCCCTCAGTGCCAGTATGAGTGCCACAGTACCAAGGAAGATTCGAAACTGCTATTCCACATTCTTAGGTGACCTCTAGATGCCGAGTTTGACCCAATTTGCCAGATGTGACCCCGAGGTGTTAAGTGTGACTTCCAGGTGACGTGTGTGATTCCCAGGTGTCCCAATGTGACCCACGGTGGCCACATGTGTCCCGCAGGTGTCATGTGTGGCTCAGGTGCCATGGTTGACCTCAGGTACTGTTGTTGACCTCCAGGTGCCTTGTGTGACCCCCAGATGTCATTTGTGACTCTCAAGTGCCGTGTGTGACCCAGGTGCTGTTGTTCACTTCCAGGTGCCCCATGTGACCTTCAGATTCCATGGGTGACCTCAGGTGCCATATGTGACCCTCAGGTGCCATGCGTGACCCCAGGTGCCATGGGTGACCCCAGGTGCCATGTATGACCCCACATGCCATGTGTGACCACAGGTGTCATGGGTGACCCCAGGTGCCATGTGTGACCCCAGATGCCACGTGTGACCACAGATACCATGTGTGACCCAAGGTGCCATGGGTGACCCCAGGTGCCATGCGTGACTCCAAGTGTCGTGTGTGACCCCCCAGGTGCTGCGTGTTTAGTCCCTGTCTCAGACACGTAGTATTATCCCCGGGTGTTGGTCTTGCGGAAATATATGTGAAGGTGAAGGGAAACGCGAGAAGAGAGAGTCATGTCAAATGTGTGTGTGTGTGTGTGTGTGTGTGTGTGTGTGTGTGTGTGTGTGTGTGTGTGCGTGCGCGCGCGCGCGCGCGCGTGTGTAAATATGACGCAGTTAAATTAATGCAAAGCAGGTTTTTTTTTATCATTCGTTCATAAGGACATCTTGAGCATCAGTGTTCCAGCGTCAGTAAAGGACAGATGAGTATGGACTGAGAAGCGTCCGGATCCGCGGCGAGTGTTGTAATTGGGGATGGAGGGGTCGGGGCGGGGGGAATGTGGCGGGTGGGTGCGGTGGTAGGGGGTGTTTGGTCTAGAGGCTGGTGTTATCAGCAGGTCGGGCCACATGCCCACGCCGCAGGTCTCAAACCCACTGGTAAACAGTGTCCCTCCGGATCATGTGGTCGTTGTCCCAGTGGTGTCAACACTGACCTGGCATGACCTGTCATTGGTAACGCTGGTGGATGTGGTCATTTAATTTTTTTTTTTTGTTCTTTTTCGTTAGTTTGCCTCGGATCGTTGTTTAGTTTTTCCTTTCCTGTAAAGAACATGTTCTGTGTAACCCTTTAAACACGACCTGAGCACGACGGTAAGACCGTCGATTGGGTTGGCATGCCCCCCCCCCCCCCCCACCCCATGACCTCCGACCTGACCTTTTAAGGATCATTAAGAGGCTAGGCTATTATACCGAAGGGTCGTGCTCGAAAGGATCTATGCCGTTATGCTTAGTGGGCGTTAACGTCATTATAACGCCTGTCCGCCCTGGACTCGTCTTGTGACACGTCTGAAAGTGTTTCTTAGGAGGCTCCGGACGACGGGCCCAGGACCTGCGGGAAAGTCCTTCGGCGCCTCGGAGACAGTGAAGTGCCGTTACGACTCTCGCTTTTAGCAGGTGAAAGACGAAGCCCGCTGGTGGCGAGCGGGCTGGTCCAGCACACCAGCCTTAAGATCGCTATGGGTCGTGACGATGTTCAAACTCCTTCTTCGAAGTTCGCGTCAGACGCGAGCAATCCGGAAGTCCCCCACGAGAAGAGGAGAGGCTCATTGCCATGTGTGACTCTACATGGTGGGGCGACGAGGGCCTTTGTCTGTGCGTGTGTGTGTGTGTGTGTGTGTGTGTGTGTGTGTGTGTGTGTGTAGGGAAGGGGAGGCCCCCTTGATCCCTGTACGTGTGGGGAGGTCAGGGAAGGAGAGGTTGTAGCAGCCTGAATGGTGGTGATCCCATCATTTTCGAGGTCAGAGTTCTCGTGCTTGGCCCTCGCTGGTATCCCTTCATTATATCTTCATGTCTATCCATATACCTGTATGTCTATTTCTCCATCTATCTGTGTATCTAATCATCCTTGTGTCTATCTACGACGCAGGACAAATGCGCCGTTTATACTGCGCTCGACCAAAGGAGTTGAGATTGGGTTAGGTGGAGGGGGAGTTTAAAGAGGTTTCGTGATTAGGTATACCCTACCCCTTCCCCCCCCCTCCCTCTCCCCCATCCAAATTTGGAGGCAGGCTCGGCCCTCTCCGCCTGACACTCTGTGGTGCTGTGTCTCCGGGTTTGGAGGTCTCAAAGAGTTGTGGTTCTGTTCAGTTACACCTGAAAATGATATGCATGGTGGTGTTGGTATTGTTTTTGAGGCGTCGTGTTTGTTCGTTACGTAACAACCACTTCCTTCTCTCCCAGTATACTCGAGTTGTAGTCTCCAAAAATCGTATTGGTTGTAATTCTCTTATGTACGAGTTGCTGTTGTAAGAACTCACGTGATCGTGTGGGTTTCCAGCATTATGGATTATGTTATTTTTCGTGTTTTGCTGCTCAAGCTCTCGATATAGATCATTAATACACAGTTATGCATTCAGAGTTGCAGGGAAGGAGTTGGTGGCTGTGACGTTGTGTGGGTAGTGTAGTGTTGCCATACACCATGGCGTACCTCTGGATGGCATTGTGGGTGTATTGGGCAAGTGTGAGTTGGAAATCTTTCCCGTTATGTTCCCTGGTGACTTCAATCGTGGACGTGTAGCGAGCCAAGACGCAACACCCCCACCCACACCGTCATTCTAAAGGGTACCTCTTGTATTTCAGAGGCTCTGCCTCGACTGTAGGCAAGGCACCGTCTGCTGTGCGTTGTTAACGATCACACTCTACCAGTGTTGGTGGAATGTCCCGAGAGAAAGACTGTTTTTGTGAAAGTTAATGAGGAGAAGGAATGAGTCATTGTTGTTGGTGAAAGATGTCACACTCGGACGGTAAGGATCATGTTTTATGGTGTTGTTGATAGTGTCAGATACACAGCCAAAGATTATGATATCCTTGAAGGTGTGTTGGTGGTAACGAGCTCATCTGAAGGCTTTAGTTACTTGCCGTGCATCAGGGAGCTGTGAACTGGCATCTACCTTTTGAGAACGAGAGTACGACGGCCCTTGAGCACGACGGTACGACCCTCGACCACGAGGATTAAGACCCTTGAGCACGAGAGTACGACTCTTGACCACGAGTAAGGATGAGGTCAGAGGACATTGCTGCCATACCCGGGAGTCGTATTGTCGTACTTAAGGAGTTAAGTAAACCCCCCAAAAGTAACCTAACCGTCCATGAACTTGGGGAGTCATTTAGCTGTCGTTATGAGCAGCCTCAGCCAATCAGAGCGAGGGATTGCATCAGCAAGACATGATGTACCAGCTGATAGGGACGGCAGCACGATTGTTCGATCAACGAGGTAAGCCTGGCAGCATTATGCGATAGACGTCGATTGCCAAACTGACAGCTAAAACTAGAATCCATTTAGTGCCAGACCATGTAAATGATTGACCATTAAGGTGGATGTAATAGAGAGAAGTAAAAAAACAAAAAAATGATTTTAGAAAAGACAAACCAGTTGTTGGGGACAGTGGATGAAAGGGGGGGGGGGTCATGGAGTTGCAAGTATTATATTTAGATCCATGGATGGTCGATCCTCGAGGCTGCTTGCCCTCTGTCGGCGATCAAGCAGAGTCCTAGGGCTCTGTCGAGGCTGCTTGGCCTCTGCCGTTAATCAGGCAGAGTCCTAGGGCTCTGTCGAGGCTGCTTGGCCTCTGTCGTTAATCAGGCAGAGTCCTAGGGGGCCCTGTGAGTTAGGGGGAAGGTCAGGGCGTGTCAGTTCTACCGCACTCAGGCGGTATCTTGCATCGTGTTGTATTTAAGGGTCCCCCAAGGTTGGCTGGGGGACCCCAGGGTCTTGGTTAATGTTGGAGAAAGTCGCTCTGAGGTCTTCGCTTTTTTTTTTTCTCTCTCTCTCTATCATCAGCTGTGTGGAGGGAATGACTTGTTCCTCATGCAGGCGAGGATGATGGTATTATACGTTTTTCAAAGCACAAGGGTATGATGACTCTTGTGTATGATGGCCTGGTCTTGGATCAGGCCTTTTAAGGGTCAGGTCAAGGGCCAGGCCATCAAGTTGTGCCTAAGGACCGTACCGCCATGTTCAAGGGTCGTACCGTCGTACTCAAGGGTCGCACCGTAGTACTCAAGGGTCGTACCGTGTCGTACTCAAGGGTCCTTACCGCGTTGCTCAAAGGTCGTACCGCCGTGCTCCACGGGTTAAACACTGGGACGTGATGGCTGGCACACACCATATAGTTAGTGTCGTGGCCTAGTTATAGAGTGGTGTCTGGTCACTGTCTGTGTAGTACGTTGGTGATTAACATTTTGTTAGTTTGCTTTGTGAAAGTGGTTTCATTGTTGTGTTTGTGTTTGTGTGTGTGTGTGTGTGTGTGTGTGTGTGTGTGTGTGTGTGTGTGTGTGTGTGTGTGTGTGTGTGTGCGTGTGAGTGAGGGGTACGCCGTTGGATAGCATTTTGTTAGCTATGTGTCCTGACCTAGTTTTATGGACGTTTTTTGTGGTGTTTAATAAGCAGATTAGGCCGTACTTACGTTAACCTTGACAGTGCCGCATTTGACTCGAGTTGTGAAAACTCGGTGTAGAAACTACGAGATTCCTCTGCCTCCTTCAGCCTCCTGTAGTGTTTTTTGTAGTTATTAAGATCGCTCACTTAGTATCGTTAGCCAGATGGTACGAGTGTGTTAAGAACTTCTTGTGGGTAAATGCGAGTACATAACTTGTCTCGTGGGAAGGCTGACTTGGTTCGGGGGGTTTTTGAGTTACGTTGAGCAATGTGTGTGTGTGTGTGTGTGTGTGTGTGTGTGTGTGTGTGTGTGTGTGTGTGTGTGTGTGTGTGACTCTGCTAAAGAGAGTTTGTTAACTCCGTGTTCATGACGACTTAATTCCCTCTGGAGTACGAAGACTTGACCCCCCCTCCCCTTGGTTAAGAAGACTTGACCCCCCCCCCCCCTTGGTTACGAAGACTTGACCCGCCCTTGATTACGAAGACTTGACCCCCCCCCCCTTGGTTACGAAGACTTGACCCCCCCCCTTGATTACGAAGACTTGACCCCTGGAAGACGACGACTTAACCCACCCTTTCCCCTCTCCCCCACTGGAGTGTTCAAAGTTAACACCCTGAGAGAAGTGAGCTGCGAAATGCTACGTGTCTGTGTGAATGTTGCTAGTGTCTGTGATTATCTGTATAGATTTAGATCTACGTAGATCAGGCCTTCTGTGTGTGTGTGTGTGTGTGTGTGTGTGTGTGTGTGTGTGTATACGCTGAGGTCTGGAGTGTGTGAAAGTGATTTCGAGTGTGGTGTGAGGCAGGGTTTTCCTGATGATTCCCTGGGTACAGTTCGTATTTTAGGAAGACGTGAGAAAATCGTCATGGAACATGAGTGTGGAAGAGATAAGATCGAATTTTCTTGAAGATATGAATTAGTACGGGTGTTATGCATGGATGTAAGCAGTAAATGTTGAAGATATTTTTATATCCCGTCTCATAGAGTGGCTTGGTATCTTTATTAAGGAAGAAATGAACAAAAATGAATGGCTGTTATGGAAAAAGAAATGGATATTTTCAACAATTTGACAACATTAAGGATGTAGGTCTTGAGGTGGAGAGAATTTTAACACTGAACTTTTTAAGAACGTAGCTCAACAGAGTGGATCACACAGAAAACGGCCAAGGTGATCCCCCCGTTGTCGAGTGTGTGTGTGGTAGTAAATATTGTTGATGTATTGACACATACGTGGGAGGCTTAGCCGAGGCACACGTGGCCATATTGAGAGGCTGGCGGGTGTGGCGCCCTGGGAGAGATAGAGGGACGGTGGGGCTAGACATGTTTGGCTCGTTTAAAAGGGTTGTGTATGGAGGAGGAGCGAGCGATAGTGGCTAGTCGTGGCTGGGGTGGGAGATAAAGAGGGACTATGGGGCTAGACGTGTTTGGCTCGGTGGGTGTTGTTTTTTTATGGAGGACGAGAGAGAGAGAGAGAGAGAGAGAGAGAGAGAGAGAGAGAGAGAGAGAGAGAGAGAGAGAGAGAGAGTTGGACGCTGATCCAGCAATGTCTTCACCGTCAGCACGTCCGCCTGGGTGTAGGGAGGGTTAGTGAGGGCCTGCGCAGCGTCCTAGCCCTTCAGTGGCCGTCTAGTGTCACTCCACTGGCCGAGGGTGCTGACTACTTTTTCTCTCTCTCACTCTGCTTCATCTACACGAGGAAGACTGCTGCTGGCATTCAGCCCACAGAACGCACAATCTCTCCATCTCACGCGTCGCCCACACGACTCATTCTTCGTAGCTAGATTTTCCCAGCGGTAAGCGCTACTCGCCACACCACCCCGTGTCTTGTGGCAAGGTTTCGCCCTCCGTGCTCTCAGCATGGTCTCTGCCGGGGATGATTTGTGACATTATCTTCTGTCAATGTTAATGCCTTAATTTTTTCTTATATTGATATGGAAATTGTCAAAATTTTACATAATGTCAGTCTTTTTTTTTTAATAGACAGTAGAGGTATGATTGTTTCATGAGACTTGATATCTTACTGTGATTGTTTTAATGAGTTACCGTAATTAGCAGGATATTGTTATTGTTATTATCACAGCGATTAACAAATTATAACAGTTAACATTCCCAGTTGACCAGACCTTTGTATGAGTGAATGTTTAAGTCTTTTGCAAGAAAAATGGCATGTTGATGGTTCGACATTTGAAAAAAAAAAAGTTTATGGTTAGTTTAAAGTATTAAGTGTGATCGTGCGTGCTCCTCACCCAACCAATTTGGGTGCTGAGGGTGTGTGTAGTAAGACAAGTTATTGTAAGTAAGGGTATTGCAAGTCAGGTCATCGTAAATCAGGGAATCGCAAGTCGTTATCGCAGAAGTGTTCATCGCCGTCTAACCTATCATACGTCCAGGTATGTAGAGGTCTTGAGTTGGGTGCGTCATGTGTCTGCGTCGGGATGGGATTGGGAGGTACATTTGCGTCTCTTCCAGAAGCATTAGGCCCTTGCGTTACCCATTTCTACCCGTGCGGTCGCATCCGACTACAGTGCCTCTCTGCGTCATGGTCGCGACCCGTTCGCGTTTAATCATCTTGCGCAAATGGGGGGTGTCTTGCGCATTGCGTCATGGAGAGTGTGGTTGAAGGACTTATAAAAGAAGACGGAGAGAGGGGTAAAAAAAAAGAGCTGCTCTAATGCAGCGACGACTTTCATCATCGTCTCCCATGCAGCGACGACTCTCGTCATCGTCTCCCAAGCAGCGACGACTCTCATCATCGTCTCCCATGCAGCGACGACTCTCATCATCGTCTCTCATGCAGCGACGACTCTCATCATCGTCTCTCATGTAGCGACGACTCTCATCATCGTCTCCCATGCAGCGACGACTCTCATCATCGTTTCCCATGCAGCGACGACTCTCATCATCGTCTCCCAAGCAGCGACGACTCTCATCATCGTCTCTCATGTAGCGACGACTCTCATCATCGTCTCCCATGCAGCGACGACTCTCATCATCGTCTCCCATGCAGCGACGACTCTCATCATCGTTTCCCATGCAGCGACGACTGTCATCATCGTCTCCCATGTAGCGACGACTGTCATCATCGTCTCCCATGTAGCGACGACTCTCATCATCGTCTCCCATGCAGCGACGACTCTCATCATCGTTTCCCATGTAGCGACGACGCTCATCATCGTTTCCCATGTAGCGACGACTGTCATCATCGTCTCCCATGCAGCGACGACTGTCATCATCGTCTCCCATGCAGCGACGACTGTCATCATCGTCTCCCATGTAGCGACGACTCTCATCATCGTCTCCCATGCAGCGATGACTCTCGTCATTCTCTCCCACGATCTTAATCTAAAATAACCAAGATTATTTTCCCCTCGATGCATCATCGTTGGAGTTCTTATTCTTCCATAGATATCCATCACCATTTCTTTGTCGTTGCTCCGTGTGTCAATTTCTGATGATAAGGCTTTTTAGATTTGTCACATATTTATCTTGATTTTGTTAGAGTACTGCAGTTGTTGTTGTTGTTTTTTTTGTAGAGTTAAGAGCGACCATCAGACTGTGAAATGAGGTATAGACATTACGTAGGTGGTATAGAAACCGTCCCACGTGACGCGTTATAGAAAATGTCGATGCGACAGCTATATGGGAGGTATAGAAAGTGTCCGGCGACAGTGTCCGTGAGGGTGGTATATATAGTAGACCTTCCCCTGAATGTGATAGTGCCAAGGGAGCCCCCCGGAGACCTTGTGGGGCTACTCTCTGGGGGAGGGGAGCCCTTTTCTTCCCTCGCCCAGACAATGGGTGGGTGACCTCCGACCTTTGACCAGTAATGGGGTCAAGTGCATCGGCGGCGGCGGAGGCGGAGGCGTCAGCGGACAGGTAGGTAGGGAGGGCGGGCTCTGGTGTGTGTGGTGGAGTGTGTGTGTGTGTGTGTGTGTGTGTCCCGGAAGTGGTAGATGTGGTGGAACTCGAGTGGTCAGTGACAAGTAAAGTGGACAGGATCTCCCGGGGTCCGTCGTGTTATGCCAGTCACCTGAACCGCCCTCAGCTCGCTCCTTCACCGACTCTTCTCCTGATGGAATTATCTGACTTAAAGTGGATTTTTGATTCCCCTAAAGTGTCCCGACACTTGGCCGTGATGCGGGGAGGTGAACAAGGGTCAACAGGACTCTGAGCCTGTTTGTGTCTGTGTGTGTGTGTTAGGGGGGGATGGGCGTCCGTCCGTCAAGAACATTGGTGTGTTGCGGAATAACCCTTCACGCCCTCAGGCCATAGTCGGCTTCGCTGTCTTGCGTACCCTACCCGTGACGTCATACCGGACACCCTTTTGGTATTGGTCGGATGAGGTGGGGGCCTGCCCCTTTTGACCTCACCTGTGAGGTCATCTTGAGGAGACTCCGTCGAACCAAGTGCTGTCATTTGGACCCAGCTTATGGGAGGACATTAAGGGAGGGGCTGGCATTGTATCAACCAGATGCGCTGCCATTCTGATCTCACTTGTGATTTCGTGTAGAACACCATGGCTTTACAGATGTCCCCCATCCTCCCCCGGGAGCGCTCCAGTGTACTTAGGTTCTGTAGGCTTTTTAAAAGGCTTCTTGAACCCTCATGATGTCATACATGGTTACTCACCACTCCCCCCTGGCGGGTTTAGCTGGCTTCTCGAACCCTACCGGTGACGTCCCTCGAAGACACGCCAGGGTATTAGTGGGTTTGGTGGTCTCCTGACACACCCTCCTTGAGGCGTGACGTGACGTGGCCAGCTGACTGGACAGGATACCTGGGTGGCATCCCAAAGAAAGGGTCTTGCCGTACACACACACACACACACACACACACACACACACACACACACCCTTCCTGAAGAGGACGTGGCCCTACCCCTCTGCTGAATGACTGACTCGGTGGAGCAGTGCAGCAGCGTCCTGCTGGACACCATCTCGTATGAAGAGCCACCCCGGTTATATCTCGTGGTGGCCTGCGATCATGAGGGGACGACCCTCGAGCAAGAGCCGGAGCGATCCTTCAATCACGGCGGTTCAGCCGTTTATAGCGCAGCTGCACGATCCTTGAGCACGACGGTAAGACCCTCGCGCACGATTGGCCTGGTCTCTAACCTGACCCCCGAGGGATAAAGATGCCAGGCCATCATACTCAAGGGTCGCACCTTCGAGCTCCGGGATCGCTAAAGGAGTTGAACCATACGGTAACATCATCAAGGGATTCACAACGCACCCTTTAACACACTCCCGCTGAACCCGACGTCACGCACCCATATGGTTTCGTTTTGTATTCACCAGGTAAGGAGGGGACCCTGTGGTGTGACTCTGGTATTATTCATGCCAGGGTAATGACGCCTCTGAATCAGGGCGGAGAGAAAACGCTGGCATTTCGGAACGTAATGGATTCCTCATAGTTCAGGGGAGGGAGCGCTGGAGTCTCCGAATGTCAACGTTGTGATTAGCATGTGTTTCAGGATAGCTTTTTGGGTTTTTTATCTCAGTACACGAGCGGTGTTGACGGTGATGGAGCGACGTTGGTGTTGCATAGGCGAGATTTATATTTCACTCCGTCACGGGGAAAGTATTTCCTCCTGTCGTGTTTTGGAGGTGAGGTGCTGGTGTGCCGCTAGACGTAGAGGGACCCCGGTCGCTTTATATCTCAGGTCCTGTAAGCTTAAGGAGAGTACCACAGCGCTTTCAGTAGCTCTGCTGGTGAGGTGGAGCTCAGCGTACCCTTCGTAACTCCTCTTGCCATCACAGAAGGGCTGTGTGTGTGTATCTTAAGCTGCCATGGAAGCTGTGGGGGGTACCTCATCTGAGAAAGACCATTAGTTTAGGAAGAGATGAGTGAGTGAGTGTGTGTGTGTGTGTGTGTGTGTGTGTGTGTGTGTGTGTGTGTGTGTGTGTGTGTGTGTGTGTGTGTGTGTGTGGGTCACTGTTGAGCTCCCTGGCAGCTCTGGCAGGGGCCCCCTCGTCCTTGACACACTTCCCGGGACGCTGCTGGTAGGACGGGAGGAGGGAGGAGGAGGAGGAGGAGGGGCGGGAGCGATCCGCCTGCAGGCCCTGGCCAGAGACAAGTTGCGCTGCGTTCCTTGGAGAGACTCTCTTGATCGTCACTTTCCCCTTCAGAGTATCTCACGTCGAACTACTTTCCCCTCCAAGACTTGTCTCCGAGTACTCCTCCTTCGTACTATATCCTCTTGTTCGTGCGAACCCTTCGCTTCCAGAGCCTGCCTTTGAATGCTTCTCCTCCAAAGACTTCTTGTTGTTGAGCGCTCTCCCCTCCAAGACTTGTCCTTGTCGAATGCTTCCCTCTCAGTAGTTCTTGATGTCGAACGCTTTCACCTGAAAGACCTCTTGTCGATGCTCTCGCGTCGGAGGATAAGTCGACGTCGAGCGCTTTCTCCACAGACGCCTCTTAGCACGGAACATTTTCCTTCGTGTCCAACGTGTCCAACACAAGTCTGGAAAAGTTCCCCACCCCCCCTGACACAATGTCGACGTCGAACGGGTTCTTATGAGGGATTTCTCGACGTCGAAGCTTTTTTTTTTTTCTTTTTGACCTGTCGACGTTGCACGACGTTCTTTGAGGGACTTCTGGACGTCGAAGTTGTTTTCTGATAACACGTCGGACTCTGAACTATGCTTCCTTAATGAGGGGCTTCTCGACATCACTGTGAAATGGGAGTCTTTACGTTCGCTGATTCTCTCTCTCTCTCTCTCTCTCTCTCTCTCTCTCTCTCTCTCTCTCTCTCTCTCTCTCTCTCTCTCTCTCTCTCTCTCTCTCTCTCTCTCCGGATGAAAACCTGCGATGCAATAACTCGATGTAGAGAGAGACTGAGCGTGTTAAGCTTACAACTCTTGGCTTTAGTATTTATGTGATTCTGCGCAGCGCCATGCATGTGGAAGCGCACGGACGAAGGAGGAGGAGGAGGAGGCGAGGCTTATGCACGTTCCAACCGCCCTGCGCGACCACTGAACAATGAAACTGCAGAGAGACTGCGCGTGTGTTATGAATAAAGGTTGTCAGAGTCAGTACACAAACATTTCATCGCTGCCAGGTCCTCTCTCTCTCTCTCTCTCTCTCTCTCTCTCTCTCTCTCTCTCTCTCTCTCTCTCTCTCTCTCTCTCTCTCTCTCCACCTGCCACCATTTTTTAAAGCTGCCTCGATAATTTTGTTATTTACTCTTTTTTTTTTTTAAGTGAACCGATCTGTTTGAGTTAAGACTTGAGCACAGGGGTTTATAGTGAGGTGATGGGAGGAGGAGGATGAGGGAGAGGGTGATGGTGTTGTGTGTGTGTGTGTGTGTGTGTGTGTGTGTGTGTGTGAGATAAGGTTGCTGATGGTGAATGTAGGTGTTGTTGGTGCCTTTGTCTCAGATCAGTGAGTCAAGGTCTGTCCACCTGCTCCTGTGTGTGTGTGTGTGTGTGTGTGTGTGTGTGTGTGTGTGTGTGTGTGTGTGTGTGTGTTTCTCTCTCTCTCTCTCTCTCTCTCTCTCTCTCTCTCTCTCTCTCTCTCTCTCTCTCTCTCTCTCTCTCTCTCTCTCTCTCTCTCTCTCTCTCTTCGCTGGCTGGTCACCATGTAGGTCTTTAAAAGAGTCAAGATCTCTTTGCGCTGGTTAGCATTATCATCGCCCAGCTGATTGGACTGTCCGATGATATTTATCAACGTCTCCGTCTCACCTCTGAGAACTAGCTAAGCCATTTTGCTTCCCCGATTATGCTTATGTTTTGATGGAAGGGTTTCAGGTGACCGTATACGGCGTGGATGCTTCCAAGGTTCCCTGCGCTGCTTGGTGCGTGTGTAGCCATAAGTGTTCGTACGGAAGGGATGACTCGTAGGCGGTAAAATGGTATTTAAGTACGTACCAAAACGAGGACGTTTGATTGTGTTTGTGTCTGTTTGTCTCCGTATTGTCTGTCTGTCTCTATTTCCTTTCTATCTGCCCCTTGGGCATGCGTCTTTCGTCCGTCGTTTATTCTTCTCTTCAGATTTACGTATGTTTAAAGAACGCCCGTGGTAGCGCTGCCTTCTCAGTAGAACGCCTGTGGTGGGTTGGAGCACACTGAATGCCCGAGCATAGCTGAGTGTACCATGAGAGCGCAGCAAGGACACGGTGTGAGGGGCCGCCACCAGACATGCCTCTGTATAGGTCAGGTGACCTTATGGCAATAGATGAATTTGACGGAGGCCAGACGCCTGTTAAGGACTGAGTACCTTGCCTGGGCTGGGCTGATGGCTGGGAGGGCTGCTGGTGGTGGTGGTGGTGTGCGTTCGTGGTGGTGGTGGTGGTGGTGTGTGTGTGTGTGTATTCTTGCTACACCACTGACAGAGAGGGTGTAAGGGCGATCTCTCTCTCTCTCTCTCTCTCTCTCTCTCTCTCTCTCTCTCTCTCTCTCTCTCTCTCTCTCTCTCTCTCTCTCTCTCTCTCTCTCGCCACTAGGGTTCATCCCGGCAAGAATCAGTTTTACGCTAAGATTCGTAATAATCTACGCGCCCGCTCTCCCTAAAACAGATATTTTTCCTACTAATCACAGCGCTACAGCCTCGAGTATCGATCGTGTCACACCTCACCAGTCTGTGTACAGAGCATAACGCTTCAATGTTCAGTCCCTCAACATCAAACTGACAAACTGTATGTTCTAAACCGTTTTCGCTTCTCGCTCACGTCATCACATCAAGATGAGGTTTGTCGACAAAAATCCACGGTGTTCACCTCCTCTCAGCCGATATAAATACGGCGTTCATTTCAGTCACAACTGTGAGTCAATAATTCCCCACACTGGGTGGAACATGCACAGTCCTCTTTCCATCCATCAGACGAGGTTGTGATTGAGGTGGTGGTTGTTGGTGGCGACCGTAGACACAACACTGATGAGCCACAACACCGAGGAGCAGCTTGGTGGGTGGACGAGGATGAGAGAGAGAGAGAGAGAGAGAGAGAGAGAGAGAGAGAGAGAGAGAGAGAGAGAGAGAGAGAGAGCCACAGGAATATAATAAGTAGTTGTTCAAAGACGCTCGTTATAGGGGTCTAGTTCTTACAGCTGACTGATATGCTTTTGACGTGGTAGGTGCGCCTCCTCCTCCTCCTCCTCCTCCTCCTCCTACTACTACTACTACTACTACTACTACTACTACTACTACTACTGCTACTACTACTACTACTGCTGCTGCTGGCGGTGATGTTGGAGGTCTGCCACACCGGGAGGTAGGTAGACACCAATTATTTCCTCATGTCTTGAGTCTTCTTATGCCAGATTCGGCCTTGTCATTCCTCCGCAGTCCTTCCCGGTCACCACTCCTGCTGATGCAGGGGTGTGCGTGTGTGTTAAGCTGTAATTTATTATCTCAACTGCGGGCAGTCTGGCCGGTAATGGTGGTAGCGCTCAGAGACTAGTGATGATCGCTAGGGCAACAGATGCTTGGCAGGCCAGCAGAATTGCGTCGTAGGTTGGGCAGCAGAATCGCCTTGTAGCAAAACCCACTTGCTGTTAGGCATTAGTACCGCCTAGTGATAGTGCAGGAGAACCCCTTAGTGATAGTGCAGGAGAACCGCCTAGTGATAGTGCAGGAGAACCGCCTAGCGATAATGCTGGAGAACCGCCTAGTCAGCAGAGCAGAACTTAATGGTAAGAGTTCCGCGTAGGGGGAGGGCAATCGGGCGGGCGGGCTGCCGCTCTGCCCCCACCTCTCAGGTACTTATAGTTACTGCCCGTGGTAATGTCAGCTCGTGACTTGATAGGTAGGGAGGTAGGTGAGATGGCAGGACGGAAGGTGAGGTGAGGTGGAGGTCCTCGCCACAGACTCTGGGAAATTTCCCGAGGACAGAGCCAGAGACGGAGCCGTTCTCCCGTCCCCAGAGGGTGGCACACGGCCAGCCTTCACTGCGTCCCTGAACACGACGGAACGACCGACCCTTGGGTACGTTGGCCTGGCGCTTCGACTCGACCCTTGAGCTCCACAGGTTAAAGGGCAAGTGGTGCTCAAGGGGTCGTGTTCGTGCTGTCGTCTTCTAGGGGATATGTCGTCTGAAAGAACTCACCTCGCGCCAATTGTCTGACTCGTCATCGTCCGTTTCTTACAAGTCTGGAGTCTGTTTTCTCAGTCTACCAGTGTCGAGACGTTAGAATTATAGACGCGAACGTCATACCAGTTCATGTTCACCTCCTTTTCACTCGGCAACGTGTCTCCTTTCCTCACCCACCACAACTCTAATACGCTCCAGTCTGTCGTGTACCCGTTATGTCTCGTCCACGCCACAACCTGTTAGGAGGTTAGTAAAGTCATCAAATCAATTAACTCCTTTTTTTTTTGTTCTTTTCAATTATTCGTTGCCGCGTGCAGTCTGTCTGGTATCCCACGTTGCCAGTACACTCCGTAACGGACTGTAACTTCTGGTGTGAGAACTCCCTTTCTTAAATCCTGCTCTACGCTTGGTGTGTGTGTGTGTGTGTGTGTGTGTGTGTGTGTGTGTGTGTGTGCACCGCTCTCTTGATCACACAATCCTCGTTTTTTTCTTTCACTCGTAACTGTTCCAAGTACATCGTCATTTCAACCGCGCTTGGCTCTTTCTTGGTAGTTCCTTTGTCCACGGAAACACCCTGGCTCCGGTATTCCTGCAGTACGGGGACTGACGGAATGGAGGCTAGGTTCCCAATCCACCTTATATGTATGTCACTAAATCTGTCTTTATGTCCACGGGGATAAAAGTACGCAGAGGCAAATTTTCTCGCTCTACTTATTTGTGGGACTACGTCTGTCTATCTGCCATCATTAAATCGGGCACCCAATCTCAATAAGGCAGATCAGGTACGTACATGTAGGCCGCTCCGATATATCCTCCGTATCCGTATTTATCCTCCATCATTACGAAATCGGCTCCCGATTCCATGAGGGTGGAACAGGTACGTACATCCAGCTCCTCAAAATCACCCACAACTCCTTCACCATAATTACCGGCTGATCTCACGCACCCCGGCTATGAGCCAACACCCGGATTCCACATCGTCCTGAAGGAGACTAAGACGGCACGTACTTCTGACCTTTTCCTTACCACTCGCCCATGGCTTCATGCCATACCTGCAGCCTCCTTGCTTCGTGGGGTCTCGAGCACGGGTTCCGTCTCTGCAGTATTTCCTCTGCCTTCTTTTCATTTTGAAGGCCAGGTTCCCCGCCGTTTGGGCTGTAACAACAAAAACAACAACAAAAGCTGGTGTACGACGACATCACAAGCCCTTGAGCACGACTGCACGACTCTTGGGTACGAAGACCTGGCCTGTGACACGACCTACAAGGGCCAAGGGTCCACCTGATTGTTCTCAGTAATGCCTCGCTCGCGGGGCGCGTATACCTCAGCGTCCATGAGGTCTTCCCGTCGTGCCTTAGAGATTGACGGAGAACAGAACGTCAGCAAGCCAGAGTGACGAACAAAATGGTATCATTAGCATTTGGGGAAACGCCATATTCCACATTCGGTCCGTCGCAGGCAAAGCATGACCCGGAACCATGACAGTTTTCTGTAACTTTATACCATATTTCTTCTACACCCTCGCCCCAGATTGGGTGATCATTGAGCAACTGCCGCTCTGTGAATTAGCATTGTCTCACCCCACTTCCGAGTCTTGTTATCATTGCTCCATATATATATATATATATATATATATATATATATATATATATATATATATATATATATATATATATATATATATATCTCCACTACAGAAGCCATGTCTGTTTTTATACTATATAGACGTGGAGCTGACGGATGAGGACTCCACAGGAGGCATTCAAGTCAGAAAAGGATCTGTGAGTATCTGTGAGTACTGCTACCATCTTTAAGGACGTGTACAACCCGGTACATTGAACATAATCCCAACAGAATAAGAGATAAAGCTGTGGAGGTCAACACGGATCAGGGACCTGGCCCTCACTAAGCAGCCTTCCTCACCTGTTAGCTTGGTATCATATCTTCTCGTTTTGCACCGTTGCTCTCACTGACGGCTCGAATCCCAGCCGTCGGGCCCTATCATTCCACACTTGTGGATGTTCTAATCGCTGTGTAATGCCTCCGGCCATATATATATATATATATATATATGTATATATATATATATATATATATATATATATATATATATATATATATATATGTATATATATATATATATATATATATATATATATATATATATATATATATTATATATGTGTGTGTGTGTGTGTGTGTGTAAGAATGCTGCACACAGGGAAGACGGGAGCTGTCTCTCTCTTAATACGATGTTATGCGCTTGTGATACGAACTTCGCACATACACAGAGGCCATGCATGTGCCGCTGATTTGCACGAAAGAGAAAGTACGCCGTAGGAGCTGTGTGTGTGTGTGTGTGTGTGTGTGTGTGTGTGTGTTGGCTGTAATTTATTACATCAAATGTAGTCAGCCTTGTCGTAATATAGGGAGCACAGAAAACGGACATTTATGATGTTAAAAGGCAATTTTATTTTCATGGAAGTTCATAAATTTTCTCTATTTTTCTCATGTTTCTCGTAGATTAATGTGTACTTTTTCTTTGTTGTATGAATGATATGCAGCGTAACGTAGGGTGTCGGAATCGTGTGGTAATACCAAGCCATCGTCGCGTGACGGTATGGAGCCCGTGATGGGAGAAAGCGGTGGTGAGGGGAAATTTTTGAGCGTTTTTCACTTTTCGTGAGCGACGGAAGAGGTGCATTGAGAAGTGACCTTAATATGTCAGTGACGGGCCAGTGTTCACACATGAGGTGACACGCGCCTCATGCTGCGGGAAGATACCTATTTTTTTTTTTTACTTAGAATTTTTTTCGCAGTTTTGGACAAGAAGCTTTATAGCTCAATGCACTTTTTTTGTTGGTTGATTACTCGCTTTTTGTATGCTATTGAATATATATATATATATATATATATATATATATATATATATATATATATATATATATATATATGTGTGTGTGTGTGTGTGTGTGTGTGTGTGTGTGTGTGTGTAAAATTTCGGCAAACTATTGAGAATCGGTTGTGTGTGTGAGCGACGTTTAACAACTGTAGCGCTGCAGTTGCCAGCTAGGTATTATTACTACAGCCTGATTGCTGACATCCTCCCACCGCTGGAGAAAAATCGTCTCGTTATGTATGACTTACATGTATGACGTGGACTCCCTGCGATGTAGTTCGTGTATTGATTGACAAGTATCAGACGTCGCGACATTCATACATCCATTTGTACATTTGTTTCATGAAGAATAAACGGTTATAATCACTTATACATTTACCTGTCACCGACTCCTCATGCGTTTGTTTGTCATGCGAACATTCACGACTGGAGAGGCAGGAGTGATGACACTTCAGAACACTTACAGTCTCCAAACAGGAGTAATGACGAGTGCCAACAAGTGGGACGAAATTGTCGAGTTAGAAAATGTAGAAAATGTCTATGGTCCTCACTACATCCATCCAGGGAGGGACGGGAACGATTGGAGTTATTGAGAGTTCATTCCATTATTCGCCAGTACACACTCAAAAGTTATCCCCCTTGTCAGACGAGGCAAGATGATAACACCAGACATGGAAACATGCCATATGAATGTTGTTAACAGAACTGTAAACATCTGGTGTCTCACACATGATGCCTCACTTACCCTCAGGTATTATAAGTAGCATTAGGAACCAGCCATTTTCAGAAATTTGAGAATTAACCGGACGAATGCCGTTAAGGGCGTACTCGATTTGCGAGGCTGTAGTGGACGTGAACACGTAAGCTGCCTGCGGCCCCAAACAGCCCGACTTGATCGGAGGCGTAGCGGTGCACAAGCGTCACCTGTAGCCCGAGATAGAGGAGAGGGGCAGCCTCCAAAACCAATGTAATGGAGGAGAGGGGCAGCCTCCAAAACCAATGTAATGGAGGAGAGGGGCAGCCTCCAAAACCAATGTAATGGAGGAGAGGGGTTAGCCTCCAAAACCAGTGTAATGGAGGAGAGGGGCAGCCTCCAAAACCAATGTAATGGAGGAGAGGTTAGCCTCCAAAACCAGTGTATGGTGTACGTAAAGTATAAACGTACTGTGTGTGCCGACCATGGGTGTGAAAAGGGTGGTATGTGGAACAAGGTTGTTCGACAATGAGTTGCAGGTGTGGTGCATGACAAAGACATTAATTAGAGGCTCTGATTGCCGTCAGCCGTTTTGATGGCAGCGGATTTCACACGGTCTGACTCCTCCTCCTCCTCGTATACCAGTGGTGTAGTAGTAGGTTAAAGGGTGACGTGTATAATGACTATATGGGTCGAGTTGGGATTGGGTGAAGTAGGTTGGGTTAGATTAGGTTTGACTTGGTTGTTTCGAAAAACTGGTTGATTTCGGTTCTCTGGAGTCGAGGGATGGGCCGGGTCTGACAGGTTTAGGACTGGTTGTGGTTGGTTTTGGCTCAGTTTGGTTAGGACGGGTTACGTTCAGTTGGGTCGGTTTGCCCCGGATCCGACTAAGCTTACGTGTAGTTGGGTTAGATTACGTCGGGTTGGGGGACAGTTTGGCTTGTAGCAAGTATAGTCTTTTGACGGGAGGGGAGGAGGGCTACAGTTCCGCGAGACAGATAATGATTGCTTTCTGATTCATTGCATTCCGTGTGTACGATACGCTGAATGAAATGTTCTCGTTGCTTTTACGAATGGCATAATTTGGGAACCCTGATATACATGGGACAAGCCAATCAGTCTCAGAGTTGCTTTCTCTCAGGTTACAAGGCAAATGCTCCTCGGCCAATCGCAACGATGCTTTCACTTTCTTTAGGAAGTGAGGAGCGAGCCAATCACAATAACGCCTTACGTATATAGGTGTGGCTGCAGTTGGTGTCGCCTGAAAGACATCACCTCCTACCACCTAAAGGTATCTCATAGCACATCACATAGCACATCACATAGCACATCACATAGCATATCACATAGCACATCACATAGCGCATCACATAGCATGCTGACCTACGAGTACCAGCGACGAGATTTTTGACATAGGGTGAGGCATACGCGCAGCGCTCACCGCAAGAGGATCTAAAGTTCATAATAGGTAGTCGTGTGTGTTACGTGTTGTCAGGAGTTACGTGAGAGAGAGAGAGAGAGAGAGAGAGAGAGAGAGAGAGAGAGAGAGAGAGAGAGAGAGAGAGAGAGAGAGACGGGATGTGTGTGTGTGTGTGTGTGTTAGGACTGAATGCCAGCAACTTTCGTGTACGTGAGGCAGAGAAGAAAAGACAGCATCCTAGGGCAAGGAGTTAAACTTGACAGCCACAAAAGTGAGAAATGAGAGAGAGAGAGAGAGAGAGAGAGAGAGAGAGAGAGAGAGAGAGAGAGAGAGAGAGAGAGAGTTTCCTTTTTTTTTGAGGTCCTTCAGATTGGTCATCAGTCAGGCACAGTGAGAAGAGGCAAGTCCATCGAGGCGTCGCGTTTGTAACCTCTGCTTTCACGCAGTGATTTATGATGGTGCTTCACTGCTTCAGTGTCTGGTGGGTGAGAGGGGGGGGGGAATATGTATCACACACACACACACACACACACACACACAAAGGAGAGGCAGAGAGAGAGAGAGAGAGAGAGAGAGAGAGAGAGAGAGAGAGAGAGAGAGAGAGAGAGAGAGGAAACAAAAACCAACAGAGATGACGTGAGACAAACAGACGTGCAACAGGAAACACAGGGGGTCGTAAAGGGTGACAGTGAGTGCCGGCGCCGAGGTCACTCACAAGTGTAGGGCAGATCAAACACTGTGACCTTCCCTGGTGGTGGTGGTGGTGTGGTGTGGTGTGGTGTGGTGGTGTGGTGGGGTGTGGTGATGTGTGGTGGGGTGTGTGGTTCTGGTGGTGTGTGTGGTGATGTTGTGTGATGGTGGTCTGTGGTGGTGACGTATTTTGCGGTGGTGGTGGTGGCGATTCTGCTGACGTACAAAACATTTATGCGGGGAAGATTTACCGTAATATTTTTTTTGTCATGGAACATGGCCGTGTGTATCTCGCATTTTCATACTTACAGAAAATGGAAGACAGGATTCTGTTAACTGTTACGTCTCGTTGCCTTCACCCACACACACACAGCAATCCCCAGGCTCAAGGCGTTATCCTGGCGTAACGCCACAGAGGTGGCCGTCGTCACAACGTGTTATCAACGTGTCACACTCGCTCTTGTTGGCCCTTCGGCTGTTATGCTGCTCCCGCGTCTGTCGCGTTGTATTGTTATCGTCAGCAGCTATTGTTAAGGGACGGGGGAGGGAGAGGGAGGCTTTTTGCTTGCATGTCCCGTATGTTGGCTGTTTGTTTCCCTTTGGTCATTTACATCGCGAGGGCCTCTGTTTATGGTGTTATACACGCCCAGGATCAGTCACTATATCGTTATATACGCCCAGGATCAGTCACTATATCGTTATATACGCCCAGGATCAGTCACTATATCGTTATATACGCCCAGGATCAGTCGCTATATCGTTATATACGCCCAGGATCAGTCACTATATCGTTATATACGCCCGGGATCAGTCACTATATCGTTATATACGTTCAGTATGTCACTGTATCGTTATATACGTCCAATATCAGTCGCTATATCGTTATATACGTCCAATATCAGTCGCTATATCGTTATATACGTCCAATATCAGTCGCTATCGTTTGATGGAAGATCATATGATGATTTTGCATATGCTTAGAGCTATTACTGTGGGGGGAAACATTCCTGTATTTTGTTTAGACAACGAATTTGATTTCATTGTTCACATGTTGTTACTTATGTGTAGTACAGAATTTGTTATGTGCAGGCCACTCTCTACTGTTAGGTCAGAGACGCCATGTGTTGGGGGTCGATGTGTGTGTGTGTGTGTGTGTGTGTTTGTGTGTGTGTGTGTGTGTGTGTGTGTGTGTGTGTGTGTGTGTGTGTGTATCTTTTGAATGCAAAGTCATGTATTTGTGAGTGCATACCCTGCCCTACATGTACGTGCTGTGACGTGTTTAAGTGTGTGTGAATTTACATGTCGGTTCTATATATGTATTTCTACACGGAAATGATGTGTGTGTGTGTGTGTGTGTGTGTGTGTGTGTGTGTGTGTGTGTGTGTGTGTGTGTTTGTCACAGTGGGACTGCGGTAACACACACCTGTCTCTCTGTCACCCTTACTCCCACATACGGCCGTAGTTAAAGCTGCCAACCACAGTGTTTACAAACCCCCTGTCGTGGTGAGTACCACAGTCACGGAGAGCGGCGTCAGACAGACCCATCCCCTCCCTCGCTGCTACCGACCCGTGTCGCAATATCTTGTCATGTTTGCCCACGTCCTCAGCCTTCTCAGGGGATTTCTCATTTCCCCCCCAACATTTCCCATCTGTGTCTATGAAAACCTTTACTGTGTATTTCTCATTTTTCCCCCACCACATTCCCCGTCTGTGGCTTCGAAAACGTTTACAGTGTAATTGCAGCGTTTTCGTGATTGTTCACTGTTTATCATTCTGGAGTTCGTCAGTTTGCTTTGCCCTCGCCAGAAGAGAAAAAAAGATGGTGTTTATCTACCTCCCCTTTAGCACGGACGGGAGCCTTTAAGTTCTCCATCTCACTATTACACCTGGAGAGAGAATACAGATCCTCTCTCAGTACAGCCTCAGAGAATCTCTCAGTTCTCTGATTCCCACACAATGTTTGAGCAACCCTCACTTCTGTCTCCCACGCACAACCACGAATAACCACTCACTTCTCTCTCCCACACGTGTGAGAAATCCTCTGTTCTCTCTCTCTCTCTCTCTCTCTCTCTCTCTCTCTCTCTCTCTCTCTCTCTCTCTCTCTCTCTCTCTCTCTCTCTCTCTCTCACACACACACACACACACACACACACAGCGTCAGACAAACCCTTCAGTTCTTTCCCTGAACAGACGTCTGAGGCGCACCTTCAACTCCCAGCATATCTCTAGAGGAAGCCTTCTGTTCTCCCTGCCACAGAACCTACAAGATCCCCTCTCGTTCTGTCCCCCTACACAAGTCCAAGAGTAAGCTTTCAGTCCTTGTGTGTGTGTGTGTGTGTGTGTGTGTGTGTGTGTGTGTTAAAAAGTCACTTGCAGTCTTAATCACGTGCTTTGCTTCCGTGACGTTCACGCTTCCAGCACACGACCAATGCCACCAACCTTTGCTATGGTGGCCTGGACTTTGGACATGACCCCTTTGAAGTCAGAGGTCAAGGCCATTATACGTTGTATGGTCGGAGGGAGGTGGTTTTCGTGCTCAAGGGTCGTGCCGTTCCTGCTCTCTGAGGGGTTGACCTCAGATCTCGTAACCTCATCCTATACCTGTCCTTCCTCTTGTTCGCTCCGTCTTTAGAGCTCAACCCTCCCTCCTTCTCCAGGTCGCCCGCCGTACCCGGCAGGTAAGTGCTGCTCGCAACACAAGAATGGCGTTCTTTCCTCCCCTCCGACACAGACAATGTCTTGTTCCATCAGTGTGTAGGTGGTAGCTCCGGCCACTAGGTCAACCGGGTCTGGTTTATGTCCTCTTCTCTCCTCAGCTGGTAGGGGGGTGGGGGGGGGAGGTTGGAGGGGGTTATATAATTCGCGGAGATGGGGTTATCTGAGAGGGTTCTTAGGGATGTGGCGCTCAAGAAAAGCTACGAGAATTGGACTTAGTTGCTCTATAGTCATCCTTAACTATAGACTTTTTGTGTTTCAGTCTGAGTTTGATGCAAGCTCCGGCAGCTGCTGTAAACATAAGGTGATTATATAATATATATATATATATATATATATATATATATATATATATATATATATATATATATATATATATATTTATATATATATATATATATATATATATATATATATATATATATATATATATATATATATATATATCTGATATTCAGCAAGAGAGAACGAAAAAATGCTTTCCATTTCATTATTCTACCTTTACGTATTACCAATTATAGACCTGACAGTTGAAGTTTAGTTACCTTTTTTCTCTTCATTTGCATTTGTGTTCGAAGTGAAAGTTTATGCACACAGTGAATGGAGGTTGAAAGGGTATATCAACTGACTGTTATATTTCTCTCTTGTGTCTCCCCTAATGATGTGGTTATTACACGAAAGTGCACTTGGGAACTTATCATGTTTCATTTCCCCCGTAGACTCAGGAATATACTTCATCAAGCGCAAAATTGCGATCCTTTCCAATATGTATATATATATATATATATATATATATATATATATATATATATAGTCATGTTTTTATGAGCAGTGAAAATCATGATATCTGGTGCTAGGGCTTATCTCTGTGTTGAGAGAGAGAGAGAGAGAGAGAGAGAGAGAGAGAGAGAGAGAGAGAGAGAGAGAGAGAGAGAGAGAGAGAGAGGTGGATAGGGAAAGACAAACGATGGGTAGAAAATGGGGGAACCGAAAGACAAGACACGGAAGAAAAAGCAAACCATATCAAGACTTGAGAAGACAATGCCCTCTGCCTGGTAACATATGTGTCAGCAGGTGTTTACAGCCGAGTGTGGAGGCCTGGGGAACAGGTGTTTCAGGAGATATGTGCAGGTGAGGAGGCCTGAGCCACCACACCTGACTGACACCTGTAAGGTTGTTGAACATTCATCCGGTCGTTGATTTGGACGACCTGACTGTTGTCTGTTAACAGTATTCGCTGGCTTGGGTCGCGTCGTTCACATCTGCGTTGTGGCACCGCTGTCCGTGACTCGTGTCCGTGTTTCCGTTCGTGCGCCCGGGATTTCGTAGCTCCCGATCTTGTGTGTGTGTGATGTAGACGGGCCGTTATCCTCCCGAGGCAAAAGATCTTGAAACCAGACCGAAACAAACATATTACCTCTGTATTTGTTTTGATCCACCGGTACTTTTCCGTGTTTTCAAGTCAGCTTGAATTAGTTGACTTCGTTGCCATCGGGGTCACACTTGAGATCGGAGCCACATACTTCAGGGTAAATAAGCAAGGGTCATGCTGAACTACAAGAACTGTTCTTGGTAGGTAAGAAATAAGTAAGAACGATGATGTATCTTAGATAATAAGGACTTGCTTATTTTCTTATTTGTATGCGTGTAAATGTTTGTCCATAGATGACTTAAGTTTCAACAACTTGGTGACTCATGCTTACATAAACCCGCACATGCACGTGAGCAAATGGACGCATAACCCTGCATTTATGCATTACGACACAAGCATGCACCACAGTGTCTCTCCCCGTGTACATCGCGTGTGCTCATTAGTTTAGTGCGTGCTTGCGACGTTATACAGCGCATGAGTGCATGATATCGTGCAAGGTAGCGGAAAAATTAGAATGATATATGGCAAGTTTCAATAGGGTGAGCAGCAAGTAAATTGTTAATGAATATGCATGCATGAAGAAGGAAGAACAGGCACTGACCACTGGATCAGGCCTAATTTAGAGAGAGAGAGAGAGAGAGAGAGAGAGAGAGAGAGAGAGAGAGAGAGAGAGAGAGAGAGAGAGAACAGGGAAATAAAGATTAGGTTTGGGGAATATGCAGAGTTGAGGAGGTGGTACAACAGACAATCGGTATAGGGTGGAAATTAGGTCCATGGATAGTGGATAGTAAATGTTCGAATGGATGACAAAGAAAAAATCGAGAAATAAGGTTAATACAAATAGAATAAATTTGTCCCCAAAATATAGAGGTGACAGACCGGTAAACTCCGATGATGATTGGTTGATAAAGCCACAGATGCCAAGATAATAGACTGAGAAAGCCACAGATGCCAAGATAATAGACTGATAAAGCCACAGATGCCAAGATAATAGACTGAGAAAGCCACAGATGCTAAGATGATAGACTGATAAAGCCATAGATGCCAAGATAATAGACTGATAAAGCCATAGATGTCAAGATAATAGACTGATAAAGCCATGGATGCCAAGATAATAGACTGATAAAGCCAAAATGCCAAGGTAAGTGGAGTGAACCTGAGTGAGAGACTAACACAAGGACAGAGACGAGGCAAAGAACAGATTACGACAAGAGAAAATGGTCGATAATATATAGAGGCAGACAGAAGACACATGGGAAGAGAGAAGTAAGAGAGGGGAATGGTGTGTGTCAGCCAGCGAGCGATTCTGCTGCCTCCAGCCACGAGTAGTGAGAGCTGGGAGAGTGAAGGGCATGCGGACGGAAGGCTGGAAGAGCGGCCTAGAGAGAGAGAGAGAGAGAGAGAGAGAGAGAGAGAGAGAGAGAGAGTCACGTGGTGTTTGTCAACGGTCCGCAGGACTACACCCTCGGAACAGACGCACGCACGTCCGCTCTCTCTCTCTCTCTCTCTCTCTCTCTCTCTCTCTCTCTCTCTCTCTCTCTCTCTCTCTCTCTCTCTCTCTCCTATCTTCGGCTTGTCCTACTTCCTTAGCTCTCTCTCTCTCTCTCTCTCTCTCTCTCTCTCTCTCTCTCTCTCTCTCTCTCTCTCTCTCTCTCTCTCTCTCTCTCTCTCTCTCTCTTCTCCTCCCATACTTCCGCTTCCTCTTCCTGGGACCGTCTTGTTGCCACGGTGCATCGGGCAAGGCGGCCGCTCTAATCGATGGCAGCAACAACACCATCTGGAAGGCGCCTTTAACTTCAAGGTTAGGTCGTCGCGTCTTGTCTTTACGGTTGGTCGTATCAGAGGCTTCGCGTCCGCTGGTCGTATCAGAGGCTTCGCGTCCGCTGGTCGTATCAGAGGCTTCGCGTCCGCTGGTCGTACCAGAGGCTTCGCGTCCGCTGGTCGCATCAGAGGCTTTGCGTCTGCTGGTCGTGCTAGAGGCTTCGTGTCCGCTGGTCGTACCAGAAGCTTTGCGTCCGCTGGTCGTACCAGAGGCTCTGCGTCTGCTGGTCGTGCTAGAGGCTTCGTGTCCGCTGGTCGTACCAGAGGCTTCGCGTCCGCTGGTCGTACCAGAGGCTTCGCGTCCGCTGGTCGTACCAGAAGCTTTGCGTCCGCTGGTCGTACCAGAGGCTTCGCGTCCGCTGGTCGTACCAGAGGCTTCGCGTCCGCTGGTCGTACCAGAGGCTTCGCGTCCGCTGGTCGTATCAGAGGCTTCGCGTCCGCTGGTCGTACCAGAGGCTTCGCGTCCGCTGGTCGTATCAGAGGCTTCGCGTCCGCTGGTCGTACCAGAAGCTTTGCGTCCGCTGGTCGTACCAGAAGCTTTGCGTCCGCTGGTCGTACCAGAGGCTTCGCGTCCGCTGGTCGTATCAGAGGCTTCGCGTCCGCTGGTCGTACCAGAAGCTTTGCGTCCGCTGGTCGTATCAGAGGCTTCGCGTCCGCTGGTCGTACCAGAAGCTTTGCGTCCGCTGGTCGTACCAGAGGCTCTGCGTCTGCTGGTCGTGCTAGAGGCTTCGTGTCCGCTGGTCGTACCAGAGGCTCTGCGTCTGCTGGTCGTGCTAGAGGCTTCGTGTCCGCTGGTCGTACCAGAGGCTTCGCGTCCGCTGGTCGTACCAGAGGCTCTGCGTCTGCTGGTCGTGCTAGAGGCTTCGTGTCCGCTGGTCGTACCAGAGGCTCTGCGTCTGCTGGTCGTGCTAGAGGCTTCGTGTCCGCTGGTCGTACCAGAGGCTCTGCGTCTGCTGGTCGTGCTAGAGGCTTCGTGTCCGCTGGTCGTACCAGAAGCTTTGCGTCCGCTGGTCGTACCAGAGGCTTCGCGTCCGCTGGTCGTACCAGAGGCTCTGCGTCTGCTGGTCGTGCTAGAGGCTTCGTGTCCGCTGGTCGTACCAGAAGCTTTGCGTCCGCTGGTCGTACCAGAGGCTTCGCGTCCGCTGGTCGTACCAGAGGCTTCGCGTCCGCTGGTCGTACCAGAGGCTCTGCGTCTGCTGGTCGTGCTAGAGGCTTCGTGTCCGCTGGTCGTACCAGAGGCTTCGCGTCCGCTGGTCGTACCAGAGGCTTCGCGTCCGCTGGTCGTACCAGAAGCTTTGCGTCCGCTGGTCGTATCAGAGGCTTCGCGTCCGCTGGTCGTACCAGAGGCTCTGCGTCTGCTGGTCGTGCTAGAGGCTTCGTGTCCGCTGGTCGTACCAGAGGCTCTGCGTCTGCTGGTCGTGCTAGAGGCTTCGTGTCCGCTGGTCGTACCAGAGGCTTCGCGTCCGCTGGTCGTACCAGAGGCTTCGCGTCCGCTGGTCGTACCAGAGGCTCTGCGTCTGCTGGTCGTGCTAGAGGCTTCGTGTCCGCTGGTCGTACCAGAGGCTTCGCGTCCGCTGGTCGTATCAGAGGCTTCGCGTCCGCTGGTCGTACCAGAGGCTCTGCGTCTGCTGGTCGTGCTAGAGGCTTCGTGTCCGCTGGTCGTACCAGAGGCTTCGCGTCCGCTGGTCGTACCAGAGGCTCTGCGTCTGCTGGTCGTGCTAGAGGCTTCGTGTCCGCTGGTCGTACCAGAGGCTCTGCGTCTGCTGGTCGTGCTAGAGGCTTCGTGTCCGCTGGTCGTACCAGAGGCTTCGCGTCCGCTGGTCGTACCAGAGGCTTCGCGTCCGCTGGTCGTACCAGAAGCTTTGCGTCCGCTGGTCGTACCAGAGGCTCTGCGTCTGCTGGTCGTGCTAGAGGCTTCGTGTCCGCTGGTCGTACCAGAGGCTCTGCGTCTGCTGGTCGTGCTAGAGGCTTCGTGTCCGCTGGTCGTACCAGAGGCTCTGCGTCTGCTGGTCGTGCTAGAGGCTTCGTGTCCGCTGGTCGTACCAGAGGCTTCGCGTCCGCTGGTCGTACCAGAAGCTTTGCGTCCGCTGGTCGTACCAGAGGCTTCGCGTCCGCTGGTCGTATCAGAGGCTTCGCGTCCGCTGGTCGTACCAGAAGCTTTGCGTCCGCTGGTCGTACCAGAGGCTTCGCGTCCGCTGGTCGTATCAGAGGCTTCGCGTCCGCTGGTCGTATCAGAGGCTTCGCGTCCGCTGGTCGTACCAGAGGCTTCGCGTCCGCTGGTCGTATCAGAGGCTTCGCGTCCGCTGGTCGTATCAGAGGCTTCGCGTCCGCTGGTCGTACCAGAGGCTTCGCGTCCGCTGGTCGTATCAGAGGCTTCGCGTCCGCTGGTCGTACCAGAGGCTTCGCGTCCGCTGGTCGCATCAGAGGCTTTGCGTCTGCTGGTCGTGCTAGAGGCTTCGTGTCCGCTGGTCGTACCAGAGGCTTCGCGTCCGCTGGTCGTACCAGAGGCTCTGCGTCTGCTGGTCGTGCTAGAGGCTTCGTGTCCGCTGGTCGTACCAGAAGCTTTGCGTCCGCTGGTCGTACCAGAGGCTCTGCGTCTGCTGGTCGTGCTAGAGGCTTCGTGTCCGCTGGTCGTACCAGAGGCTCTGCGTCTGCTGGTCGTGCTAGAGGCTTCGTGTCCGCTGGTCGTACCAGAGGCTCTGCGTCTGCTGGTCGTGCTAGAGGCTTCGTGTCCGCTGGTCGTACCAGAGGCTCTGCGTCTGCTGGTCGTGCTAGAGGCTTCGTGTCCGCTGGTCGTACCAGAGGCTCTGCGTCTGCTGGTCGTGCTAGAGGCTTCGTGTCCGCTGGTCGTACCAGAGGCTCTGCGTCTGCTGGTCGTGCTAGAGGCTTCGTGTCCGCTGGTCGTACCAGAGGCTCTGCGTCTGCTGGTCGTGCTAGAGGCTTCGTGTCCGCTGGTCGTACCAGAGGCTTCGCGTCCGCTGGTCGTATCAGAGGCTTCGCGTCCGCTGGTCGTACCAGAGGCTTCGCGTCCGCTGGTCGTACCAGAGGCTTCGCGTCCGCTGGTCGTACCAGAGGCTTCGCGTCCGCTGGTCGTACCAGAGGCTTCGCGTCCGCTGGTCGTACCAGAGGCTTCGCGTCCGCTGGTCGTACCAGAGGCTCTGCGTCTGCTGGTCGTGCTAGAGGCTTCGTGTCCGCTGGTCGTACCAGAGGCTTCGCGTCCGCTGGGAGAGAGAGAGAGAGAGAGCAGGAAAAGATAGATAATTTGGGAAATAACACGAATATGAATGTAAGGAGTAGAAAGAGACGTCCACTGAGGAAGCCCAGGAGGATGGTCGGATGGCTGATTTGTGATGAACTGGGCTTCAGGTCCGTCAGTTGTCAGGGCCATTAAAGCCGCCAACATCTCGTCATAACCACCGGTCGAAGAATCTTGAACACCTTCTTCAGGTGATCAAAATGATTCTAGGACCCCATGCACAACCTCTCACTATAGTGTATGGCCCCGTGAGAGGAGTGCACTAGTTGGTCAGATGTGGTGGTGTATATGGAGGGACAGAGGTAGTGAGGAGAGGGAATGGTGAAGGGAGGGAAGAAGAGAATAGCGGAGAAGGAGGAGGAGGAGGATGCAAGAAGAAAACGAGTGAAAGATGGATAGTAAAGGAATACCTGATAAAGCCATATAACAGAAGATCTGATGGTGTGTGATGATCAGGTCATCAGCTGGAGGACTGTGATTGTATCTCATATTCCAAACATCTGGAGGACTGTGATTGTATCTCATATTCCTAACATATAGATGGAGACATGATAGTAAGGCAGAATGAGGGACAGGATAGTGAGGCAGGGATGGGAGGGAGATATGATAAAGCGAAGGCAGTAGTGTGAGGGAGCGAGTCAGGAAGGAGAGGTCAGGTAAGGTTAAGGACACAATCTCGACAGTACACCTTTAAGACCAGACACGTGACACGGCCCTAAAGACTGCTCAGGCCTGATGGTGAGGAGCGGGAGGGAGGGAGGAGGAGGAGGAGGAGAGAGGTGACTAAAGGGAGGGAGGGATGGATATGCTGAAGATAGAGAGAGAGAGAGGGAGGGAAAGGAAGGACTATATTTCCCTGCGGGAGAGACGCGACACCCCCCGGGGTCTCAGTAGTACAGACATACCAACAAAACAGATCGATCCCACTGCCTTAAGCCACCCATCCCCCTCCCCCGGCTGACGTGGGGGGACAAGAACTGGGGTATGGAAGACGCGAACCTACAGAGGGACGTGTGGGGGAAAGACGTGTTCCCAGAGAGGATACGAGGGGCGACAAGGCCTCCATTCCCCGTGGAGAGAGGAAGTGGCGACGTGAAGGGCAGAAGTGGCCAGGAGCTTTCTCCAGGGGCAGACAGACCCCGGGGGAAGCCTTCATTTCTGTGGTGGTCCAGAAATCACCGGACCTATAGAAACACACAGAGAACCCCGTAGAATGTCAAAAAAAAATTCTTACACACCACGTAACCCCTTGAGAACCCCCCAGGGAGACGACGAGACCCCTGCAGAGTGAGGGTAAGGGTGTCCCTCTGATGCTGGGGGAGAGGCGTTACCATGATGCTGGGGAAGGGCGTCCCCATGATGCTGGGTGGGAGGCGTTACCATGATGCTGGGTGGGAGGCGTTACCATGATGCTGGGGAAGGGCGTCCCCATGATGCTTGGTGGGAGGCGTTACCATGATGCTAGGGGAGAGGCGTTAATATGAGGCTGGGGGAAGGGTGTCATCATGAGGCTAGGGGCAGGAGCGAGTCCCCACGATGCTGGGGGAGGCGTCGCCGTTCGGTGGGAGGAGGAGCTTCACCATGAGGATAGGGAAGAGGGGGAGGGACGTCACCATGAGGCTTAGGGAGAGGAGGAGAGGCGTGATCATGAGGGTATGGGAGAGTAGGGAGGTGCGTCACCATGAGGCGAGGTGAGAGTGGGGAGAGGCGTCACCAGCGGGGGCTGAGGCACTGCAGCTTTAACACTACACGTGATGCCACCTGCCCAAGGACGATCACGAGCCACACCACACCGTACTGGTGACGGGAGGGAGGGACGGACGGGAAGGGAGTGAGTGGTGACGGGAGGAATGGGAATGGTGACAGGAGGGTGGGGATTGGGAGGTAGTGGCATGATGGAAGGAGATGGTGACAGGGGGAAGAGAAGCAGGGTGGTTTAGTAGGGGATGATGACAGGAGGGAGAGGATAGTGACGGGAGAGAGAGAGAGAGAGAGAGAGAGAGAGAGAGAGAGAGAGAGAGAGAGAGAGAGAGAGAGAGAGAGAGAGAGAGAGAGGTTGGTGACGGGACGGAGAGACGTCGACCAGGTTAATTAAATGAGGAAGACTTACGCGTGAAACAAGAAGACGAGGACTGACAAACTTGAATACACACACACACACACACACACACACACACACACACACACACACACACACACGGAGGCAAGATGACCCTCAGAAGGAGTCGGGGAAACACAGAGTCAGTCAGAGCGACTCACAACGCACACAAGAATACCTGCGACGGTACAGAGGACGAGCAAGAGAGAGACTTTACACACGAGACGCTAGCAGCGGGAGACGAGTGAGAAAAGAGATAGAGACAGAGAAAAAGAGAGATACAAAACGTTGAAACCTCGTTAATGTGGAAGTTAATGACAGCAGAGCAGAAATGACATAAACGGGCTTACGGACAAGACCTGGGAGGGTGGTGTGGACACGAGCGGGAAGCGAAAGGGAAGTGGAGGAAGAACGGCGAGGAAAGTGGGTGAAAGGAACGTGTGATAATGGAAGGGAAGACCGGCAGTTGCGTGAAGAAGATTAGGATCGTATATCAGGCCTTCATAAAGCTATAAAAATGACGGTGAATTTCCCAGCCAGAATAATGTGCTGTGTTACACTGCCACGGGGACTCCAGCGCTGTGTTACACTGCCATGGGGACTCCAGTGCTGTGTTACACTGCCACGGGGACACTAGTGATGTCTTAGACTGCCATGGGGACTCTGGTGGTGTTTTACATTGCCATGGGGACACTAATGCTGTGTTACATTGCTCTGGGGACTCTGGTGCTGTGTTACACTGCCCTGGGGACACCAGTGCTGTGTTACACTACGTAGCATGAGAACTAGACTCTCGGTGTTGTTCTTTGGGCACTTGTTCGGCTTTTCTGGTTTTCTTTTATGTCTTCTGCTGTGCATCTGTCTTTGTCCACTCCATTTATTCTCGGCTGTATTTACTTTGTATCATTTCTCCTTACGTCTGTTTCCCCTCTCTCTTTCCTCCTCCTCCACCTCATATGAAAGGCACAAAAAACAACACACAAGAAAAAGAAATGGACAACGAAAGGAAAAACTCAGAATTCAATAACAGAATAGAAAAAAGAAGAGAGAGAGAGAGAGAGAGAGAGAGAGAGAGAGAGAGAGAGAGAGAGAGAGAGAGAGAGAGAGAGAGAGAGGCTGTCACGATAACACTTGAGGAGGAACAGAGACACCAGTTATAAAAAGAAGACTAAAGAAAACAGTAAATGGTGGGGTGGAGCAGGGTAACATGGTCCGGTTGCTGGTGTAGGGGTTGTGGGAACGAGAGAGAGAGAGAGAGAGAGAGAGAGAGAGAGAGAGAGAGAGAGAGAGAGAGAGAGAGAGAGAGAGTACCAACGACGGGATTTTTGCCCAAAGGCCTGGCCCGCTGCGCAGTGACCGCCGCACGCTCATGGAAAGCGGTGCCTCTCGTGAGCGCTACCCCTCATCCCGTAAGGCATTACGGGTTCATCTGGGACTGATTTTACCCATACATGAAAAGTTGTCTTTTGAGTGTCTCTGTACCTTGCCCCAGGCAAGACTCTTCGTAGTACAGTCAGTTCTCTTTCGTACCTCCCTTGCACGGCTCTCGCACATGTTTCTTCGACATCTTTTTTTTTGGGTGTACAGTACACGAATATTTTTGTAGGCATGATAGATCTGTTCCTTGGTTGTTGAGAGGCTCTGCAGTTCGTGGTGAAGATCTGTCTCCCACCCTCCTTGCTACTGTCATGCCCCGTTGGTGTATCATGTTTACGTTCATTTATTTCCAGACTGTATGCTTGTATGCTGTAATCACTCCTGTGTTGCTGTGTTGATAAACTGGAATTATTCGCCTCTGCATCCGAGGACGGTGTCGTGCCATTTGTAAAGATAAGGTCTCTCGTATTGTTGTATCAGTCCCGTCTGTGATTTATCTGCTGTACCACTACTCATTGTACTAATATCTGCATAATACTTACCCTTCTCCTCTCCCCTACCGCTCTGTACAATGGAAGCTAGGGTCGCCAGACTACATACTTGATGGGGATCAGGTCCCTCCATTCCCATCAGCTCTTCCTCCACTTTTGTGTTGATGGTTCTTCATGTCGTTTACCTTGGATTTTGGTGATCTGTGTGTGATATGTTTGTTTTTTTGGCTGGGATGTTACTTAGTTCACCTTTACCGCAACTCGTCTTCATAACCTGCTTTCCTTCCAGATAACTGTGGACGGATGCAGTTCCAGTGGTCTGTCTGGTGGGTTTCTGTAATTGGCATGATCTGGCCAGTAATGGTCCTGGTCCTCATTCCATCTAGAGAAGGAGATAGATAGATAGATAGATAGATAGATAGAGAGAGAGAGAGAGAGAGAGAGAGAGAGAGAGAGAGAGAGAGAGAGAGAGAGAGAGAGAGAGAGAGAGAGATGGGGAAGCATTACCAGAGAAAGAAAGAAAAAGACGCAGTAGAGCAATAAGTGAGAGAGGCAGAGTGAGAGTTGTGTGTGAGGCAGAGATAGGACAGAGTGAGTATTGTGAGTGAGACTGTTGGACCAGGGAGGGAACACAATACACACATCACAGAGTAATGAGTTACGTGTGTTCGAGTCAGGTCAGGAAACGAAGAAGACAACAGCTTGGAACATTCGTGTTGAGGGAGGGAGACATTTTGCATAGAAACGAAAGACAGTCAACTCGTCCGGCCACACGAATGTGATGAACTTCACGAAGCTAAACTTCTCTCAGGGTAACAGAACTTCGAAAATGGAATACGTCACATCCTTGGGTTAAAAAAAAAAAACGTAGTTCTCAGTATTTCACGTATAAAAAAAAGACATTTTAAAAAAAATGACGTCTGAAATTACCAGCCGCACTTATTAAAAGCCTTAAACACCGTCACACTTTTCTCTCAGTCAACAAAACCTCGGAAGCAGACAGGGGGAAAAAAAAGGTCTTGAGTTTAAAAAAAAAAAAGCTGCTCTAACAACTGTTCAGTAGAACACAAGACGTGTGTTCCTCTGAAGTAACCAGCGCAGGAGTTTGAACAGTGAGTAGCACAGTGGCAGGTAGCGTGTGTGTGTGTGTGTGTGTGTGTAGGGAGCCTCGTGCGCGTCGCACTGGATGGCAGCTTTAAGGACGTTGCACGTGACCGGCCGCCTTACCTTACCCTACCTCACAGTAGCCACGGACGGCGCCACCATCCGCCCGGAACAGCCCGGGACGGAACGAGGAAGTGCTAGCGGTTGCGACAGGATTGGTGGGTGGGGGGCAGGACGGCAGGGTTAGGCGAGGATAGCTGTAGGGTTAGGAGTAAGTTCCGGGGATGATGTTAGTAAGAGGGGGGATAGGTGGTAGCAGACTGGTGGGGATGGTTTGGTTTGTAGGCCTCTATCATCCTAACCAACCAACTAGCCAACCATGCCTATGGCACGTCGCGGTGAATGCCAGAGTTTATTATGGTGCTGAATAGAGTGGAGTCATCCGTACCTCGAGATCCCTTAACGATTGCCTGGGGTCAGGTTGCAAAAGGCCAGGCCATCACGGGTCGTATTGTCGCACTCAGGGGGTCGTATTCTTCAGGGGGTGAAGCATTCCAAATTGGCTATAGTGATGGTTGTTTGGCTCAGGGTGATAGCCGAGTCGATGGTTAAGGGGTGGGGTACAGTGGTTATGTTGTTCCCAGCGAGCGTATTAATGATAGTTCATAATGGCACCGGCAATAGGTTAGCTAAAAGCCGATTAGGACGAGAGATAATAATATGTCCAGAACACATGTGGTCACACAGATCGTACCTTGAGGTAGCACTTTGTTTACATGCGGTCAGCTGGGGGAATGTCATCATTTCCTTAGCTTTACGTGGTGCTTAGGGGTTCGTATCTCCTGAGCGTTACATGGTGATGCTCTGAAGGCCATTAAGGGTTTCATACGATTCATTTTTATTGTTTTCATTGTACAGTAATAGTTTTTTTATTACAATTTAGTGAGCAACAGTGGTGTATTGTATTATGCGGAGTACAGAATATCTATTGTTGTTAATGTCATTGTTGGGAGATAAATTGTTCTTGTGCAGATGTATCTTATTGTTACAACTTTACTTGTTGCATGGCAGCTTTATGTTGCTGCTTTTGTCGTGGCCGAAGTAAATATTTTTTATTTCATTTTGATTACTTGATGAGATGCTATATAGTGTATCTGTTGTTACCCTTTGAACGATAGTTTATCTGCTTTTACATTTGTACAGTCTGTTAACGTTGAAGGATTCCGTACCTGATGCTACCGTTGTGCAGTGCTGTTTTTGCCGTTGGACGATACTGTTGTTTACGTGATATTGGTAATGACTGTCGTTTGCATGGTATTGGTTATTTCCTGATGGAGCTGTTAGGCTGTACTCAAGTCAGTATGTTATTTTTCGTACTTCTTAATTTATGATAATCATGTGTGTACTGTCGTGAATTTAGTTTATCTGAGTAATGTGTGTGTCTTATTTGCGGATTCGTGGGGGTGTCTCACTCCCCTGCTGTAATTCTTGCTCAAACTCTGTGTACAGTGTAGTGGTACTCATCTATCGACCAGCCCCGGGGGATGATGAACACATGGGCTGGGTGTAGGCCGACTGCTGCGCCCAAGGATCGAACCCATATGGGCTAGTGCTGACTCGTGGTCGGTAATGCTAACAACTACACCACAGAAGCTCGCTCGCGCGCACGCGCGCGCGTGTGTGTGTGTGTGTAGGGGGGTTATGTATGTAAACAAACTGTTATAAAGACAAGTGTTTGAAGGAAAAATATGACAAAAAACTAATAATAATTTCTTTTCCTATTTTCAGGAAGTGATCAAGCAACGAACTGTTCAAACTAAGGTGAGTCACAAGACTGACACCAGAGGGAGATTAGGGAGAGCCTTCGTTATAACCGTAAGTACGTGTCATCAACAGGTGAATCGCCTCGCTAATTCCTCCGGGTCAGGTTTCGTACCGTCAGGGAACTATGCACAACACATCCCGTCACCCTCAACCCAACATGAATAGTTATCGGTCGTGATTTAGTGCAATTTTCTTTACTTCATTATCATCTATTTTCTTTGCTGATTCTTCTTATTTTTTTTCTTTTCTGTTTACGTCAAGTGTTATGATGTTTTTTTTTAACTCCTCAAACAGTTCTAGGTTTCTGTTTCAAACTATTTTTTCCGTCATTTTCCAGACAATCAATATAAGTAGTTAGTTTATATATATATATATATATATATATATATATATATATATATATATATATATATATATATATATATATATATATATATATATATATTTATATATATATATATATATATATATATATATATATATGTGTATATATATATATATATATATATATATATATATATATATATATATATATATATATATATATATATATATTGCATTGAAATAGCCTTGAAAGACTTGGATCTGTTTATTTCAAGAAAACCAGCAGTGACTGCTTACAAAAGCTGTTTTTTTCTCCCTCTCTTTTTACATTAATTTATTTGATTTACAATACCAGAGAAGGATTTACAGCCTAGTTTACGTGCCAATAGAGAGTGGTGTTCATGGCTTCTGTACTGAGACGAGCACAACGTTCTCGCCCCGTATGAAGAGCTGATTCACGTGCCGCTTCCGTATCTCCCTCTTCATCCTCTTCCTTACCCGCTTCTTGGTCTTCACCTCCTCTTCCCCCTCCTCCTTCTCCTCCTGCGCCTTACGTCCACCCTCCAGGCGGAGGCGGCGAGCATCCTGGGCTTCACTGGTCTCCGGGTATTGGGTGGACAAGCGCAGGGACCTCTGGGATGCGAGTCCCATCCCCTCCACACTGCCCACCACCTTGCTCGCACTGCTCCCTCCCTCCGGAGCGCGTCTGCCGCCGCCCCTGCCCGCGCTCGTTCCGGCAGGCTGTGCTCCCAATCCGGCGACTCCTGATCCTCCAGCTTCAGCACCTATCGAGACTCTTCCAGTGCCTGACCCTCTCCCAGCGTCCCTAGATCCCTTGAGTCCAGCGGTCCGTGTTGCATCCCGCGACCTCCATCCTCCTGCGTCGCCTTGCCCGGTTTTCGTAGTTGGGGGATAGCCTCCGGCCGCAGTCTTCTTCCTCTGGTCGTCCGACTCTTCTCGGGAATCGCTATCAGACTCGCGGAGGCTCATGTCGCCAACGTTAACGAAGTGGGTCACATCGCCTGCGACATAAGACGATCTCTGGTTAATGACTAATTTGTACTAATAACATGCTAATAACATCGCATTTTTTTTAATTCTCAGTAGAGTTAATCGATATTCATAAACTCTATCACATTTCTCCTCTTTTGCTCTCATACACTTCTCTTTAAACACCCCTTTCTCTTGTACACCTCCCAATCGTTACATTCCTTCGATACGGGTACCTACCATTCACCCAACCCCACTCACTCCTGCATTCTTATCTTTGCACTTTCTCTTGTTTCCAGTCGCCAATCATTTTTCAGCACACAGCTCAACAAGCTGACCCCCTAGCACCAAGATAGGATGCCTGACATCAAAATTGCCGAAGTATTCGCAGTCATCCACCTATCGTAATCTTTCATTCAGTGTTGAATTCAATTTCATATACTCTTTAATACAATCACAATGCATCGGCATATGAACGGTCTGCGGTTCTGTCTCTACAGCCTATTTCCCTCTTTTCCATCGCCAACAATTATGACAGCTGTTGGCAACGGTAAATGGTGTTGCGAGGCTGTGATCTGTTGTGAACATTGGCCCAACAACTGTTGGGATGATCGCATGTCTTGCTTTGTCTTAAGGTCCTTAGATGTACTGGTGATAAATACAAGAAAAACTCTGCCTTGTAACCCAAAGGGCAAGTTGTGGCTGCTAGGAAGAAAAAAAAAACAGCAGAGGGAGTAAAGAGTTGCAAAACAACCTGAGGTATTCTACAACAACAGGAAGGGTTGGGGAGCTGCAAAGCTTAACGATGTAAGGAAAACCAAACATCGCAAGCGGTGCATCCTTGTTGCTTCTGTGAGGTTCGAAACCAAGTAAACATACAGACCACCACGCACCGCCGTTCTGTAAGGACACACACACACACACATATACACACACACACACACACACACACACACACACACACACACACACTGTCGCTGGACCTTATGGCCCTAGCATTAAACGTTGTCCTGATAAGACCATGTGAGGGCAGCGATGCTTGAGACAGAAGGTTGATGCTAAGAACATGAATGACGAGGGTAATACGTTTTATAGTAAGACTGTTTTACTTTTCTTTTTTGAACTGCGATTGACTTAGAAGTATGCGTAGTACACAGGTGCTACGAAATCTCCTACAGTATCCGGAAGCCTTGGTATGAACAGTGTGTGAGTTTGTTAAATGGTAAGTTGAGATGAGTCACGCCAGCGGGTGGTGCCCTGGTTGAGGACCAGCTTAGAGCGAACAATGTCGATCAGGTCCACATTTTTCCTCTTATTCGCCATCACTTTTCTCTCCCCACACCCGCTTCACTGCTCACACTCTCCTCCCCTGCCTACATTTCCTTCGACAAACGTCCCCTCCTATATCCACTTCTACTTCAGCCCTCCTTTTCTCTCAAACAGTTATCCCTTTGTTCCTGCTCCATCCACAACTACTCTTTGTTCTCTCTTCTGTCTCTAAAGGAGTTAATGAGTCGTATCGCTTCTGAGTCTCGACGGCCACTTGGTGATTTGGGATGGGACGCACACATTGGGCAGGACCGCTTTGATAATAGATTACCCGATTGTCAGTAACCGGAACATATTTGCCGACTTGTATCTAAAAGTGTGGGTCATTACCGGTAATGACGTGGTGGCCGAGGCCTTGTGACGTATGTGACCTGCCACCTAGGAACCCACTCATGGTCTTTGGGTACGGTACTGGTATGTTCAACACTCTCGTGCGGTACGCTGTGGTACGGTGCGAGACCTCCTCAGGGTACGTTAGGATAGAGCAAAACTTTCTAGGATACATCATGGTACATCAGAACCTTGGGGCAGGAAGAAGGAGGACCCCGAAGGAGAACCCCTGGGTACACCAGAGTATGGTGGAGAAACACTCCCAAGGGGTAAACGAAGACTCTAAAAGGACGCTGGGGTCCAAGGGGTGTCCGTGGTGGAATCACGGAAACCTCTTGACAGCTCCAGTGCAACACGCGTCAGGATCGGAGCGCAAGGTTAGTAGGGGGATCTCAACCTGCTTGTGTTATATTAGCTTCAAGTTCTTTGTTTTCAGGTTGTTCAGTCTCGGTTGCTCCGGGTGTTGGAGATGAGAGGAACACTCCCGTGTGCTCTGCACGCTGGTGGTGCATCGGTTGGTAGCGTGTTATCCCAACATACCACCGTCCGAATGTAACTGTTCCTGTGTATTCTATCCTATAATTTGCTTACTTTAAAAAGTAACGTTGGTGAGCCGATTTCTTGATTACTACTACGTATTTCCCTATGTTTCTTGGCTGTTTTGAATGGGATAATGATCTGTGCAGTGTTGTCCATAAGTTAGAGATGAGAACACCTTTGTTTGTCATAGGTGGTGAGGGTTGATGTTAAAGGCAGGTTAGCCTTATTACTCACAGTTCCCTTAATACTCAAGGAGAGAATTGACTCATTTGGACAGCTGGAATCAACTGTACCTCTCAATGGCAGTTTCCTAAGTAAAGGATATGTTACCTGTTGATCATTTTATGTTGTGTGTCTGTCGTGGCTTGAGAGTTTTTCCGTCGGTTCTTTCGTTCGTTACTTCGGTCTGAACTTCTCCGATTTCTCTACTGTTTCGCCACTTATGTTTACCAAGTCCCCGCCGCCTCCTTCGTCGTCCCCGCCCCCGCCGCTGTTGTTGCTGATGTATTTATCCTTCACCCGACGCTCTTGTCTTGAACAGAGGCGTTTATTGCTTTACTCTCTCTCTCTCTCTCTCTCTCTCTCTCTCTCTCTCTCTCTCTCTCTCTCTCTCTCTCTCTCTCTCTCTCTCTCTCTTCCAATACGTTCAACTGGGCTGTTCCTTGCGGTCGTATGTATGTCCCCTCTATCTCGTCCAGGAGGCGTGTGCGTGAACACACACACACACACACACACACACACACACACACACACACACACACACACACGCACACAACAGGGTTGTTGAAAAGGAAGAGCAGTTGTCACCGTCCCCGTCATTTTTCACGGGTTGGCACCGCCGCCGCCACAAGGTGAGAAGTGAAACTTTGGCGGCCGCTTACTGGTTGTGGGGGGTAGGGGGCAAGAGACCACCCCCACCCCACCAACCCTATCACCCTCACCCCTCATTACCCTCCCTCCCCCTCCTGCATGTTCTCGCCAACTTCGCGTCGCGTTTCACTTTCAGATCGATTTAAGCTAATTTTCCTTCATTCGCAGTTACACGTAATTTTCCCACGAAGAAGAAGGAGGAAAAAAAGGGATTGATATATATATATATATATATATATATATATATATATATATATATATATGTGTGTGTGTGTGTGTCTGTGTGTGTGTGTGTGTCTGTGTGTGTGTGTGTCTGTGTGTGTATTTGTGTGTATGTGTGTGTCTGTCTGTATTTCTCTCATTCTCGGATTCGTCTTATCTATTATGAGTGTGTCTCATGTGGGAGTCGCGTGGAGCACACACTCCCATGCTCTGCGGCGCCGCCACAGGAGTGAAATCTGGCAGCAGAGAGCCCAACAAGAAGTTGCCTGGCATTTGGTAGGTCATATATTTTTTTCTCTCCCGTTCCTAAATAAAGCATCGAAGACACCGATTAGAAATGTCACTCGCGTGTTTTTCCTCCTCGAACTGACAGAGGAAACAAGTTTAGGAAGTTGTGGAAAAACAACAGCAACAACAACTCCAAGTCTATTGAGTGCGTTTGTTTACGTTTACTGACCATTCTTGTAGGCGCTGAGGTCGTGTGGGTCGTCTGCTGACTTCTCGTGCGGGCACTGAAGTCGTGCGGGTCGTTTACTGACCGTTCCTACAAGCACTGCGGGTTATCCTGAGTTGTTTACTGACTTTCTGCAAGCACCGAGGTCGTTTGTATCGCCTATTACTGCCTGTTCCTTGCAGGTGCTCTGGGGTCGTGAGGGTCGTTTAATGTCTCTTCCTCCAAGCACTGGGGTCGTCTCGAGTCAAAGGTCCTGCGCCTTGCTGCTTGATTTGCAGCGCCCCGTCAGGAACAGTGGTTAAAGGAGCTTAAGAGTCGTGTTTCAAGGTATTATAAGAAAAAAACAGATCTATAATTTCGGATGTACAGAGAGGTTCTAGAGGCGCCCCACACTGTGTAGGGAAAGGGAGAGTACATAGGTCTTGTGGAAACCCCGACAAAGTAGTCAGGACACTACGCAGACTGGAGAGGGCACACGAAGAACACGCGACTCTTGAGGGTCACAAAGGAGAAAGTTGCCGGAGGATGGAACTTTGGTGGTGGTGGGAGGAGGAGGAGGAGGAGAAGGAGGAGGAGCTGCTGCTGCTGCTGCATGATTGCATCATGATCTATATTTGTCGCGTCGCGCGTCCGAGTCTCCCAGGGAGGTTGGCTGGGCAGGTGGCCCCTACTCGCCGACGACGGATGACCGGACGACTGTTCTGTCGGGACGAAATCACCGGATCGCAGTCCTCCAGAAGTCAGCGCATTAAGTACCATTCACCCGCGTTTTTATCCGTAGACTTTCGTTCTTTTAGCACAAGTGACGACCATGATGAGTATATGTTTGACTTGTCCCGGGAGTGGTAATTGGCTGACAAGTTTGAGTAATTGAATGATGAGTCTTATGAGTCAGTGATTGAGGAATCTAATGGGTAAGTGATTGACGTCTGAGTGAATAATTGACGCGTCTAATGAGTGAATGAATGATATATCTAAAGAGTAACTGGGTAAACACTGTGATGGGTAAAGCCAGACCAAATGGTGTGTATACTGCCCGGCGCGTCGTGTCATGCATTAACTAACAATTATGGAAGACATTCAGGAGAAAATACACACGAATTATGGAGGGTGAATATTCAGGGATTTATTCACATGTTCGTTCCATTGCGCGCGCGCGCGCGCACACACACACACACACACACACACACACACACAGAATGATGAGGATTGCATCAAGTTTCAAAGAGAACCACGACAACCTCCAAACTTGGTCTGATACGTGATTGATGAAATTCAATCCGAGCAAATGTAAAGTAATGAGGATGATCCCCATTGAAAGATGACCTCGATACGATTGTAGTCTGGAGGAAAATAAGCTGCAGGAGTCTGAGTGTGTGTGTGTGTGTGTGTGTGTGTGTGTGTGTGTGTGTGTGTGTGTGTGAGGGACTAAGGGAGTTGACGTCGCCCTAACTTGTGTCGTCGGAGCGACACCGCGGGAAGGATTGTCGTCAGAGGCCACAACATAACTCTTAAGGAGAGACGAGATGGAGAAAAGAGGTCAAGTTACTCTTACAGCGCCAGTTTGGTCAGTCGGCGAGCATGGAACAAGGTGAGTGGTGTGATCAGTCATGCCGACGTTGTACGAAAGTTCAGAAAAGTTGTATGGCGGTAGAGAACGTTCAAGAGCTGTGTGGGGAGCCACACCGAGTGTACAACTCCCTCCCAGTACAGCGCACATAGGTAATTAGGCACACAGTGAACAACACCACATGCTGTGTGGTCGCCTGGGGTCGTGGAGTGGCGAGGGGTGGAGGGAAGAGGGTCGGGGGTGTGTGGTGGGGGGGAAGGTGCAGCGAAAGTGGAGAGCTTGATAGCGAGAGGGAACTGTGGCGGGGCAGCGAAAGTGTGAAAGTGATGGTGGCTGAAGGAGGAGGAGGAGGAGGAGGAGTCACCACCAGCAGGAGAAGGAGGAGCAGCAGGAGCAGCAACACCACCACCACCACCAACAGCAGTAGAACCAGTTTCACCACCGCCACCACCACTACCGACAACAGCAGCAACAACAACAGAACCAACGAGAAGAGAAGCACCAGCACTAGCGCCAGCAGCAACGCCAACATTAACAGCAAGATACCAGCAACACCATCACCAGGAGCAACAACACAAACAGCACCACCAACGCCAACACTACCAGCAGCAGTAGCAATACCAGTAGCAGGAGGAGGAGAGGCAACACCAGCAGCATTAACAATACAAGTAGCAGGAGGAGGAGGAGGAAGAGAGAGAGGTAACACCAGAAGCAGAAGGAACCCAAACAGTAGCGGCAACACCATCATCATCAGGTGCATTATGACCAGAGGCAGCAGCAGGAGCAGGAGCAGCGGCAGCAGTAGGAGAGGCAGGCGTCCCCCTTGACACAGTGATCGTGAACTTGGGCTAGTGAGGGCTGGTGGTCTTGGCCCAGATCTGGCCCTCCTGCCTTGGCCTGCACCACCACCTCCCCACACCACCACCAAGGCCTACCCTGTAAATCAGGGAGGCCGAGGGAGAGCCAGTGAAGGGACGAGGAAGGGCAGGAGCAGCTGAGGGTCTTGATACCACAAGACGAGGATTACGAAGAACTGGGTAACAAACGAACCTTATCACCTGCTGGAGTGTACAGGTGGAAAACCACCTTACACGTACACCCCCGACATTCCCACACCTTTTCCTCAACTGCGGAAACGACTCCAGGATCAGGGAGCTCCCAGAACCAGATAAGGATACCTAGGAGTGAACAACGGGGAACCCAGCTGGCTGTCCTGCGGAACAAACAAACAGCGTAAGATCAGCAGCCGCCGCCTGGAGGGAACCGACCACCCCGTCACCCGTGGAACTCAAGGATTCAGGAGAAACTCTTCATTTAGGAAGTATCCTTGCCAGCCCACGCCATCAGGCGCCACCCCTTACGATCACCCGCCTTACCTTCACACGCCACACTAATCCAGCCACACAAATACCTTACGTTAATAAGATTATAACTTAAGCCGCAAGTCTTGGGAGGCAAAGGTTTATTAAAGTCAGGGGTGAGGTGTTTCGGACGTCGAGGCTCGCTCGAACCTTGTGCGAAAACACGTCCCATAGCTTTCACTCTCCCCGGCTGCCTCAGCCCGCACACACACACACACACACACACACACACACACACACACACACACACCTCCGTGAAATCTGGCTATTTTTCGCGAAATTGGCCCATTACAGTGCCGGAGGACTGTAATCTGTTGCCGCCTTCTGCCATGCGACTCCACTTTCGCCAGTCGCTTCACTCTTACTCTCGCGGCTATACAGTGTAGCACGCACTCAGCTGCGACTACTAGAGTAGCACACATGTAGGTGTGAAGAGCGTGACCGGTACACTTACAACGTCATAGTTACATTACTTCTGCAAGTATAAGTATATGAAAGGTGACCACGAGACCTCCCTCCAGCCTTTCTGTTCATCTTATGCACTTGTGTTGTGCGCAGTTGAAGGTGCTGAAGTTGTGGTCGGCTTTGCTATTTACTTTTTCTAAATACCTCCTTTAACATGCAGAACACGACGGTACGACTCATGGGTATGATGGCTTGGCCTTTCACCTATCGCGAAGTGGTACCATCACAATAACAACAGCTACTACTACTACTACTTCTACTACTACTACTACTACTACTACTACTACTACTACTACTACTACCACTACTAATTGCACTGCTACCTCCTCTGTATGTTGGTACCATCAATATGTACAGTTGTAAGGTCATCACAGCCACCTGTTCCCTCTCGCCCCCAACCACCTCACGTTTCTACCTTCGCAGGAGTGGTGTGACATGACCGGCAGGTTACCTTCAAGTTCTCTTGGTCTTTCCCCAGCCACTCCCTCTCCTCCTCCTCCTCCCTTCTACCACCACCTGCAGGGATCACTACCACACACCACACACTACCCTCATGTCTTCCCTAAACCCCTACAGCTTCCTTAAAACCCATCACAGCTTCCTTAAACTCCCTCATCACCTAAAGCCCCCCCCCCATGCCCTTAAATTCCATTAGTCTTCCCTAAATTCCCTCATCTTCCCTAAACTCCCTGATCATTACCCTCTGACCTGTATGTTCAAATCGCGTCCAACTTCGAAGCCACCGTAAATGGCATTTTAGAATAATGTGTTTGAAAACCAGCAAGACCTGGTAACGGTTGTGAGTTGTGAGCTGGTCAGCCCTTCTGCAGGAGTTGAGGAAGAAACATGGGGGACCCTGACCCGAATTTATAGACAGCTTCACAGACGGTACAGGGAAGAGTACTACTACCTGTCCACCCGCTGCCCTTGTACCACCACCAAGTTTGGCATTTGTTGAAGCCCCCTCGAACACGACCGCTCTGCACGACTCCACGACCCCTTGAGCACGACTCCTTTAGACGTCGGATATAAATGGCCTGGATTTTTTAAGTTTATTCTGTAAGGAAGGTCACGTTTTTAAAGTCCAGGCTATCGTACTAAAGGGTCATACTTCAGTCGTTGCTCAGCGGTCGTACCGCCGTGTTCAAAGGTCGTACCGCCGTGCTCAGCGGTCATACCGCCGTGTTCAAAGGTCGTACCGCCGTGCTTAACGGTCATACCGCCGTGTTCAAAGGTCGTACCGCCGTGCTCAGCGGTCATACCGCCGTGTTCAAAGGTCGTACCGCCGTGCTCAGCGGTCATACCGCCGTGTTCAAAGGTCGTACCGCCGTGCTCAGCGGTCATACCGCCGTGTTCAAAGGTCGTACCGCCGTGCTCAGCGGTCGCACCGCCTTGCACCCTGCATGGAGACGGACTGCACGAAGACTGATGCCTCCTCCTCCTTCTCCTCCTCCTTGCGTCTCCCCCCTCTTCCTATAACCTCAGTTCCTTTATGAGTCAGATCTACAAACACCTGCGGAGCTATGATTAATTTCTTTTCGTTTTTTACGTGTTTTTTTTTCCTGTCAGCCGAGAAAGGCATTGACTCGGGGACGTGCTCTGCACGTGCCACGTCGCTCACGAAGAAGAGAGGAACAGAAACGAAAATTTCATAGTCACATTTCTAATAGTTTCTTTAAAAAAGAATAAAAAAGTTGTAAATTTCATCTTAAGTTACAGAATTGTTACTACTGCCCGATGTCAACATCCGAGAGCTTCTCTCTCTCTCTCTCTCTCTCTCTCTCTCTCTCTCTCTCTCTCTCTCTCTCTCTCTCTCTCTCTCTCTCTCTCTCCTACGAGACTTTTCCGAAGCCCTATCATCCCGTCGGCTTCCGGGTGGGAATTAGTTATTCACACTGAGGCCTTGTTATCTGTTACGGACTCCCGGCGTGTTCTTGACGGCTGCTGTGGCGAGTCGCTGGTGTGTGTCTGTGTGGGAAGAGCCCTCAAGGAGAGTCGTCATGGGACAGCAGCAGCCATGGGGACTGTGTCTGTCCCCCAGCACACCACACCACATCCTAATTCTTCTCAGGACGAAACCCCAACAACCCACCCCCCTAGCTTGGGGACATCCCCAAGGCATTTCCCTTACCTCATGGCAGTATCCCCATTAGGTCCTCTCTCTCTCTCTCTCTCTCTCTCTCTCTCTCTCTCTCTCTCTCTCTCTCTCTCTCTCTCTCTCTCTCTCTCTCTCTCTCTCACCTCGAAGGGAGCACAACAATAATGGGTCTATCACCTGGTGATCTGAGAATTTTCCCTCCGCCTCTCCACTGGTAACGGGCCGACACGACGGCCTGGTGCAGTAACGTGCTGACCCAGTCACCAGGCTACTGAAGCGCACATCGTAATAGGGAAGACACAGTAACGGACGTGCGTTGGGGGGAAGTCGTCCATACCCATCATACGTCACGTTTTGTCCGTACCAGTCGTGAAGATAAGATGGGGTCGTCGTAAATCGATCGGCAGAGTTCAACAGGTCCGAGCGAGGCAAGATCGCACTTCGGCGGTAAGCAGTCGACAATGGGTGTTGGGTATTGCCTTCCATATCTTACAGGTGGTGTCTGCCAACACCACATCTAGGCCAGTTCTTATTTCTTCCCTCCTTCCCCTATTGTAGCTGCCTGTACTTACGCAGATGGGGACACGTCTTGCCTCTGTTTCTGTTTGTCGTACAACAGGGTGTTTCAGAAATCCGGTATCGCAGGCATAATTCACTACTGACCTTTGGTTCAACGCGTATGATCACGCTGCATAACATTAGCTTCCCCACAGGCCCCACACCCATGAATAATGTGCTTACGAAGACTATATGTCAGGGAATCTGATCACTTCGTTGGGCGAAAGGTCATTGGTGAAGTCCGCATGTGATTCCTGACTTTGGAAACGCCACACACACACACACACACACACACACACACACACACACACCTCTACCAGCTCAACCCCTTCAAGCAGGACCCACGATGGTATGACCCTGGGGTGTAGTGGTTCGGTGTGTGACCTAACCCTATTGGTCGGGTGTGACGGGTCAAAGGCCAAGGTATCGTATCCAGGGTTCGTACCCCCCCCCCCCCCCTCTCTTTATCAGGCCGCCATCGTCCTCGAGGGTCGTAAAGTCGTGCTCATGGGATTACGAACGACTTAAAACTGAAATACAGTACGACACTTGTGGGTTGTCGCGGTGAGTGACAACCACAGGAGCGCCCGACCTGTTACTAAATCAGTAACACCAGACTGGTGATAACACCACAGTAACACCACACTCATAACGCCACAGTAACACCAGACTGGTGGTGATAACACCACGGTAACTAGAGAGAACGAGGAAGCCCTATGCCCCACCCCTTCGAGTATTACCTGCCGACGCTACAAATTTCAGATCCCACTAACCTCCCGCGGGTGTGGGTTTGTAAGACGTCCAGCCGACAGAATGATGTGTTGTCTGCAAGAATCAGTGTTAATTGACATGTCTCATGGGCACATTATTTTCTAACTTTTATTTGACTTACTGACCTGTTTTTGACGTGTTAGACTTTTTCGTAATTTTCTGAGGAATTTATATTTTTTTTTATTAATTTCTAAATGATTATTCAGATGTATTGACCTAATTTTGTGGAGCTATTGTTTTTTTCTCCTCTAACCTCCTGAGAGTTAATTGACTTTGGGGAGCTGTTGGGTGTGTAAACTTTTAAGCGTTGACATATTCTTGATCATATATGTTCAGGGACCGTGTGCAGTTATTAATGACCATTTGGGATGAGCTGTTTGGAACATTGTGAGCTGCAGGGTGACCACTGGTTCTTGCTGTGTTTTCTGGCGGATAGGAAATGGTTTCTTATGTTTGATTTTTGGTAGATTTCATATATTGAATGTTTCGAGCATATAGGGTTTATGTATATTAATTGGTTTCGTATGTTATATTGGGTTTAAATGTATTCGATATATTTAATGGTTTGTAATGTCATATAGAGTTTATTTAAGTATATTCGATATATTTAATGGTTTGTAACGTTATATAGGGTTTATCTAAGTACATACGATATATTTAATGGTTCCTAATGCTTTAGGGGCTCTTTGGGTAAATATGTTATTGATTAATTGGAAGAAAGAGCGTATAATTTTCATCAAGAAGACCTGTTTGGTGGGGGGAATAAATTGCAGTGTTCCCCTTCAGCCACGGATGTCGAGCCTCTAATCCAGTAAATGAATTGTAAAGTAGCAAACAATACACACGTCAAGAAACGTTGTTGGCCGAACGTTTCCCCAGCGAACAGCCCCCTGAGAAACAGGCATGCGGAAATAATCAGGCGGGAATAGTTGCAGAAAAGTTTCTCCCCTTTGCAGTGTTGGAGAGGAGCGGTCGGCTCAGAGAGAGAGAGAGAGAGAGAGAGAGAGAGAGAGAGAGAGAGAGAGAGAGAGAGAGAGAGAGACCGTATTTAACATCACTGATTCATGAGTTGGTCTTATCGTCCCGTCTGGCTGGTGCCTGTATCAGACGGCGTTGTTGGGTGATGGCGATGTGCTCCTGGTGATGCTTGCTGGGGATTACCTCTCTGCGCTTGTCTCGTCGCTTTGTTGGGGGGTTGAGGGTCTGCGGCAGATTAAGCGACCCACGAGAGTTCCTCGGTAATCTCGAGGCAGATGAAGGAGTTGGATCGCGGGATTGAGGGGTTTTGTTGGGAGGTAAGGTTAATCTGGCCAGGCGGCGAGGGGGGCCTCCCCTCTCTCCTCTTCCCAGCCCTCTCCCCCGCCAGCTTCCTGGCTCCCCCGTCCGTCCCGCAGTTTAGCCCTCCCCAGCCCACTGCATGGGGAGAGAGGAAGACTTCTAAAGGGTAATAGAGAGTGCAGGACGTGTTCATATACTGAATGGGGAAAAAGGGTAGGAAGGCTATGGGGAGGAGGTGGTAGAATACCGAAGAGGAGGAAAAAGGGAGTAAATTGGGGGTGAGAGAGTGGGGGGCTGGGAAGAGATGAGATGAGGGGACATAGGTGTGTGTGTGTGGCCACCGATACCCGTAACTGGTTGCAATCATGGCTCGGGGGCTGTGGGAGGGTGGGTAGGTGGGGAAGGAAGGAAGGGGGGTGGAGAGAGGGTCGGTGGGTTCGAGGAAATTAGAATTGAGGAAATGGAATAGTGGCAGCCGGTCTGTCTGACCCCAACCCCCCCCCCCCCCTAACCAGTGTGGCCAGGTAGGCCATACTGAAGCTTGACCAGCTCTTGAGTGTGCGACTCTAGGATGGCCAGAGCGGCCAGGCCAGCGGGTCAGTGCTGCGTTTACACTCAATATCTCAACGCCACCCGGAGAACCACAAGCCAAGAGGTGGGAATGGGTGGTTAGTACGACCTGTCCACCACATGAGCTGATGCGATGGTGGCAGCAGTAATGGTGGTGGGGAAGGGTCAGGTCAGAGGCCATCAAAGGTTTGCCTAAGGGGTCGCACCAACCCGTCGTGATGTGGTTCAGTACAAGTCTCGAACGCAAAATCTGGACCACAACTTAAAAAAAAAATCCATGAAACATTTACAGCAATTTTAAGATTGTGAAATATATGTAACGAAACTTATATGAACCTGAAGTCATCTAGAAAGTACGGAAAAGAAAAAATGACTACAACACGGTATTTCTGCTGTGAAAGAAAAAAAATATATATCGCCCAAGTTGGCCTTCATTAATATTTAATGCGTATTTTCGGTGCGTGAATTAACGTATATTGTGACGCAGTTCTGGGATGATGGGGAAATTGTGTTCATTTTTCTCTGCTACTCCCTCATCCTCCCCCCCCCCCCACACCCATAACCCTTGAGTCATCCCTCCCATTCCCTCCCCCCAGTCAAGTCTTTAATCTCCCTGACCTTCCCCTCATCACACACTTGTTATTAACCCCTTACATCCAAAACTTTCCCCTCATCATACCCTAGTTATTAACCCTTTAACCGTCTTAAACTTCCCCCCTTTTCTTAACCCCATTAATAATTAAAAATTTCCCCCTAATCGCACAACCCTCCCCCTTAGTTAACTGCTTAATTAACCTTAAACTTCCCCGTGCAACATCTAGTTAACCCATCACCAGTCTCATGGGATTTAATCCCCTCCCTCCCCCCTCCCCATGCACCTTACCATCCCCCCTTTATCCTAACCCATCCCCCTCCCCCTTTCCGCCAGCCGGGCGATTATCCCTCCCTAGCAACGCCGTAATCTCATAGGGGGTGGCAGAGGGGGGTACGCCTTGACCTACTTGCTCCCCCCTGAAGCCTCCAGTGTTTCCTGTACACGCTAACGTGGCTCACTCTGACCCACCTGACGCGTGCGTGTCCTTAACTGTACGTACACGCTGACGGACACACGGTTTCGTGTACGTTTCCTTTTACTGTATGCGATCACACACGCTGCAGTATAGCCAACACTGGCTTTTGGCGGGGTCTGTGTTTGCAGTGCAGCCAACACAAGCGGGCGTTGATGGGGCTCTCAACAACACCCCTCCCCCCTCCTTGGCAAGACGGTCCTGTTCGTGAGCCGCGCTGCACAGCTGCACTGGATATGACGTCCTGGCTCCTATCCTTAATGGGGACAGTTCAAAGGCCAGGTCATTACATCTAAGGGTCCTGGCTCCTATCCTTAATGGGGACAGCTTAAAGGCCAGGTCATCACATCTAAGGGTCCTGGCTCCTATCCTTAATGGGGGCAGCTTAAAGGCCAGGCCATCACATCTAAGGGTCCTGGCTCCTATCCTAAATGGGGGCAGTTCAGAGGCAAGGCCATCACATCTAAGGGTCGTAACCATGGTGCTAAAGAGCTGTGAGCGGCAAGCAAAGGGTCGTGCGGTGATCACGTTTAACCACGACGTCTGGACACACGGGTCGGTGGGTGTGTATTAACCACACACACACACACACACACACACACACCTGTGAACACGTGGACGATAATGACGCAGGTGTCTCCAGGTAAAACTGTGATTATTTCTCTTCCCGTAATTGTCGGTCTAGGAGGGTGAAGGATGCTGGAGGGGTCTTGTATGAGGAGGAGGCTGCTTCTGGAGTTGGGGTGGGGTGATCGAGAGGAAATAATGTGGAATATGGTGTTAAAGACTCGATCTCCAACGTCTTTTTTTTTTTTACTGCTTATGTTGAATGACTATTTGCATGAGTGTTCCTGGAGCTAATGTGCATCGACTGCCAAAGGGCCAGTAAAAGCAGGAGGCGTCACACACACACACACACACACACACACACACACACACACACACACACACACACCGAGTCTACGTGCTTCCAAGCTGGTGGTTTACAGTCTTGTATAACATCTGTAAATTTGCCAGCGTTTGCCTCACATCTGTCATTACAGAATATGCATCGCATGACACGTTTGTGACTGAAATTAGGATCTCAAGATGAATAATTTTTGACTACATTTAGATCCTATGTCACATAACTTCTGATGCAACAGAAGATAAAACCAGTTTTAACTCACACGAGCTTAGAGTGAAACACTAAAAGATAACGGAATGTAACACCTTGGGGTATTTTTCGAGACATGATAGAAAGTTCTGGAGTGAAGGGGTACGGTGAAAGGGCAGGAAGAGTGAGCGAGTGGTCTGCACTCGGTATGGATGAAGTCAAGAACTGATGAGAGGGGCACAGAGTCATCTAGTGAAAGGGCAAATGTAGGGTGAAAAGTAGGCACGTCCAGCATGTGTGTGTGTGTGTGTGTGTGTGTATGTGTGTGTGTGTGTGTGTGTGTGTGTGTGTGTGTGTGTGTGTGTGTGTGTGTGTGTGTGTGTGTGTGTGTGTGTGTTCCATGGCGCAGCAGAGTGTTGGAGAAAGTTGTGACAAAAGGACACTGTGGAGGGAGGGGTTGGGGTGGGGGTGTGGGGTTGTGGGTGGGGGTTGGTGGTGGTGGTGGCGGCGGTCTTGACCCACATTTGCACATGCGTGGCTCCCCGCGTCAAGGTGGAGGTCACGCCTCCCTCCCTCCCTCTCTCCCTCCAACCCTCCCTCATCACTTTCATAGTGGTCACCCCCCCCCCCTCCTCTTCTATCCCTCCCTACACTCCAAAAATGATCACTGTTTTGTATGATCGTTCCTGGCGCTCGTCTCATTACCGTCGCCGTTGCTACTGTTCCTGGCGTCTCTCGCCGTTGCTACTGCTGCTGATGTTCCTGGCGTTCGATAGTGCGGCTGTTTACGACCGCTGCTGTTATCGAGCTGCTTCGGCTACTGTCTTTTCCTGTTGTTGCTGCTGATGTTGGACTCCATACCCGCGTCTTGCTGCTGCCGTCAGCTGCAGCTTTGGGTAATGGTGGTGGTTCCTGCTGAAGCTGTGGGTGGTAGTGGTTCCTGGTGCAGCTGTGGGTGGTGGTGGTTCCTGGTGCAGCTGTGGGTGATGGTGGTTCCTGCTGAAGCTGTGGGTGGTAGTGGTTGCTGGTGCAGCTGTGGGTGATGGTGGTTCCTGGTGCAGCTGTGGGTGGTAGTGGTTCCTGGTGCAGCTGTTCCTCCTGCAGCTGTGGCTGGTAGTGGTTCCTGGTGCAGCTGTGGCAGGTGGGGGTTCCTGCTGCAGCCGTGGGTGGTGGTGGTTCCTGCTGCTGCTGTCAGCTGTATTCCCGCTGCAGCTGTAGTTACTGCCGCTGACGTAACTTCTTGCTCGTATAAGTCTTCTTGTACACCTGCTGCTGCTTCTTTTTATTTCTGCACCCATAGGTGAGGTTCTTCTGGCCCCCTGACGTTCAGAGGGAATTTAACAGTTTCACAATGGAAAGAAAATGTTAGGGAATTTTCAGAAATTAGATGGGGGAAAAAATCGGGGTTTTTAAATTTTCTTTGGAGGCAGGGAGGACCCGGAGAATTTTGCAACTGGTCGTGGAAATTTGAAGATTCAGGGTAATTTCTTAGATATTCCGATAGTCTATTACTGTACCCCGCATCTAGTGAGGGAGGGATGCTTAAAGTCTAAAGTAGTGGTAACTGATGTACAACGTACAGTACATTAACATGTGGTTCGGAATGGCTACAGTGGAGGTCCACGACGTTTGGAAGACGGCTGCCGTAAGCGAAAATGAGGTGACGTTGCCAATTTACTTATGGTGATGCCTCTGTAGTCGTAAATGTTTCAAGTCATTTATGGAGTCGGGCAGACTTTTTGTGCTACCTTGTCCATCTTGCGGCGGGTCGTGGTCTCGCTCACTCACTCGCTCGCTCATCAGGTAACAGTGTCAGATTTTGTGTATTTGTATATTTTCTTCAAGACCTCACTGCAGCTGACACATGTTCGTCCATTCGCGAGCCAGTTGGTGATGTGATGAAGATGATGATGACTCTACCAACATCGTCTTCGAGGGCATTTACTTCATTCGTAAATTCTTTTGAAAATTATTTTTTTTCTTTGCACGTTTTGCTCATTAAAACTTATAATTTACATCGTCGTGGAGCTGTTCATCGCCTGTTATTAATGCAGAAATATAGAGGTGATCTCTTGTTAGATTACCCACTGCAGTAATTGGTCAGTGCTCCGAATTGTTCATTCCTTAATTGCTGATCTTCTTAACTAGTAAATTGACTGGTATGGCTCGAGTTTTTATGTAGTCTAATTATATGGAGTTGACGTGAACTTACAACACTGATGGAAGGGTTGTGTGCTAGACTCACAGGGGTTGTGTCTTGTACTCCCGACAGTCTTGGAAGGGAGCAAGGGGGTGTCATATCACGTACTTGCAACACTGACTATGTTGTGATTTGAGCTGACCGTACCAAAGGCGGTTGTGTTAGCTCACAGCCTCGATGAGTGTACTGTGGTTTAAGCTTACATCATTTACGCTTTTATCCTCGTAAGCTCAGAGAACTGAGGGAGGGGGGGTTACTGTGTCAAAACCTTTCAGCACTGGAGAGGGCGGTTTTGAATGTGTCGGCGTCTTCAGTGATATTTTGACTCACTTTAAAAGTTTTGACAGCTTAAACTAGCGATATGGACTGGCACCGCCCCCATACCTTCAACTGACAAGGCTGTTTCTGTACTGATCTATTGGGTTTAGGTATCCAAACTTTGTCTTTGCTTGTCACTCTCCTGTCCACAGCAATTTATTATGTATTCAGACCGGAATTTTATCTTTCGATTGTGTGTGTGTGTGTGTGTGTGTGTGTGTGTGTGTGTGTGTGTGTGTGTGTGTGCGTGTGCCATCTCATCCACCTACCCCACACAAACACAAACAAACAAGACTACCACACATAACAAACATAATATATCAGCCTTGTTTTACATCATTTTTATTGTTGTTAGTTATTGTGGTATGCAGACAGCACTACCTTCAACACACACATGTCGCCAACTTAATTATAGCAGAATCTATGAGAGATTTTCCTGTTTTTGTAAATCAAGCAACCACTGTCTTCACACAAGATCCCGATTTGCAAGCAAGACACAGTCACTTCCAGGTAAGTCCCGTGCTATGTACACCACTTCCTCATTACTTACAAGGGAAAGGCTTGGGGAAGTACCCGGGAGAGTAACGCGATCAAGAAAGAGGCAAAAATGATGTTGAGGAGGGAAAAAGAGGGAATGGCATTGCACTTGACCTTGACCTAGTTTACGATTGGCTTGAGGCAACTGGTGTGGTGACGTTTTCATCATCTTCGTCCCAGTAATTCGTCTGTATACATATCCACTGGGATTCCTTCCCTCAGAGACTCGCACCAAAGCTTAAAAAAAAAAAAAGAGCGGCCTTTGACAGCGCCTCTCTTGAGTCGACTTTAATTAATATTTTTTCCCCGCTTTTTAAGCGTGAAAATAATATTTACCAAGGATCTGCGGTGTTTTTGTGTGTTAATTAAATGTTAGAAATTGGTAATATGACACGAAATTTAAGTAATCATTATAATGATTTTAGTAGTAATGACACTACTACTAGTACTACTAATACTACTAATACTAATACTACTAATACTACTACTACTAATAATAATAATGATAATAATAATAATAATAATAATAATAATAATAATAATAATAATAATAATTATATAGTAATTGTAAGAATCAAACAAATGCTAGGGGAGGAAATGGTATATTGCATGTTCTCTTGTTTTCTGACATGATGACCTTTAATTGTTAACGACCTAATATTATACCCAATGTTACATACGTATGGCCTCGTGACACCGTATGCGAGAGACGAACGTGTGGCCTGGAATGTCCACCAAACTACCGGAGTTTTCCCTCCCCCCCCGAATGTTTTGTAATTTAATTCTCATTTTCTGTGCTTCACAAGGCACCCTCGAGGGACCTCTTTTCATGGGGCGAGAGGTGTGTTCATGTGGTCGTTGGCAACTGGAATAGCGATTTGTCGGAAGCGACTGTCTTTCATACCGCGTGAAAGATCGACTTCAAAATGTTAATGGGTGAAAGTAAAGAAAATCTTTTAAACCCGAGTATCGCACACCCGTTAAATGCCAGACCTCCGTTGCGATGCAGAGACCAAGAAAATTCAAAATACAGGCCTTGCCTTCACTGTACCCGTGACATCTGTAGGTAACATGAGCACCGATACACATTAGGTCGAGGTGCTTCGGTGTCTCCGTATTGTGCCCCATCCCCCCTCCCTCCGGCACACACACACCTGCTCTTCCGCCCATCGAGCGGAGTCGCACCTGCCGCTGCTCTTCCTCAGAATCTTGCTGCTGTGTGCCGCAGCTGCCGGCAGTCCCTCCTCATTATCATCCACGTCCCCTCTGCTGCGTTTCCGTAAAATCCTTTCAGCGGGTGACATGTTATTTCCCGTTGTTGCCTGTGTTCTCGTCTCTCTCTCTCTCTCTCTCTCTCTCTCTCTCTCTCTCTCTCTCTCTCTCTCTCTCTCTCTCTCTCTCTCTCTCCCATCCCTTTGGTCAGCTGGTGTCCCTCGTGCTCCGGCGTCGGTCAGGTGTGGGCGTCACATGTACCCCTGCAGCAGCAGCAGCAAGCCGTGGCGGTGGCCACCGTTACCGTGGTGATGGTGGCGACCTCTGGCTCCTCCTGCATGCCACGCTCGTCCAGGCCACAGCCGCACACATCCACGCTCCATATACACACGCATTCATGAGCGCAGCATAACCTTCTAACCCACGGGATCACCAGAGTAGTCACACCTTATCCACACATTCACATTCACCCTAGATACGGGCGCCGCCGTGCGCTCTCCTGCCCGTGTTCACCACAGCGTGTCGTTTCGTGCGAGTGACGCGTCAACGCGTCTTCGGTAGTAACTGCGGTGATTACTCGATCACACCCGACGGTGAGTTGGATAGTGGCGTGTCTGGATCCACACGGCCACTCCTTACTCCTGGGCCGTCTACCAGAGCCCTAGTCGCAAAAGCCAGGATTCTCTTCGAACATCGTCCGTCCCTTACCTCAAGCCTGTGTTTCTCTTTCCCAGAGTTTCTTAAATGCCAGAAAACCTCGGAGCGCATATTTATCACACCTCTCCGGTACCCTGAGCTCCCCCTTAGAGCTCTCACCACATCACCAGGGCCCTTAACTTTCCCCTCACAGACCAGACCTTACTCTTGTACCATCTGGACATACCTAGTGCTGGAGTCTTGCACTTGAGCCTCTTCTGGAAGATTTCGTCGACATCCCTGAGCGCCAGATTCCAGTGCTTGTCAAAGGCCACCACGAAGCCCGTCAGGAGGCCCCGCACTTCGCTGTGGTTTCTCGTGTACACCTGCGGCAGGAGGCAAAAAGGTGGCGTCTTACTTACGGTGGGGTTCACCATAGGATGGAGACTGAAGGCAAGAAAGGATAGAAAAAGATTATGAAGACGAAAACAAAGACTCAAGTTGCAATTAGGAAAAAAGCAGAAGAGGGGAAATTTCTCCTGTCAGACTTTAGATTCGAAGACTGTGAGTCTGACCTTCGTATAACTAAAGGCGTCAGTAGATAAGACCTCTATGAATCATGTGGCGAGGGATTTCCTATGGTACCCTAGAATTCGGGTTTCAGGATGGGATAGGAAGGAAGATGAAAGACTGCTAGTAGGAAGGAGGATGAGGGAATGCTAGTAGGAGGGAGGATGAGGGACTGCTAGTAAGAAGAAGGATGAGGGACTGCTAGTAGGAAGAAGGGTGAGGGACTGCTTGTATGGAGGAGAATGAGGGACTGCTAGTAGGAAGGAGGAGTGGCAGGGAGGGTCTTATTGAAGTGGTGGGGAACAGGGCTCCTGTGTAATGTGGAAGGACAAGGAAATATGGAGTATGAAAGGTAAGGAGAGAGAGAGAGAGAGAGAGAGAGAGAGAGAGAGAGAGAGAGAGAGAGAGAGAGAGAGAGAGAGAGAGAAGGAAGAGACAAGGATTGCCTGGAGGAAGTGGAGAAGCGGAAGAGACAGACAGCAGTGTGTCAAGACCTCAGAGAGCTGGCCATCAAGGCCAGCTAGGTATGGGTAGTAAAGACTAGTTAGTTACCGGGCAAGACTGCCCCTTGGCCAACACCAGTGACGGACACAACATGGGAGGGGTGGGGCAAGAGCGATCCGGATTGAGAAGGTGGGAGTGGGGGGGGGGGGATCCTAGGAAAAATCCAGAGACACTCGCGTAAAAACGAGGTGAAATTTACGAGCAGGACGAATAATAAGTGTTAGTGCAAGCGGAGCGTTTGACACCTGCTCATACTGAAACACCTGTGCCTGGGATATATATAGATATATATTTTGAGATTGCTTGCCAACATCTGTTATGTTACGTGTGGCGTAACCTACTTACACCTGTCGTTACACCATGACCTTGATAGGCTCGACGACGCCTGTAAAGGTCTTCAGTCACGCCTCCGAAATAATCCGCAGGTGACTCAAATAATTTCCTCACTCGTCTTTACCTCTTCTCACAGGTCAGGTCTGGTCATGACCTGGCTACACAGCCTACCCCTCGACCGCGGTCTTACGACCCTCGAACACAAAGGCAAGATCCCTATATAGGATGGCTTGTATATTATGGCCTTTGACCTGACCCTAAAGAGTCAGGTCAAAGGCCAAGGGTCTTGCCGTTATGGTTTAGGGGTCAACCAGCCCACATTGGTAAAAATCACTAACCTTTCTACCTTCGTGCCATTAAACAGTTTGAGTAAAAACCCACGATTTTCTTTTTGTGACAGCTTTCGTAACTCACGAAAATCCGAGTAAAACGAACCCCAATTAATGTCGCGTCGGCAAGGGTCAAGGTTGAAGTCCTGGTTGTATACCTTCTGTTGCGTATCTCTGTACAGAGAGTGGCATTACCTCGATGGGAGGTGGCATATTTTACCACGCTCATTACCCGACACGACACCATGAATCACAACGACCGCGAGTGCTGGCTATAACCAACAACCGTACTAACCACTGCCCTCATCCTCCCTCCCCCCAAACACACACACACACACACACACACACACACACCACCGCATACCACAGCACCACCACTACCTCTACCACCACCAACACCACCAAACAAAACACACTCATCCTCCACCAGACACAAATTTGTATCACCATCTTATTAAACCTTTAAAGCCTCCATCTCCCCCCCCCATCCCCTCCCTCCCCCCAGTCAGCTGACCTCAGCCTTGCTCTGCCGCCCTCCCAGCCCACACGATTTCTCCGACATTGAGCCAGCCAGCCACTGAATCATCCATCCAGCCAGCCAGCTAGCCACTGAATCATCCAACCAGCCACTGAATCATCCAGCCAGCTACTGAATCATCCAGCCAGCCAGCCAGCCACTGAATTATCCTGCCAGCTACTGAATCATCCAGCCAGCAAGCCACTGAATCATCCAGCCAGCCACTGAATCATCCAGCCAGCCAGCCAGCCACTGAATCATCCATCCAGCCAGCCAGCCACTGAATCACCCGGCCAGCCAGCCAGCCCGCCACTGAGTCAAGCGGCCAGCCAGCCATCTATCTGAGCAATCAGTCAGCCAATGGTACTGTAAAAAGCAGCTTCTAAGGCAGCCAGCAAATCGGCCATTGGATCAGCCAGAGAACCACTGGATCGGCCATTCCAGTTGGTAGAGTAGTCAACCCGCTAGCCGCGGGAGCACTCAGCCAGCCAGTGGAATAGCCAGTGAAGCAGCCAGCCAGTCAGCCAGTGGGGCAGCCAGCTTGAGGAGTAGCCAGTCAGTCAGACAGTGGAGCAGCCAGTCAACCACTGGAGCACCCTGCCTGTCAGTCAGTGGGGCAGCCAGCCATTGGTACAGCCAACCAGCCACTGGAGGGAACCAACCAGTACAGCTCAGGCCGGCAGGATGTGAGACTTGCCATTACGGTTGCCATAGTTACCGTCGACGTAAACAAACGTGTTGTGGGGGGGGGGGGGATGGCGTAGGGAGGACTTCCGGGTGTGGTGCCTTATCTCCCGCCTGATCTCGGATGCTGCCGATTCCCCCCATGACCGCAGGAACGGCTGGAGGCAGAGGTAGAGTTATTGAGTTTAAGCTCCTTAAAGAAAACCGGGCTCGGGCAGTAAGAATGCCTCTCTCTCGGTGGAGTTGGGGGGAGGGGGGAGAGAACTGAAGTTAAACCGGCTTATCTTATTGCCGAGGTCAGGGGTTGTTTCGTGCTCTCCCTTGTGTAAATTTAAGTACAGCTTTGCTATAGGTAGGTGAAGAGGGAGTTTCTTAGTAAATTTAACTGCAGTGCCATCCAATCCAGCTGCCTTGCCGGATTTCATCCTCTGCAAGGTTTTCACCACCTCTTCTCTTTTCACCAAAAAACACTTTTACGTGGCTTTAATCCCTTTTATCTCGGTGGCACTACCCTTGGAAGTTGCGATCCCATGGGTCTGATGGCCTGGACTTTAACCTGGCCCCGTAAGGCTTAGGTGAGAAGTCAGGCCATCATACCGCCGTGCTTAAGGCGCCGCACCGTCCACCAGAGACTGATGACAATAAGTTTCAGGCTCACATCAACACTGCCGATGACGTGTCCTGAGGCGGAGAATAATAAAAAGCAGGGTGGGTCACACACTCACACGGTGACGGAGATCCGGAACAGTAAGTGGTGATGAAGGGACTGACGTGCTGGAGGTATGATGAGACGCGAGAAGATAACGTTAGAGACAGGAGGTAGAGGGCACGGGAGGGAGAGAGAGAAAGAGATGGATGGATGGGAATTCGAAGGGCAGAAATGGTAAGACGATGAAGAGAAAAACATTAAGAAGGTGAATCTGGAGATACAGACATAAGCTATAGAAGATGGGGAGCGATATATACCATACAGATAACTTTGGTATTGTATCCGTTATTATTTTTACTGGGATTATTGATATCATTATACAACCCTCTACATATTTGTGATAATATCTAGCGGAAGTCGCATTTGCTTGCTCCTGGCTTAGCGTGTTCCCATGAGTCCCCAACTCTTCTTGCCGAAGGAATGATTGCTCACGGCCCTCAACCCCACACACTACACTTGACCAACGTCCAGTTTGGCGCTCTCTTGTCCTCCTGGACTGTTTCTTAGTGTTAACGACGTCATTAGAGAAGAGAGAGAGAGAGAGAGAGAGAGAGAGAGAGAGAGAGAGAGAGAGAGAGAGAGAGGAGAGAGAGAATGTTCTTTGGATGCATGTTTATTTTCTGTTCATAAACATGAGTGTATACGTCTTTGCCACGGGGCCGCCCAATTGCATATATCGTCCTACCATACAATAAATCCAACAAATACACGACAAAAAAAGAGAAATCCATAAGGCCACAGCCAATACACGAGTGACATCAAAGCTCCCTGGACAAAAAAAAAAAAAAAAAGAGAACGCACAGCATACACAGCCATACGTTTGTATTTACAGAACAGCAAACTCGTAGCCTTCCACAGCACCCCAGTACTACCACAACAGCCATAGCAACCCCAGTAACGCAAGAAGCACCCCAGAACCACAGGATGAGAGCCACAGTCCAATCACAACACACTCCACGCCTGACACCCACCCCTACCCGCCCGACGTGTTCGCCCTCGCTCCAGTAGTACCTGTCCATGTGAACATTTGTTCTCGCTTCCCGCCAGGCATTTAGTACATGGATGGGCATATAATTACCCCAGGACTCCTTTCTGTGAGAATGTTTCCGTTGTTAGCCCAAGACATCTTTCCAGAGACCTAAGGGTGCGCTGCTTCCAGCAGTAGGAAAATGTGGACGCCTTTGCACTGAGGTTTTCCCTGACGAAAGTGTACCTAGTGATACAGCCGAGCCAGAGGTGACTCTTCACTTGTGGCGTAACTTCATGCAGGCAGAGTCCTGATATATATATATATATATATATATATATATATATATATATATATATATATATATATATATATAACAGCCTTAGCTAACTGCTGATCATACGGGGGTTCCTCACTTCCCGGAATTTATGACAATAACATGTGAGCGGTAAACTGCCGGAACTCGTTCGTTCTCGTGTTCCACACTAGTGACATATCCTCCCAATAAGGATAACAATGGATGTAGCGAATGACCACATTGTATGCTGTCTGAAGCAGCTGACGACTCTTTAATGGTCGTTAAACCCCTTAAGCACGACGGGACGACCCTTTCGGCACGACCATTATGGTTTTGATGACCCAGCCTTTGACCTGACCCTTAAAGGTTGGGTTGAAAAGGGGCAAGGATAATACTGTCATACTTAGGGTGTCATGCTGTTGCAATGCAGAGGGTCGAACTGTCATACTTTGTTCGCTCAGTAAAACTTCACGCGTAGATGATTAGAAAAATTAATGTCGTATTAATAAGCGTTGTAGTACGCATCACTTTTGTCATCCCCAACACCTCACCCACCTGCCCAGCCTCTCCCGGCCGCTTGCACGCCCACAGTAGCAGATCAAGGCGCAAGCACGCCCACGCCCGAAACAGCAAATAAGCGCCTAGTACGCCCACTCTCCCGGAACAGCGAATCAGCGTCCAGAACACCCACGCGCCCTTAGCTGCAAATCAAGACCCAGCACGACCACATCAGCCAATGGCCTATTGGCCGAAATGACAGGTTAAAACACTGGTCCGTTCCCCGTTGCCCCGCCCACTCGGATCTTGCAGCCAGTCAGTGGACGACACGATGCAGAATTCCTCCACTCACAGACAAAGTACTGAAATACACCAACAGGACACGGGCAACAGATATCTAATCACTTAAAGGTTACTATACCTCAATCTTTAAAGTCTTCTGCTCACAGTAATAGATTTTTTAACCCATGTTTATTTATTCAGGTGATTTTTAGAGATCTAGAAATCTATAAGTCAGAAGAAATTCAATCTTCTTCGACATGCTAGAAAAATTTGGAAAAAATGTCTTATCAGTTTTTTTAGGTAGTTCAATTCTTTATTTTCAAAGCAGAGGGGAAAAAAATCTGTTCATTATTCTACCCGGACCATAGTTATTGAATATATATTTTATGGGAAGCGAATATATAACCGCATTACGTTGTTGACTGAATTTCCTAATTGTATTTTACTGCACGCTTTATAATAATAATTATTATTATTAGTATTATTATCGACCACCGAACCGTTGAAGCAGCACCGTGACATATTTGGTCATCAGATAATCCCGTCAGTTTGAGAGCGCGGGTGTACACCTGCACCCGTCCACATGCATTTGCACAGCAGGCTGCTCTACCGTGCCATCATTATGATCCCGGTACCACTGCGGGATTGACCCGATCAATCCATCTCGAGGCAGGTTCATTTTCTTGGGTTAGATTCGGGCCTGGAAATCCGGACCTGGCCCAATCAAATCGTGCCCAAGCTTGTTTCGAGAGAGAGAGAGAGAGAGAGAGAGAGAGAGAGAGAGAGAGAGAGAGAGAGAGAGAATCACTAAAAGTGTAGGTCCGTAACGCTTGTTTGCAAATGAGATTTCAGTGTTGCATTTCGATCCTCGGATTTTGGCCGTCACACACGAAGGCACTTCGATGTGGTAATTCCCCAGAGTTGTACTCGTCCTCGTGGCGATACTTACCCCATCAATAAAATACAGAACTGGCTCACTTAACTGCCAATCACACCTGCCAACATCTCTGGGAACATTCGCATTGTTGGTGGAATAATTGATGGGAGACGTATTAATGCATGAGTCTGCCTCAGAGTGGCCGTGGGGGCGAGGAAGGAGACTTGGGGATAGGGCCAGATATTCATATCCTTGGAAACATCATTTTCTTCTTAATGGTAGTGATGTGATGCCAGACGGTGAGTACACGACTCGGAGAATTATCAAAAATATATATATATGGCGATGATAGCTGTCTCGAGATGTTCAAAACTGCCTTTTTTCAGTGTGAAGACATGCGTTCAGGCCGGGACTTTGGGTGTAAGGTGTGCGGGTGGTGGAGTGAGGGGTTGTATGCACGTGATACATGCACCATGGCAACGGGGACTTATTTGATCCAGGGTAGGAGAATGAGGGGGCAGGAGGCTGTGGCAGGGAGGAGGAGGATGGAGTTGAGTGGGAGGAAGGGGCAGGAGGTTGTGGCAGGGAACAGGGTCAGGTTGTGGAAGGAAGGAGGTAAAGGGAGGGCAGAGAGTCAAGGAGGAGGAGGATGGGGTTGAGGGAGGTAGAGTGCAGGAGGGGGGTAAGAGTGAGGACCATGACACTGGGTGGCAGCCCGGGTTCTGACCTTTACCCAGTGACCCACTTCGCAGGCGGCCGCCCGCCCGCTCCTGCTGCCACCCACCCACTCACCCCGACGCCCTCCTGCCCCGTGCAGGCACGCACGCAACATCCGCTGCACTACCCTCCCTCACCACCACCAATCCCCTACAACCTCAGCTCCCTTACAACCATCTCCCTCCCTCCCTCTTGGAACAGGTGTCAAGATCTCCCTTTCCCCTGACAAATTCATGAAGCATCTTTTCCCTTGACACGCCTGACCTGGCACCTTTCAGAGGCCCTCATTCTCCCCATACAGCATCCCTCCTCTCGATACGACCGACCTGATACCCTTCAGATCAGAAGTCGCCATCCCACCTCCCTTTCCATAGCTTCCCGTGTCTTGTCAGCTGCCGCAGGCCTTGTCGCAACGGGCGCATTACTTTCCCTCTTCGCACGCTCTCGCGGAACCTTGAGTTCTGCACAACTCTCCATCATGTCCTACCCCACGCTTTATTACGAACTCTCTGACCCTTCCCACATGCTCCTTCTCCTGCCACGCCCTTCCTACGTCCTCCTGTGACTGTCGAACCCTTCCTAAGGCCTCCCTCCACCGTCGAACCCTTCATACGGCCTCCCTATAACTGTCGGACCCTTCATACGGCCTCCCTATAACTGTCGGACCCTTCATACGGCCTCCCTATAACTGTCGGACCCTTCATACGGCCTCCCTATAACTGTCGGACCCTTCATACGGCCTCCCTATAACTGTCGGACCCTTCATACGGCCTCCCTATAACTGTCGGACCCTTCATACGGCCTCCCTATAACTGTCGGACCCTTCATACGGCCTCCCTATAACTGTCGGACCCTTCATACGGCCTCCCTATAACTGTCGGACCCTTCATACGGCCTCCCTATAACTGTCGGACCCTTCATACGGCCTCCCTATAACTGTCGGACCCTTCATACGGCCTCCCTATAACTGTCGGACCCTTCATACGGCCTCCCTATAACTGTCGGACCCTTCATACGGCCTCCCTATAACTGTCGGACCCTTCATACGGCCTCCCTATAACTGTCGGACCCTTCATACGGCCTCCCTATAACTGTCGGACCCTTCATACGGCCTCCCTATAACTGTCGGACCCTTCATACGGCCTCCCTATAACTGTCGGACCCTTCATACGGCCTCCCTATAACTGTCGGACCCTTCATACGGCCTCCCTATAACTGTCGGACCCTTCATACGGCCTCCCTATAACTGTCGGACCCTTCATACGGCCTCCCTATAACTGTCGGACCCTTCATACGGCCTCCCTATAACTGTCGGACCCTTCATACGGCCTCCCTATAACTGTCGGACCCTTCATACGGCCTCCCTATAACTGTCGGACCCTTCATACGGCCTCCCTATAACTGTCGGACCCTTCATACGGCCTCCCTATAACTGTCGGACCCTTCATACGGCCTCCCTATAACTGTCGGACCCTTCATACGGCCTCCCTATAACTGTCGGACCCTTCATACGGCCTCCCTATAACTGTCGGACCCTTCATACGGCCTCCCTATAACTGTCGGACCCTTCATACGGCCTCCCTATAACTGTCGGACCCTTCATACGGCCTCCCTATAACTGTCGGACCCTTCATACGGCCTCCCTATAACTGTCGGACCCTTCATACGGCCTCCCTATAACTGTCGGACCCTTCATACGGCCTCCCTATAACTGTCGGACCCTTCATACGGCCTCCCTATAACTGTCGGACCCTTCATACGGCCTCCCTATAACTGTCGGACCCTTCATACGGCCTCCCTATAACTGTCGGACCCTTCATACGGCCTCCCTATAACTGTCGGACCCTTCATACGGCCTCCCTATAACTGTCGGACCCTTCATACGGCCTCCCTATAACTGTCGGACCCTTCATACGGCCTCCCTATAACTGTCGGACCCTTCATACGGCCTCCCTATAACTGTCGGACCCTTCATACGGCCTCCCTATAACTGTCGGACCCTTCATACGGCCTCCCTATAACTGTCGGACCCTTCATACGGCCTCCCTATAACTGTCGGACCCTTCATACGGCCTCCCTATAACTGTCGGACCCTTCATACGGCCTCCCTATAACTGTCGGACCCTTCATACGGCCTCCCTATAACTGTCGGACCCTTCATACGGCCTCCCTATAACTGTCGGACCCTTCATACGGCCTCCCTATAACTGTCGGACCCTTCATACGGCCTCCCTATAACTGTCGGACCCTTCATACGGCCTCCCTATAACTGTCGGACCCTTCATACGGCCTCCCTATAACTGTCGGACCCTTCATACGGCCTCCCTATAACTGTCGGACCCTTCATACGGCCTCCCTATAACTGTCGGACCCTTCATACGGCCTCCCTATAACTGTCGGACCCTTCATACGGCCTCCCTATAACTGTCGGACCCTTCATACGGCCTCCCTATAACTGTCGGACCCTTCATACGGCCTCCCTATAACTGTCGGACCCTTCATACGGCCTCCCTATAACTGTCGGACCCTTCATACGGCCTCCCTATAACTGTCGGACCCTTCATACGGCCTCCCTATAACTGTCGGACCCTTCATACGGCCTCCCTATAACTGTCGGACCCTTCATACGGCCTCCCTATAACTGTCGGACCCTTCATACGGCCTCCCTATAACTGTCGGACCCTTCATACGGCCTCCCTCTACTGTCGAATCTCTCCTGTGACCTCCCTTTACAATCGAACGCTTCCTACAGCCTCCCTATCCTGTCGAACCCTTCCAAGGGCCTCCCTCTACAGTAAGCCTCCTTCTCTCTTGCCCTACCCTCTACTCTCGACCTTCACGCACCTCTCCACTGCATTCTGTCATGGCACCCTCTCCCTCAGCCTTGCACTTTAAGAGGAGTGACAAGCATGCGACGATAATTATTCCAGCTGGACGACTGAATCAGGTGGCTTGTGTGTGCTTGGCGTGGGAGCATGGATAGATCCTTCAAGGATCGACAATATGCGATAAGTGATGAGAAAATGACTGAAATAAATTGCTATTAAATGCGATCCATTCTTCATGGCTCATAAGCTTCCCGTCTGCGACTTAATTGTGCTTCTCGAGTGTACACAAAGACTTATCCAGTACTTAATGTATGTATATAAAGACTTATCCGGTACTTATGTAAGAACGCTTGCACTCCACATATATCAGTTTTATTATAGCAGTTGAAGCTAATTTTGACCCACCAATAATTACGTTTACAATCATTAAACCTTTGATTAATCAGAAAACAAGGTCCACGATCGAAACCCCTCCTCGACCATGTATTTATAATCCCACAGTGAAGACCAAACACTTTACCCTATACTTTACCCTATTGTTTATAACTATTTAATATATTCCTATAATAAAAAATAAGTGCTAGATATATTACTACTTTTAAACAAATTCCAGATGAAACATTTACATTTCCAAAAAGGATTGAATATATATATATATATATATATATATATATATATATATATATATATATATATATATATATATATATATATATATATATATAAATAGTAAAATAGTACTGTCATTCAGCAAATATCCTTGTCACAGGTGTTCTGTTACCTGGCTTTCACATGCCATGTCCTCCAGCAGATAACCTCGTCAATATACACCATCATATCTTCTGTTATCCAGCTTTCCCATGTACACTACCCCACAGCCAGGCCGTCACGTCTGCCTTATATCCCCACATGCCAGCCTGCCTCTCCCTTACCCCTCTCTAACCCAGCCCCCTTCCCCTTCTATGATCCTCACTACCTTCCCATAAGCACAGAGTACCTTGCGTTCCGCCCTTCCCCCATTGTTACCTGAAAACACTCCTTCCTCACCTTTTACTCCCTTCCTCCGACCTACCTACGTAACCGGCTCTTTACTGCCCTCCTCTTCCCTTAATTATCCACCGTCCCTCCCTTCCCTCTACCGACCTCCACCTTTTCCAGCTGATCATGGTCTCTCCTCTCCCGTTCCCCCCTTACACAAACAGTCAGAATATATAACTTCCACTTTGAACCTCGCCACTGTTTAAGCACACTGTTTAGTCCCAACACCACCACCACCAACACACCAGTCGAGAAAAGAAAAATGAAAATGTCGAAATTATCCTCTTTAAATGTCGTCCACAGAATTGGTCATTAATTTTTTTTTTCTTTCTTTTGCCAAAAGAGAGGACGGCCGGGGGAGGGGTTGGATGGGGGAGGAGGTTGATAAACGTTAAGGGGAACGGGGTAATTTTTTTGTTTTTGTTTCAAATCTCCATTTATCAATGTAAAAACTTACACGATACACGGGAACTAACACTAATCCTGTATGGTTTCCACGCTTGCTGTATATGAAGATACCGAGTTCTAAAGCTCTTATAAGCGGGATCTATAATATACAGTGTATATAAATATAAACTAGTGTATATTAAAGTTCCAGAGAATTTACATTTGGATAGTATTACTAGTTTATCGTTAAATTTTATGAACAGTTTCATACGGTTCCTAAACTTATACGGTGTGAGGGCTATGGAACACCATACGTTATCTTGCACTGGTTTACCTGATGGTTCTCAAACTGGTTTATACATGAAGTTAATTTCTATTATGTCGACGTTTCTTTGGTGTTTACAGGGCGTGGCTTAAAACATTACAGGGTTGCGTAGTCTAAATACTGGAATTTGAAACTTTCCAATAATTGTAGTAAATCAATACTAAAACTTCAATTAGAAATAGTTTCGAGTGGCTTAAACTAAATATATCTATTAATTCTGTAAAAGAAAATAAGCTTACGAAGTTTGCAGAATGTACATTGCTAATTAACGAAATAAGGTTTTCCCAGCGGGTCTGTAGCACACGCTACTTAACCAGTCTGACGTTAAATGAAGGGGGTTTATCAGTTATTTCACAATATGCACTGATTGAAGAATTAAACAAAACAAAAAAAAGTGATTGCAGAGTATACATTTTGCTACCGTAAACCTTTTACAAAAATGTTTCCAAAGGCTGGAGTGTGCGGGTAGAGGTGGCTGTGAAATATTTCCAAAGGCTAGAATGTGTGTGGGGGGAAGAGGTGGCTCTGGCTGTGGCTACGTAACGTATGGGAAGGTAACCTTCGAATATCTAGTTTCCAGTAGCTGGGGACTGGAAGACTGACTGACTATACAGGGCCATTGGGGGGACGCTGGAAATACCTGCCTAACCTTGCCTCACGACAGCAAGCTGTTCTCACACCCTTCTCTTCTCCTGCTTTACCCTTCGAGGAAATTAACCCCCCCTCCCTCCCCCTCTCATCCACAACCCCATAACCCTCTTCCCATCCAGTTAATGTTCCAGGGCTGAAGCAGCCATGTATGGTGAAGTTATGACGCAGCCACATTCGTGTTTTCGTTATATGTACTCTATATTATTCTGCATTTTTTTTTCTTTTCTTTTCGTGTAATCTTTTTCGTGGTTTTAACAAAACCTGCTATCGAGTCCTTTTTATTATGATGTTAGTTACGTCCTTTTATATTAATTTTAGTTACGTCCTTTTAGAATAATGTTAGTTACGTAATAAATCACCAAATCGTAACTTACAAGGACCAGTGCCACCTGCTGTAATCCCCAGTCCCATGCCATCAGTACCTGTTCTAGTCCCCAAGTCCCTTCCCATCACCACCCGCTCTAGTCCCCGGTCCCATCCCATCACCAGCTGTGCCTTTTTTTGTGTGTGTGTGTTATTTCAGGTCCCTATCTCATTCCTTTCCTGAGGACGTGGCAATGACCTACTTCTTCCACCCTCCTTGACCTTGACCTCAGATGGATTCCACCTCATTTTATTTTTGCCACTGGCATTATGTTCCTCAACCCTCTCCCTCCCTCTCTCTCTCTGTATACCCCTCTGCCCCCTCATGAACTACGTCTTCCTTGTCCCATGTGCTTTGCACACCTCCTGCCCTTAGCAAGGCGCTTCCTTCCCCTTCCAAACTCGGGGGTTCTTGGGGGAGATACACGGTCATCGCTGCAGCAGCAGCAGCAGCAGGAGGGGGAGGACACTTGCACGGGTGAAAGTTGCTGCTTAAGGGATTTTTGCTGCCGTTGCTGTTGTGGTGATTGTTTGCGGCGGTGGGTGATGGGGAGTGTTGGGCTCCGTGCGTCGTGCTGGTGTTGACGTCGGTGGAGTTTTCCCCCGATGCTTACGTCGTCGGGTGGCCGCGTCAGTGTCCAGGATGTTTGTGCTGTGTGTATGCCCAAGCGCTCGCTGATGCAGTGACGTTCGATGTGACTCCGTTGATGGCACTTATCGCCGCTTTTCACGATTCCCTCGTTTGCCGGGCTGTTTGTGTGGTGAGCCAACCGACGTGGTTTTTACCTCGAGACACAACTGTTAGTGGTGTATTTTTAGGCAACGATTCTGTTTGCGGGTGTTATTTTTGCCAGATGTGGTGCATCCCCGCTGTTAAATTGGTTATGCCAACTTCATGGCAATGCTGTTTGCGGGAGACAGGTGTTTCTCCACGGCTCCTGTTGATTTCCGTTGTCATCTAGTGTTGCTTCTGTTTTGTGCGTGATGGTGGTCATTATGGCTTATTTTTCTTTTTCCCGACAGTGGGAAGGTTATATAATCAGAGCATCATCAATACTGAAGTTATTAAACGTCAGCATGTAGGCTTTGCCTGTATAATCTGTCCACAGAAACCTACACCAATGTGAAGGGGGGGGGGGGGGGGGGGGAAGGCCTATCATCCAATTCACAGACCAGGTTTGCATGTCAGGGGCCGAGCATACCCAACGACATTTGAGCGGTTAACCTCCCCAAGCCAGCGAGGCAGCCTTGTGAGCTCCGTGACGTCACACTATGACGTCACCCAAGGATTTTTCGTCCTGGCACCATTTGTCTTATCTTAACCATTATAGTTTTTCTTCGGTACAGTCTAGGTAAACATTCAATCGTTTAGTTTGATGTACTCACAAACCTTGGTTGTTAAGCTGATGTTCTGGGTTTCAGTATGTTCTAGACATCACGATTATATGTTGAGCGGATGATTATACTGATTTAGCTGTTGAGTACATTTCATGTTAGATCAAAACCTTATATTCATATATATATATATATATATATATATATATATATATATATATATATATATATATATTTTCTTATGAGTCAACGAGGAAAATGAAACACGATAAGTTCCCTAGTGCACTTTCGTGAAATAATCACATCATCAGTGGAGACAAAAGAGAGAAATATAAGTCAGTTGATATACAACGAAGTGACATAGCTAGGACGCCAATTGGTAAACGTGTCTCCCTTGATGATGTGATTATTACACGAAAGTGCACTTGGGAACTTATCGTGTTTCATTTTCCCCTTGGACTCATAGGAATATACTTGATCACGCAGAAAATTGTGATCCTTTCCTATATATATATATATATATATATATATATATATATATATATATATATATATATATATATATATATGAAACCTTTACTATTCTGTTTACCATTATCTTTGTGAATTTTATAACACAACCGTAATTTCATCTTTTACTGCTGCTGTACGGAGGGGCTTATTACCTCCCAAAATAAAATCTAGAAAGCCACCAAGCCCGACATCGTCTGCTTAATACGACGCGTCAGTTTTTGCCTGGTGTCTAGGCGGGTCAGTAGTGTCGGCATACCGATGACAAGTCCAGGGCCAACCTAGTGGCTACCTTGAGCCACTCAGGTGGGATGCTACCCTTACTTGCAATGCGCAGACACGCGCGCGCGCGCACACACACACTCGAGCCTCCGTACTATGGTGGTTAGCGTTACTGACTATGAGTCATTAGTTGCCAGCCCTGGGTTAGGCCCTCGTGGGTTCGAATCTTGGGCGTGGTTGTCGGCTTTACATTCCTGGTGTTCGTCCTCCCCTCGGGGCTTATCGATAAATGGGTACCTAGCTCAGGCGTGTGTGCAAGAGTAAAGACATGATACATTCATACAAATTAAAGAGATGGGGCAACACGAGTGTAAAACTCTCTCCCAGTAAGACACATATAGTAGTTACACAGGTAAATCTTAGAATGACGTTCAAGTACATGGTTAGGGAAAATTTCAGTAAAGTGTTTGCATCTTACATTAGACCAAAACTAGAATATGCTTCTCATGTTTGGTTACCACTCTTAAAGAAGCACAAAATAGCTAAGGTGCATACTAGGGCAAGAAAGATGGAACTAAAATTAGAAAACTAAATAAGGGGGAAAGGCAAGAGGCCATATTTTCCCCACCATGGATGAGAAAACCTATAGTTTTTTAAACCATATAGTTGATGAACACAGTGAACATATCTTCAAAAGATGTAGGGATAGAATGACCAGAGGATATATCATGAAATTAAGCTAAATGTTTAGAAGTATGTAGAGAAGATGTGAAGAAATGTTACAGAGTGGTAAATGGAGTAAACTGAATGAGGTAATAGTAACTGCAGCAGCATACATTACTTTAAAAGTTGCATGACAGTAGAGAATGTTCAAGAGATAGGGCCACACGAGTGACAAACTCCTTCCCCACGAGTGAGTATAGATAATTAAACACATATACCCAGCTGATCAAGTTCTCCAACAGTGTAAACTAGAAAAAGGATTTTCTATACAAGGTTCTGTGAAATCTACAATGGAGTTAGAACATGGATACCATTAGATGAAGACAGATGAGAAATGCTGAAATAGAGGGAGGCATGGTTTAGTAAAGAATACAAAAAGTGCAAGCTTAGATATGTAACATGAGGGAGATTTAGAGGGAAAACTGTATTACTGAGGATGACAAGGAAATATATGAGGAGCTCAATTGAAAGTGTTTTCACAGTGGAAGACACCGTTGCCCCAACATTACCCAGATGGGATGGGGAGGAAGTTGTGGAAGGCATAATGTCCACCCCTCATGTTTCAAGAGACCATGTCTCTCATGGTCTTCCTGTGGTGGCTAAAATTTCAGACTCAAACCTAACTTCTTTTATCCATAATTTTTTCTGACCTTGCAGTCAGGATTACATCTTTTAAGGGGCCACATCTAGCTCGAGGGCCACCTTTGCCTACCTCTAGTTTAGACCAAAATGAAAATCAACCTGGACACCTGGACTGTAAAATCCATAATACTTTCAGCTGTTGTAGAAAAAAACTGTAGTGGTAAAATTTCTGACACTGTAAAGAATTAATCTGTGCAGAGTAATTGATCAAATGTCAGCTGTGATATGATTTCAGTTGTCGGCTAACTTTTTATTTCAGTAAAGATTTAACTTCAATATGAAAATAAATGAGCAGTTTGACCAAGTAAAATTCAGTTTTTCTTTGCTCAAGAAGTGTGCGGTGAAACTTTAAGCAAGACTTTTACAGTATTCAGAAATTATTATCTGAAAAAATTACACACACAATCACGTCATCGAAGACCCAGTTAGTACGAAAAAATCCATGACTGTTTGTTCATACAGTTATCAGAAATGACAAATTTGTTATGCTAAGAGAGAAAGGGGAGAGAGATAATGAAGACACCAGTACTGCAGCAATACATCATACAAAGTAAAGCAAATACCAACAGACCATTGGGTCCTTTCAGGCTGTTTGTGATAGTGGAAGAGTTTAGAAACACAGAGATCAGCACGTTAGGAGTATAGGTAATAAATGATACAATAAACTCAACAAATGGTCCATATTAAAGGTACAAAAGCACAATGAAATTCAAAAGGACCACAAGATGTATAGTGTGTGGCAGTGGAGCCATAAAAGATATCAGACTTGCATCATGAAAAAAAGAGTACAGCAAATTTTATGGTTAATGGTGAAATAAAAGTTATTCTTTGTTATGTGTGAATGGTTCTTCTGTATCTTTTTTTCTAACACATTCACACACAAAAAAAATAATATTTAGTTTCAAGTAACAACTTTTACGTGGATAATATAAATGTTTTACTGTAACTAAACAAATTCTGTCAACCTAATAATTTCAGCTTTATGACTTTTATTAGATGAACTGGCTACATTTTATTTGAAGAACATAATGCCAAAATCAGTTTTTTCCCCTAAAGACCCCAGTCATGAAAAAAGTCCTCTTTTTGAAAGTAAAGATCATGAAAACTGGGAAAAGGAAAGTAAACAGTTTCAGAACTTTTCAGTGTAACGAGAGAAACAGCCATCATAGTGGCCCACCCTTAAGTTACCAACAGCCACAAAGTAACATGTAATGCAATGGTAGAGGCACAGAAGCAGTCACTACCAGGGAAGTAATATCTATAATACATGAAGGAATAGAACCAACACTGTTGCATAAAGCAAGTTTCGAGATCAGATTAGAAGAGTTGATAAAATGGATTGCTTTAAAACCAACAATGTTGTGCAATATGGAGAGCTAAAAACCACCTGATACACAAAAATTGTCCTATTTAAAACACGACAAATCACTGCTCTGAACAACTGGTGCAATTGTTCTTGATAAAAATATCTATAGCATCTCAAAAGAATTCCAAGTTTCTTAGACTGACAGCAATCTGTGTTGCAGGACACTTCCAGGATAGATTAAATATGATAATACTAAGCATGTTTATTGCATGGATTGGCAGAATTACAGACCTATCAAAGGAGATAAGAAAATTGTGAAGAGCTTTGGAAAAGAAATAAGAAGAAATGGGTTTTAGAAATGTTCAAGTAAGTTACATCTGCCCTACTGACAAATCCTGATCAAAACAAAATTGAAAGAGGTAGGTATTTGTGATAAAAGAAAGGAAGAAAGTAGGATACTGGAGAGAACCCTACAGGACTACTGATGGAGAAAAGGGAGATTTATCTATCACCAGTTATGGATACACAGAAAAGAACAAAGAAGGAATACTAAAAGAGGATAGCTTGCTAATGTATATTAACCAGAAATCACATGTCTCTCAGGCAAACCTATGAATGGAAAACTGTCTTTTGATTATGCCGCTGTTTCACAGTAACCACAACTTAAATCAATTTCATGTTCATTTTCTTGAATTTCTGATACAAAGCTCATGTAATTTAGTTATGGATACAATATTTCTAGCACATTAGAGTTAAACAGACTTCAGGATATGGCTCTCAAAAGCCATTTAAGCATATAAATGCACACCATTATCATTTTTGTATTAAAAGAAAAGTTTTACACTCATGTTGCCCATCTCTGACCTTGTATATACAGTGTGTGTCATTTCTTTACCCTTATGTGCACACAATACATATGCACACACATACATACCGTTCTAATCCAGGCACCCATTTATCAACCAACCCAAAGGGGAGGATGAACAGATAAGATGGCTGTGAGCCGAATACCACACCCAGAAGCTAACCACTGCACTTTGGAAGATCTTGTGTGTGTAACTGACATCTCCAGTCCAAAAAACTGATTCAGGGTTCTTAAGGATTTTAAGATCTCTGCACCTTCATTCCTACATTTCTCATGCTTAATTTTTGTTGGCCAATAGAGAGTGCCTATCTACAACTATCTATAAGAAGATTTTGCCAAAAGGCAGGGCAAGCGCGTATCACTCACTGCAAATCTTGCTTGATGAACACTATGTTTTCTCTCAATCGTGATGCACATTCTGTAATTGACAATCCTGGATACATCTGACCTCAATGAAATGCGGTATCAAGTTTTATATTTCTTCTCATCGTACACTGAATTATTTTACAAACTCTATTTTGGGTTCTCATACATTATTTGCTTATCCTTGTGATTTATTCATAAATATTACTTCAGACTATACAAAGTTCTGTATCTTTCATCATGAAATGTTTTCATATCCCATTGATCATTCTTGATGCCCTCTATCTGATGCTATGCATTGATTATCATGTATCATGTGGAGTTTTGTTTCTTTCAATCTCTCTTGATAGTTCAAGAGAGAGATTGCAAACTCTAAATCAATCTAAATCCATCTTGATGCTATCTTATCAACATACAGTCTGATACAAAAAAAAAAAAAGGTCTAAAATGTCACATTCATTTCTAATGTATTTCAATGAATTTTCTACTAATTTTGCAACTACTTTTTATTTTTGCCAGTATAACAAAAAAATTTAATGTCTGATGCATCATTTTTCAGAGATTAAAAGGGAAGGAAAAAGATCACTTAAATTAAAGAAGTCCTTGAAAAATTATGCAAGCAATACAGTCACTTATACTACAGACATCCTCACTATCAATGAAAGAGAAGAGAAACCTAAAAATGAGGATGTAAAATTCATGCAAAAAATCTGATTAAGTGCTCATAGCAGTATTTAATTACTGTGGTTTATCAAGGACATAAATCAGTTTTTATAAATTATGAAATAAGACTGCTTTTCTTAAATTACCCATTTCCATCAACCAACTCTGAATGGGTGAGGAAACAATGATTTTACAAATTTAGGACACTACTTGACTGCATCATTATGGCAAATTAGTATTAAAGAATGTCAAATCCCATGTTACTCACCATAACATATCCTCACCTTGACTCTAATGTTGTCCTTCTGACACTCTCGAAGAACAGCAAGAGGTCCAGTCATCTCCTCCATTCGAGTAATTACATTCCGTCTCCGCCTGAGACCGCGACCTTTTATAGGTCCTGATGAAAAAAGTTAATAAGTATGCTTTCATATGCTTTTTAAATCACTGCATTTATTATTTACCATAGATTTACAGTCCCACAACCATTTCATGATCTTAAGTTATTGAGAGCTTTTAAGAGGTTTAACTTTTTTTACCATTTTCAGCAATATCCTCCCTTACCTGACTTTTCTGAATATCTGTTTAGATCTTTCTTAAGCCTTATGTTTCTGTGAAGACTGACATTCAAAATAGTATTCATTATAACATCTTTTTGTATAAGTAACAGCATTCTTATTCTATAACTAAATACCTTCCTACATTTGCGAGATAGCATCAGGAACACATTTCTACACATCCAATCTACATATCATGTATAATGTACCAAAATCAGAGCATATAATCTACTGCCATGTTCCATAGATGACTTAATATTCCCTGCTTTAGTCCACTAATGGCACATAACCCCAGCCTTCCCATATTGCCCTCCAGAAAGTTCAGGCCCCAATACCCTACCACTCGATTTATTCCATCCTTCCATCTCCCTGGTATCCCTTTTCCCTTGTTCCTTCCACTTCTGACACACAGATCCTCTAGTCTGTCTTTCTTTGCTTATCTTTTCCAAGTGCCTGAACCATTTCAGCACTTCCTGGCCAGCTCTCTTAATTAGAATGTGCTTCCTATCACATCTGACAATGCTATTCCTTATACAATAAACCTAATGCACACCACATGTTGTCCTCAAGTATTTCATGTACTAATTCTATCATATAGTATTTATTCATAATGAATTTTCTTTTGTATTTCCACATAACATAAAGGATCACATAATGAAATATGTCAAGAGAATTAAGCATATATTCTGTGTCTATGATATAAAATAGTTTTTGTTTTCTTTCAGGTAAGCCTGAACACGAAACAGACAAAGGATAAAGGTATAGTGCTTGACAGTCTTTTTCATCTTAATTTACTGACTGATTTAATCTTTAAAATATGTTGTGTACAGTTTTCAAACTTTTTATACTGATTAATTTCACCAATTTAATGTCAAATGTAATCGTTCAGTATATAAACGATCGTTGACTTTGGGAAGTATATGCTGTAAAAAAGCAATTCTTTAAGCTTAGAAATAATCCTGGACATTGGCTACAGATCAGAAAAAGGTATTAAGCCAACATAGAAAGTTGATATGATCACTGCATTACCTTGGTCCTCTGTGAACTTCCTTTCTGTTGATATTTGGCGTACAACTGGCTTGGGGATCCCTCCAGGGCCCAGTACCTGTTGGGGTAGGCAAGAGTCGGCAAGGATGAAGTGGTGCGAGTTGTTATTTACACTCCTGTAGATACGGCATTTACAAGAGGTGATGACACAGATGTAATCAAAAAGTTTTGCCAAATCTTTTACTATTGGCCTTATCATAGTCTGTAATTAGGATTAGAGAATGTTCCCAGAGAAAGCAGAATTTGATCCTGCCTAAAATAAATGCAATTAATATTGCACCTTTAAGCAGAGAATAAAAATGAGATGTAAATCTCTATTTAGACAGCTCTTACAATACATTCCATAAGAGAAATAACTGCTTAAGATGGAACATTCCTTGAAAAGCAACATATGTATAAAAAAAAGAGTAAAATCATAAATATTTAACTCATTAGATCCACACTTTAAATCATGGATACGATATATCCCGTTTGAAGATGTAATAATTTCATATATTGCCTAAATGTTTAAACCTATACGACTTCCGAATGGAATATAAATGAAGTTAAATCATGAATATTAGCACAATAACTTCTGATTATGCAGATTAGTAACATGGAAACAAAGTAAGGAGCTGCAAAATATTTCTTCAGAAGGAAATTAGTGGTAGATGAAAATGAACAAACTCGATAAGTTGAGAGGATGATATGGATGGAAGAAGAGGAACCAGAACTCTGGGCTAGTATGACCAGGCTGGTGGATTTTGTTGGACTCTTTTGTCTATATAATCTCTTTTGTAAGTATATATGGTGCACTGAGGAGCTTCTTTATTGGGAATGGTACAACAAATGCCTTGTTCACTTTATACATAGAATACATTTTTTATTTGAATCACTGATAGATTATCAAAAACAAGTAGTTTTTGACATAAGATATACCTATAGAAACTAAAGCAACTATAGGGCTTTCTACAAAAAATTCTGATAAAGAACAGTAAAACTCTGAACTTATTTTCAAATATTACCATAAAAATGTGTAAATGGTTGCAGCCATCATATGAAAAATTTGAATCTGTGGATCAGTATTACTTTAACACTCACAATTGTGGGAAAGAAAAAAGATGCATGCAATCTGTAGTAAAACAGTATGAATTGCTAATGAAAACTCAGGTTAGTTGGTCCACCAAAAACACACTTTCTTTGGCTTATGCATATAATCCAAAATTTTCATTAAGCCTAACAAAACCAAATTGTAAGCAAAACAATGAAAAAATTTTTACTGTTGATTAACAAATTACAAAGGTAGACGACAAAGGCAGTGCTACTTTAAATCATTTTAACATTATCAGGTACAATGTCAAACATTATTTCATGTGCGAATGATTGCTGTGTATCCTTGATTATTTAACCATGATTTGGGTGCATTATTAAGTTACATAATGTAACTGACATGTGGAGATTAACTGATCGATCCAGACTGTAGAAATATTCAATCTTCTCTTTAAGGCTTATCAATATTCAAGTATATTACCTAGCAACATGCAACCCAGTACTATGTGATAAGCATGAAGGCACCAGTTCATTTGAATGCTAGCAGAATTAGGGCATCTGTTTAGTTCAAGCCACACTCATGTTTTAGATAATCTTCTCCTTAACAATAATCAAATATGTAAATCCCTGATTCCATGTCGATGACTTACGGGCAAACCGAACTAAACTACATAATCTGTAACAATACGCCGGAGTTCACTCCATGTATCAGGTTATTCTGGCCTACTATGTCACCATGAACGTATCTAGGGAGCAAAGTAAAGGTCCCCGCAATGAATATCTCGTCGGGGCAACCTCAGAGCGGATCGATCCCTGCAAGTCGCAAAACTTACACCGGGGATTTCTCGCACCACATGTAGGTTCTGGCTGTGTACTGCCTCCCGCAGGGAGTTCAGGTCCTCGTACTCTTCAGCATCTGGGTCTGGAAGTTGGACATCAGAAGAAGACAGAGCCTTGACGGGATCAAAGGCCTTAGATTTGAAATTTAGGCTATCACTACCGCTCGCCATGTTTACACTACTGAAGCGCCGCCCTCGTGGCGGTATGGGGAACCACGAGCCGCGATATTCAAATTTTATAAACCCATTGCCATTATTTTACCTTGTAATTAAGTAAAAGTTGTATGATATTAAATGATTTTGACTTGCTGATTTTATGATAGAGACCATCTAGCTATTGGGATTAATTCCTACATCATTGAGATTAATTTTAACTTGTGCACATTCTTTGCGATAATTTGCATATCGGAGATTGCTTTCCATGCACAGTGAATCACACTGAAAACTGAAATACCGAGTTCACTGGCAGTATAAGTCGATCATTATATATCAAATACTGAAACATGTCTCCGTTATTCACGACGCATTCTATAGTTTCAAAAATCCGTGTAAAGATATTGGACACTTGTGTCAATGATACAATCATTTCAAGGAATTTAGTGTATCTGAGGTACATATTACAAATTAAGGAGCTAACATTTTCTAATTGAATCTGTTGAGTAGAATATTAGCAACGATATTATAGACGAGTTACCTCTGGATATTAAATTCTCAGAAAACGGGCGTGATACTCTAGTAAATTCAGGGGTAATATTTGACAACCGGGCGGAAGTTCTAGTCACACCGCCCTGACCTCTGGTGAAGTGACATCAGATTTTGTTAGTTGCTGACATCCAGTTAGAATATCGCTGTCAATCACGCTAGAATTATGAGCTGACGGGCTATCGATTAGCATTCTTTAGTTGAGATTAATGCGTGTGTTAGAATCCATAACATTTAACAGTAAGCACACGCGCTCACAGTATGTACTAATACACTCACACACACACACTAAGAACATACAAAAAAACACACGCATTCCCCTCGCTTTGCTAGCCACGAGCCACAGATGTATAGTAATTACAAGTGTCGCATATAGATTAACTTAGGTTATTAGGATCATCAGTGTGATTGAGTTTACAGACAGATCTGCTTAACGACTGACGGACGCGCTGGCTTCAATCGTAATTATACACGTCCAATTTATCTTAATTACCAGCACGTATTTAATTACCCAGTTGGTAATTGTATGTCTAATGGGGAAGGGTAGACATTTGCATTAAGCCACGGGAGATTGCTGTATCTATGCGTTTTTGCAATATCAAATTTTTAAAACGTTTTGTTGTGTTAACCGTAGAACATAATTTGCGTTAACTTACACAAGGTTTTATATATATATATATATATATATATATATATATATATATATATATATATATATATATATGTGTGTGTGTGTGTGTGTGTGTGTGTGTGTGTGTGTGTTAGACAGCGAAATGAGTAACATTTATCACTATCAGCCAAATTACAAGCTTAGTAAATAGCATAGTTCCTGTACATAGAAATGAATTATTCATTCCTCTGAGCATTATAAGAGAAACTGGAGTCCCTGTGCCGTTGCTAATGGTTATTATTCGACCATTTTTCTAATTTCTCATTTGTCACTTAGATCTGATTCGGTTTTGAGAATCTTCGTGGCGAGTGCAAAGATGTAATGTAAAGGATTCTTTGCCTTGAGTTTGATGTTTGTTTATTTTTGATATTTTTCATTTTCATTTTTGTTTCTGCCAACAGACAGCGGTGACTTGTCCTCCTTTCATGCCGAGCTAGGCTAAATCATCGTGTCAGATTGTTGTGCTGTGAAATATGTCAGACGACGAAGATCAGGTTGCTAAATCTCTTTGTTTTCGTTTGTTATGCCCATGCCCCATTTCGTCACTAGGAGTACTCTGTTGTGTTGTGAAACCTTGGCTTGCTAGGGCAGGTTGAGCTTTGTCGTTTTATGAAGCCTCGCTACGATTCGTCTGTCAGTACATACGAAGTCGTACGTTCTTCGTTAACGTTCGGGAGGAAATAAAAGATATTTTGACAATCAACAGTTTTCTGCTGGCTTTTTCTACGCTTTGACTTATCATCAATGTTTCTGCTGGCCTTTTCTACTATGCCTGAGCTGCTTTGAAACCCTGGGTAAGATGGTGTACGTGACTATCACTCGAAGATTTGCAAGAACTTAGAATGCAGTACTGCGGTGAATTCTATGTTACTGATCCTGGAGGCTTGATAGAACCGCCATGTTATGTGCTCCTAAAGCGACTTTATCTGGGACTGGGTGGAAGCTCTCGGATTTGTTTCCAAAACCGTAAATTTTGAGTTTTGAAAAAGTTTCGGTTGATGGTCAGTACTGGAGATCGCTGACAATGTCGGTCCTGGAATTGATAAAGGATTATTTTCTGTTTATGTTCATGTTCGTCTTTGTTCTTCGTTGTGTCTTTGTTCTTCGTTGTCTGTCTGTCTCTTCTTCCTCTCCCGCTTTCTTTTATTGAAATACACTGACTGCCAATCATAATTTTTTTTAATTTTGCCTCAAGAAACTGCGTTTTCAATTTAGATAAACGAAGAATGTATCTTTGTATCTGTCAGACAACATGAAACAGTTACACTATATCAAAGAAAAACTTTTGAAAAGACTTCAACACCTCTTCATGTGATATTTGATATATGGAAAAATCCAAAATATTCGTGTATATAATATTAATTAGAGTTAACCAAGTCAGGTTTTCTCAAACAGCGTTGTAAATTATCTTGCTTGTAGGAATGAGGTATCACCGTTAGCTTGATATCAAACTAGAAAAATATTTTATTAATCCATGTCCAGCAAGGCTATAATCATGCTAAGCACATATTGAGAATGACGAGGCATTATTGATAATTCAAGATGTTTGTTTTTTGCACTACCTTTTCAGCATGACGTTACAGAAAGACGTTTTTAAAGTATTTCGGAGCAGGAACTTTTTGATATGACTTTTTAGCAGGACGTTTTTAGCTTGACGGTACAGGAGGACCTTTTTATATAAAAAGTATGACATTATAGCTGGATGTTTTCAGTCTGACGGCATAGCGGAATTTTTTTGTGTGACGTAGTTGCACATTTTTTAACAGAACGTTTTTAGTATGTAATGTTAGGATGATTCACGAGATCTATGAATTCGTAGTTATTTCTCAAAATTTTTTGTTCTAACCATGATGCAGTTGTTATTATTGGCAGTTCTTCAGTGGTGTATCAGAGCACGACGTGACGACCTGAGTCGTATATCTATGTGCTCTAAGGTCGTACACCATTGTGCACTAGGTTTGTGCGCTGCCGTGCTCCAGTGTCGCACACCGTCGTGCTTTAGGTGTCTCTCACACTACCTTGCTCTTAGGTCGTACACCGTCTTGCTCAAAGAGCGAAGACTATCAGACAAAGAAGTTACTGATGTATTATTTAAGAGGGGCTGCGAGTGGCGGGACGTTTGGCTCTGTGCTGGTGTGTGTTGTGCCTGATTGAGGCTAACCTAACTACCACCTCAACGCCCTCCGCACACGCTGGCTCCTTCTGCATTGACTGGACCTACACTCACAGTAACACACACACACACACACACACACACACACACACACACACACACACACACACACTACGCATTCATTGGTTCACTCTAACTCTTTCACACGCACGCTAGATTCATTCACGTAAACTCTAAGTCACTCGCACGCTCCTTTACACACACATACGTACTCATGAACAAAACTCATTGACTAGCATAAACTCATACGTACACATTCATTCACATGGTCTCAAGCTTGCTTGTTCATGTATATACAGACATACAACCTCTCTCTCTCTCTCTCTCTCTCTCTCTCTCTCTCTCTCTCTCTCTCTCTCTCTCTCTCTCTCTCTCTCTTCTCTTTCTCTCTCTCTCTCTCTCTCTCTCTCTCTCTCTCTCTCTCACACACACACACACACGCACACACGTACACACACAGGGGTCGGGCGAGTTGCGCCTCTCGTGAGACGATTTTGAGCAGCGTCTTTGCGCGGTCAGTTGCCCCTGTGGTCTTCCGAAAGTGTTTCTGCCGCGCAACTCAAACAAAATACTCTGGACATTCCGTAAGAACACACGAAAAACACACTATGGATAAAACAAGTCTGTGGAAATGGATGACCGAAATACTGAGAGGGAAATTGGCCGGTAGAGAGAGAATTACAATCGTATCGAAGCGGAAGACGGGAGTACAGCGAAGGGACGGGACAAGTTAGGTGAATGTCCGGCAGAAACACGCGCGCTGGAATTATTTTATTCCCAGGACGTCGGTTGGAGGAACGCTAATATTTATGCCACCAGTCGAGGGATATTTCGTCACGTGACATGGCAGGCCCACCTTGTTATTACCATCAACATGCGTGTTTAAACCTTTTACGGTCAGTGGTATTATTCCCCAGTTTGTTGATTATAAAGTCTTGAGCCGCTGTTACGCGTAGTGGTAACGTTTGTGACGGGCGGGAGTGACGGTGGGGTTGTGGGAAGCGATGAAGGCGACTTCGGTGACGAATTAAGGAGGCGGGGACGATGAGGATCGAGATCGATCAAGAATTTACATTGCTTCTGTCTGTAGTATGACCAAGATTCAGTTGAATTATTATCATTATTATTATTATTATTTATTTTGTCCTTCCAGCAGCTTTACTCGGATGACACGTGATGGCATCAACACTGCGGCGTGCAGGCTGAATGCTCTCTCTCTCTCTCTCTCTCTCTCTCTCTCTCTCTCTCTCTCTCTCTCTCTCTCTCTCTCTCTCTCTCTCTCTCTCTCTCTCTCTCTCTGTCTCTCTCTCTCTCTCTCTCTCTCTCTCTCTCTCTCTCTCTCTCTCTCTCTCTGTAGCCAGGAATGGCGCGTCATGGCCTCGCGTGTGTCATTAGCTTCTGGCAACTCGCAAAGATCTTGGTAAATAATGATGATATACGGGAGGCCGGTTAATTCATATGTGTCCTCCAGGGAATGGTCAATCTTTGATTACATTGGTTAACCATTGTTAATTGTTATTTGGTTGGGTATGTTATCAACCAAGGATCTGGATAATTGAGCTTGATTATCTCTTAAGATTTGATTAATCAATTCTTAACCATCTGATATCTACCAACTTATATTGATTATCCCCGACATGGTTAACTCGACCTTTATGACCTGGATAAAACAAAAGTTGTGATGAATTCAGAGCTGGTAAACACTAGTCTCTGATTACTTGTAACGTTATGCAAACGTTGGTTAACTTGATCTTACTTGTAAAGGAATTCGTAGGTTAGATTGACCCCAAACTATCCAGGATAGGATTAACTTGACCTTAATTATTCAGGCCCAAGATAACTAGAATTTCTTAAATATTCCATTTCGTTTTTTCATAAAAAAAAAAAGAAAACGCAAACGTATAAAGAATATTTTGCTCTTAAACAGAAAGTGTGGTTTTGTCAGAAATTACGTAGAGGTAAATAAACGATATTCATCGGTTTATTGACTTATTTCACTATTTGTATTGCTTCACGTCTTACCATTTAGTGGTAGACTCATGTTTTCGTTTTACAAAATCTGTTTGGTTAATAGTAGTTGTTCTGGTGGTTTACACGAGCTGTATGATTTATTGGAGCCGTTCTGGCGGTTTGTATGAGCCGTTTGGTTTTAACGAAGCTCTTCATATCTTACTCCAGCTGTGCTTCAGCTTAACGAGACCTTCGAATTTCTTCAGCGTCACGCGGAAAAGCTGACTGGCCGGCGGAAAGAACTCCCGCGAATGCCCCCGACTCCATTGGACGGGCACACAATCAACTCTTTCAGCGGAAGGCGACTGATCCGCTATTCGCTTTTGGCGCCCACTGTAGCCGACAATGGTCCGGCACTCAGAGCATGAATACTTGCACTCACGAGTGTTCTGGATGTGAGCACCGGCACTCAGAGCATGAATACCTGCACTCAGTGTTCTGGATGTGAGCACCGGCACTCAAGAGTGTTCTGGGTGTGAACACGGGCACTCAGAGTGTACGTGGAAGACACGGCCAGACAGTGTGTATTTGGATGCATGAAATAGGGTAATTACTGACTTTTGGACCAGGACGAAAATGATTTAGAGACTATCGACGAGGATCATTTCAATGGATTCGCTCTATATAATGCTGGGTTATGTTAGTCTTGGAAACTTTATATAGGATTAGGTATTTTTGGTTTGATATTGTCTTTCATGTCCATCACTAGTGTAAACAACTGTAGGGAAACCAGATGTGCTTTTCTTCGATATTTGTTATTTCATTCGCCTGCGATCTCAGAGGAAATGCCTAAATTAGGAGAGGACAAACGCGTTTGGAAGGGGAGATGGAAAACGACCTAGGGGCTTGGAGGGTAACTGGGTAAGCACATGAGGTATTTGGAGTGGCGGATAAGTACATGATTGGAGAGGAGATGGTCAATTGTAGGGATTGTTTGGAGGCATTAATAGAAGTATAAGGGGTAATGGGAGAGGATATGCCCATTGGAAGGGGAAATAGGTTGGAACATTGGTGTGTGGATGGGCAACAGGTTAAACTCAGCGTAGTCTGGAAGGGAAACGGGTAAGGAAATAAGTATACGAAGTCTCGCGGGAAATGGGTGGTAAAGTCTGGGTAGAAACCTTTCACAGCGGCTGGGGAGCAGCACTTCCCGGGCCTCAGCCACACACTGGATCGTCAAGCAGTACAAGTTCCTGCAGGCGTTGAGAAAACTCTACCTACCCCTCTCCCGAACACGACTGTACCGGACGACCCGCGAAGACGACGACGACGGCGGCCCAGACCGCTGGACACGACAGGTACGACCGTTGAGCACGACGACGGGACATTTTTAAAAAAAGAAATCGACGGGACGACCCTTATGGACAACAGAACGACGAGTGGGGTGTGATAGCCTAGCTTAATCTTGCTTTGATGCCTAGGTAAGGTTATGTAAGGTTTGTTTAGGTGTAAGGAAGTAAAGATATCTACCAGAAATAATGTAAAACACTCAACTTCTCACGATAAAAAAATATCTCTACTGTATTCACATGTACATACACCATCTTTTATTTATCACTTTTTTTTCCCGCAATCGGCATTCGCTCTCATTACTCTTGTTCTGCACACATTATTCTTCATTAGTTAGGCCGTCATCTGCACCTCCAAATTGAGATACTTTTATCTAGTAAATGTATATCTCTGTCACCATTTTTTTTTTTTTTAGCTATTATCTACGCCAAAGGAATGATAACAGCGTTTGTATTTTACTCTTGTTTTCGGTATTAGACACATGTGTCTGCTATATCGCATTAGTCTGGGAGGAATATATCTTATTTTCCCAGCAATTGCATGAAAAAATAGATTTCAAAGTATTTCTTTGCTCGACCCGTTTTGCCTTCTACTGCTGCTACTTACAGTTAGTTGCACGGCTCGCCGACGTCTTGTTTCATTTGTATCGACTCGGTTCCGCCTTTTTTCATCAAGTCACGTAGATGCGCTGGATGTTCCATGAATGATTTCGATTTATCGCCCACAGCGCCAAGCACGATCGCGTCCCGGCATAAACGCAGCAGTAAAACGCGAATTTCACCATCAAACTGTCGTACATATCACAGAAGTTTCTGTGCAAAATTAGATCGGTTTCGTTGTAATTAACGATGGGCTACAGCGTGTCATGTTCTCTATTATCAATTTAGTGGCACTGTTTTCAACGTAAGTTTTATGCACCTCGACGCACCTAAATAAAGTGAGCAACTTTAGAACGAACCAAATCTTGACCTACCCTAGAGTAAGCTATCCTTTAAGATAGAAAAGGTTAGGATAGATAAGGTTAGGGTAGGTTTCGCTTGGTTTGCTCATATTCCCTTGCTTTTCAGAGCCCTCCAAAATTTAAGGCGTTTACATAAGGTGGCAGGGTGGATTTGAGAGTCATTCACGTCTCACAATTTCTCATTTTCAACATCAAATAAAACCCCTTGTGAGGTTGTGGAAAAGTAGACTCGATCACTAGGATGGTACAAGGAATGTAAACAAGCACTACCGTATATAGTATATTTCCTTCTTGATCTCTTTACACTTTTCGTTCTTCCTTCCTCGCTCATGAATGTGTAGGTCATGCATAACATTCCTTGCGCCACACACACATGACACACACACACACACACACTCAGGTCCTGTACACCACCACGGTGTTGTCGGTGGGCGGGCTCCGCCGTGTCGGGGACGTTATAATCTCGTTTGCACATCCTCGAAGACCTGGGAGACTCCGAGGAACGTGCGCCCATCTGCCAGATTTTGCGGGGTTTCAATGCCTCTCTCTCTCTCTCTCTCTCTCTCTCTCTCTCTCTCTCTCTCTCTCTCTCTCTCTCTCTCTCTCTCTCTCTCTCTCTCTCTCTCTCTCTCTCTCAGCGACAGATGGCGTGTGTTATGTTTTTACTGTCCTGTTCCACCCCTTCGTAAATGGCCCGAGCTGTACTACTCTACGGGATAGGGTAGGCTTTTTCATCTCGAACTCACGGCACCGTCGCGTGGTTTAAGCGTAACTAGAAAAAAAAAATTTTAAAACTACTTAAGAGCAGGTGATGGATGTTTCAAGTTCCTGTGAAAAAAACCGCCGAT
>NC_092228.1:5653261-5800761 GCF_036320965.1 Panulirus ornatus
TTTGCGTTTTTTTTTTTTTTGTCTTCGTTTATTGTTCTCATCGCTGGGTCGCCCCCATCTCGTAAGTTGAGAGTCTCTCTCTCTCTCTCTCTCTCTCTCTCTCTCTCTCTCTCTCTCTCTCTCTCTCTCTCTCTCTCTCTCTCTCTCTCTCTCAAGCAAAAACAACACTAGAAGTAATTTGAAACTCCGGATGCGAAGACGCAATTCGTGACGAAATTGATTTAAGACACTACGCAATAAACGCGGCGCCAATTACCCACGAAGAAAGATCGGCAGAAATTGCTTCATATCTATATTTTGTCGAATGAAAAAAAAAAAAAGATAATGAAAAAAAAAACCCACACAGCAGAAGACGATTAGGAAGAAGGCCTCAATGTTCCGGTCGGGGCGTGGCTGGAGGCGGTTGGCATCTGCTCTTAACCTACATCAAGCTTGGCGCGAAAACTCCGGACCAACACAGTTCTTAGGCTTCCCTCCGACTTCGCCAGTTTTCTGGGGTTTTTTTTTTTCCTCTCATATTTCTTCTTATTCTTCTTCTTCCCTTACGTGTCCAGTTTACCTTAGTGTTCCCTTATAATTTACTCTCAATCAGTTCCCGTTGTACCGAATTATTGATAATTGGACTTAACGTTTAAAGAAAGTTTTGTCATTTGAAGTAAGAACAGTGTTGATGCGGCGTTCTGGTCTTCCCCCTCACGCTCAGGTAACCGTCATTGTTATACCGTTTACGTCACGTTTGCCGTCGTCTTCCGTCAGGCAGACTCACCTCCAAATTAAAAAAAAAAAAAAAAAGAGGTGAAGTGAACACGTCTCAATGCAAACAGCGGTCTTTAAGTTGACCTCTTGAGCACGGAGTTGCGATCGTTAAGTATACGACCCGTGGGTATGATGGCTTGGTCCTTGACCTAACTCAGATGGGTTGAAATCGGCTGTAAAAAGGCGTCTAGAAAATAATCTCCTACTTATATATCCCAAAGTCTTGGGAATCTATTTTTTTCCTGTCGTTTTTCTCTTCTTTTTTTTCTGCGGTTTAGGGAGGTTATTTACCCCCCCCCCCCCATCCAAAACTGTTCCCTCGTCTGAAAGTGTTTCGATTTAAAGATGTCCATCGTTAAGGAGGAGTTCCTCTTGGGGTAATTGTGAGGTGGCTGCGCAGTACTTGTGTGCAGTTCTGTGCTTTGTGCTGCTTCATCATTTTCATTATTTCTTGTGTGATTTCATCTAACGCCCCACAGCTGTTCTGTTTCAAATAGAATGGCTGACTTTGAATAAAAAACATAAAATTTCAGATAAGGAAAAGAAACTAATAAGTTAACAAAGCTGGAAGGTGATTAATTGGGGGATTCGTACGAGTTGGAAAATATTAGATTACTTGCAACTGTTTAACAGATAATGCGATACGGTTAGGAGGTGATACAGGGTTTTAGCACGACAGTACGACGCAGGGCTGTGGTGGGCCTGGCCTTTGTTCAAGAGCAGTACGGATCGTGCTGAACGATCGTGTCGCCGTGGTTAAAAGGGGTTCAGCAAGGTTACGTCACCCGTCCAGCCTCGCTCAGGCAAGGTGAAGGTTGTGACAGATCTATGTTGGTCTGACGTTATCACACACACACACACACACACACACACACACACACACACACACACACACGGCATACTTTGATGAGTTGTATGGTAGGTAAAGCTCAAGAAAATGGGGCCCCCCCCCTCACGAGGGTAAAACTCCCTCCCCGTCCATTACGAAGACGCTGTTTGTCAGGAAGCATTGGCGCTACCTATTTGTAATGGGTAATCAGTGTTTACCAACCCTGGTGTTCAGAGGAGTCTCTTGTGTGTGTGTTCACTACGTGCCATCCTTTCTCTCCTGTAGTCCTGCTGTAGTCATGTTGTAGGTCTCCTCCACCCTCTTCTTTATGCGGATTATCGTCTCATCTCTTCTTCCCCCCCCCCCCCTTCCCCACTCGAACGCTCTCAAAACAAGGTCAAACCAGATATATTGATGACGTCAGCGTGGCTTTACTCAGACGACCTCGCTTAACCTACACGTGTGTACAGAAAACGTGTACAATGGTTTTCTCGGCCAGTTTCTGTAATTGTTTATTATTTTCAACACATAGAACGTTTCTCCGTGATATGCGCTGATTGGAAACATCATATTCAATGCTATAGACGAATGTATATGAGAATAATGTGGTCTGAGGTGGCGTAGAAGCACAGGATAAACGTCGGATCTGGGTCACGTGACATGGAACGCGCGTTGTTGTCAATGTCATGCGCGGGAAGGGGACGGGACGGACCTGGATAATTTAATTTATTTCCGTACGTGCGAGGCTCGGGCAGCCGGCGAGCACCCGGAGCTCAGCAGCGCCGTCCTCAGGGAATGTAGGATGTATGTATATGAATTACCAGGGCTTCGATGGTGGCGCCTCCCGCGGCGTGGGAGAGAAACAAAGAGCAACGAACCGTTATTTTGAATTAGTGACTTTTTTTTTGTCTCGGTGCGCATTTTCTTGGGGTTACGAACTGTGATGAATTCCATTGTTATAAAACTTTTTTTAATGGGTCTGATGAACTCTGGGCTGAGTATCCCATTGACAGAATGGATTTGTTTCATCGCGTTTGATCTGGTGAATGCTGCCACCTCCTCACTGAGGCTGTTCACTGAGGCTGTTTGTGGCGGCGGCGCCGGTGCTGGTGTAAGGATTCTGTTGGTGGAATGTAAGGACGGGGTGGGGTCGGTCTCGTGGTTGAGTGAGGTGGTTGGGATGAGCCGGTGGAGTGGAAGCGGTGTACGTGGAGGATGCATTATGTGGATGAGTGGCGGAGTTGGAAACAGGTCAACAACAGCCGTGACCCTTCAAGACATCTTACCTGTTGACCCTCATGGCCCGTCGTGACCCGTTGACCCGAGAAGCGCCTGACCTAAATACAATCGGTGACCTTCTCAGAAGTGCCGTGGTAATTAGGCTCTATGAAGCGACACGTTGAGTGAGATATTGAGAAAAAAAAAAGTAAAATCAATTGACTTTTCCATATAACAAAAAATGGAATAATTCAAAGTGATCATATTCAGAAGGTCTCCAAGTGATGACCATATTCAGAAGGTCTCCAAGTGATGACCATATTCAGAAGGTCTCCAAGTGTTGATCATATTCAGAAGGTCTCCAAGTGATGACCTTATTCAGAAGGTCTCCAAGTGTTGATCATATTCAGAAGGTCTCCAAGTGTTGATCATATTCAGAAGGTCTCCAAGTGATGACCATATTCAGAAGGTCTCCAAGTGATGACCACATTCAGAAGGTCTCCAAGTGTTGATCATATGCAGGTCTCCAAGTGATGACCATATTCAGAGGGTCTCCAAGTGATGGCCATATTCAGAAGGTCTCCAAGTGATAATCATATTCCGGAGGTCTCCACGTGATCCAGAGCGTTACCAAGTTATTCCACTGCTGTCTCGCTGTCAGCCGTGCGCCCTGTGGTCATGTGGTATTGCGTTACTTATTCAATGTGCTGGAGTGCCATTTTGATTCGCTGCTCCTGCGGGCCTTTGCTGAGTACGAAAATCATTTGTGCTCAGGGCAGGTCCCTGTCCGTATGATGGCTGTGAATATTTACCTATGAAAAAATAACAAGTTATAAACAAGCCATTTTTTTTTTTCAAACGACTAGAAGTTTTCGACTTACGAAATCTCAGGCTTGTCCGGTCATAACCACCAGCTCACGGAGCATGCGCGTTAGCCATATGACCCACCATAACCCACCATGACCCTACTCGCCCACCATAGCCCACCATGACTCTACTCGCCTACCATGACCCACCATGACTCTATTCGCCCACCATGACCCACTTTAACTTTACTCCCAACTGGCTCACCGATCCGTTTCCGACTCCGTTGAGTGTGTGTGTGTGTGTGTGTGTGTGTGTGTGTGTGTGTGTGTGTGTGTGTGTGTGTGTGTAGTGAAGCCACGTATTACATAACCAGTATATAAAAGACACACATAAGTTACTACCCTTATCTGTTATCGACCAACTCGCAGTGGATAAAAAGAATAAATGCGTGTCTTAAAAAAAGCGATGTGTGAAGGAAATAGTGTAGTTTATTAGGACGATTGTAATTATCTGCTATTATTGATGATGACAAGACATGTCTTTGATGATAAGAATATATGAACGTCATTAAAGGGAAACTAATAATAGCGAACAACCAGCCGAAGAAACTCGATAGTGATAGAAATTCTTTGGAGAAAACTGGCAGAGTAACAAAGACACGTTGTAATTAGCCGTAATGTAAAACATTCGCGAGACTTGCATGTCACTGGAGAGATATAGATGTATTGAGCCTCGAAATGTCCCACTTGGCATCTATTTTCGGAGTTGTTAAGGTTATTACACGCAGTTGTATATACCAGTAAGCTTATTACCTTCAAAGAGCATGTGTTAATCCCCTTTATAATGATGTCGATTCCTTAGCATAGACTCTTTTATTTGCGCATCCCTTCGAAAATCGTATTATGAACTGCGTCATAACAGAGAATTTACGTGGCTACATCTGACTGTATTATGTCAATCGCGGGACCTTATCTTTTGTTTTGATTACAAAAAAAAAAATCGCATGATACGTATTCTGAAATCATTTCCTTTGTTTTGGATAGCCACTAAATCCAAGAACGTACACATACACACGTGAGACGGAGTTTTTTTTTTTTTTCTTAAGTAACACGTGTGTTCTGAACTGTGGCGAGGTGAGCACAGCTGGTTGACCGTCTCGTGGAATGGGCTTAGAAATAGTGAGGGGTCTGAACGTATGGCATGTCGTCGGTAAGAATATAGTGTAGATCTGAAACTACGTGGGTTTGTAAGCTGCCAACGTAGCGAGGTTCTTGAAAATTGTGTGGCCAGGCTGACAACATAGAATGTTTTTTTTTTCTTTTCATCCAAAACAACATAGCGAGGATCTGTTGTGATGAAGACTTACATCGTAACAAGGATCTGTCGTAATGTTGCGTCATAGACTTTAAAAAAAAAAGACGTAGCGAGGATGTGATATGATGCCCTGATGCAGATTTCCAACACAGCAGCGATCTCATATGATGTGATGCAGGGCTCCCAACACAGCAACGACGATCTGAGACGATGCTGTGATGCAGTGTCCTAACACAGCATCAGTCTAACGCGATGCTGTGTTGCAGGCTTCCTAACACAGCATCGATCTCACGCGATGCTGTGGTGTAGGCCTCCCCAGCACAGCAGCGATCTGCCACGAGGCCGTGATGCAAGGGCGGGAGGCTGTGGTGGAGGGGGTGACCACGGAGATTAACCCTTCACGTGGATGGCCGCGTGTGAGATCCCTGTGCTGGCGACGCCTCAGGCGTGGCCCACGCGCGCACCGGTGCCTGCCTCACGCCACTCCAGCCGTCATAATTTGCATACTGTCAAGCAGAGAGAGAGAGAGAGGAGGAGGAGGAGAAGACGGCAGCCGGTATCTGGGTGACGCTCAAGGCCGCCACCGCCATCGTCGTCACCGTCACCATAATCATCTCCAGCCGCGTCGTGGAGGAGGAGGAGGAGGAGGAGGAGGAACTTGGATCGAAGATTAATGTTATAGAACGATTTCCCATTTTATTATTACGTTTCTTCTTTCTTTTTTTTGGGGGGGAAACGAACATTTTGAAGGGGAAAAATATGAAATAAAGCTTTGAGCGAACGTAGGTATATCGAAGCTGAAGTTCTGAGACTTTGAGTAATCGTATGTTTGGCGAGTAAAGTTTTGCAGAAAGAGTTTTGATTGATGCGTTGCAAGTTGTAAAGTTCCAATGCAGTTGGAGGTCTGTGTGATAACGATACCATGCATCAGTCTCACACGATGCTGTGATGCAGGCTTCCTAACACAGAATCGATCTCACACGATGCTGGGTGTGGAAGTAGGCCTCCCCAACACAGCAGCGACCTGCCACGACGTTGTGACGCATTCTTTCAAGCGCTTCTGACAGCCGAAATGAGTCACATTTTGCCAGTTCACTTACACTACGGTATTCCTCCCATAAGTAGCTTTACGTCATGTCTCGACACTTGCGCGTCACGGGGTTTGGAAATAATTAGGAAATAATCCAGCGACTTAACCAGTCACTGTGGGTCGCCGTGCTTTACGACGTGCGACTTGTGGGTCGGTGTTGATAACTTAAAGATGTTTTCGTGTTTGGATCATCCCGGGAGAATTTTTGAATGATTAAGTGCAGCTGAAGCATTAATTCTTAAAGAAAATGAGGGAGTAATTGTTTTGCAGACTTGAGAAAATAAAGCGTTAGAGAGAGAGAGAGAGAGAGAGAGAGAGAGAGAGAGAGAGAGAGAGAGAGAGAGAGAGAGAGAGAGAGAGAGAGCAATTGTTTCGTAGACTTAAGAAAATGGAGTGTTGATAATTGTCTCGCAGGAAAAACCTTTTCAGTCATGAAATGTATTTCTTTTAATGTCTTTAGTTTCAGATTATTTCATATTACAATGAACATTTCTTGAGACGCAGACTTTTCTTAAGGACAACATTTTTTTTTTCCTTTGGTCATGTCAAAATACACGCCCACTTGGGGTACGACACTGTCGATTAAAGAGCAAGCTAATCGGGATACGGAATTCAGAGCGAAGAGTTGGAGAGGATGGTGTCTCGAGGAGAGAAAGGCACGCGAGGAACCGATTGACCAGCTCAACAGTGTTTTGACAGATGGAAGACACACTATAGGCCTCAGTGTGAATGATTAACCTCACGAGAAAGAAAGTTGTAGGAACCTGTGGATGAGAAGGGCTTGAGAACCAGGATGGTATGTACCTGAACCGTTGCCAGAGCTTCAACGTGGAACTGTCCGCTGGCGAGTATTAGAGTCACATTGAAGTACATGAGTGGGGAAATATCCAGCGCGCTGCTCGCAGCGTATATTACTCCAGAACTACGGTTGAGTTTTCAAGTTTTTTGTTTGCCCATCCGTACAACGCTGCTTCTTTGTTCTATCAGGTCATCAACTATGATCCCTCCCATCGTTTTCGCTCAGTGACCTACTTTTTTTTTCTCAATGCTTTTCGAAAACTTATATTCCGTGCCTCACGGAACTTGTCTTTCCCAAACTTTGTCGTGTGGCTCAACATTTCTCAACTTGGCATTTCGGTTTGGTGCATTTCTTTCTCAATTCTTCCATCTGTACAAACTCTCCGACAGGTTGACACCTCAGCTGCGAATCGTTGCTCGCCTAACATCAACACGCTGTACTCCTGTTTGTAGAATATCTCGTTGTTCGCCGCAAGGATTGGTAATTCCGAACAAAGGATGATCCAGGAGGAGCCAAGGCCCTCTTAGGTTTCCTTCCTTAACGATGTGGAACAGATAGTTAAACCTCCCAACGCGAGCTCCTCCCCCTTCCCCTTTACCCTTACCATTCCTTCACCACAGATGACCCCCTTTTCTTTTCTGAGCTGTCCTCCCACAAGACAGATACTATTTCTACACCCTTCATCTGGGTCCTCCGACCACAATCATATTCCTGTCACTTCCAGTTAGGAACGTCCATCCATATATCTCTCTCGTGATGCGGGAAAATCTAGCAGTCACCCCTAAGCAACTTCTTTATTGACTCTCCGATTGTATGTACCGCCTTTCCAAGGGACGCGGGTACTGCTTCGCTGGGCGGAGTGCCTCCAGCTGTGCTGACCGTGTAGCGCAGGTTACCTTGGACGGAGTCCTACGTCCCTTCGTATCTGTGCCACCCGATTCATGGCTTGATCACTCCTGCTCATGATACCTGTTGCATCAGGTCATAAAACTTTCCCTTCACCTAAATCCCTCTCTGCTTTCATTTCATTTCGGAATTACCTTCAAGGCTGTTCTTCGTAAGGACAGGCAATCCATAAAAAAGTGTGTGTCCTAATCTGACCATTTTTTTAATATACTTACAGATCTTTCTGGTCCTTAACCAAAAGCATTTATATAGTCTCGTTTAATTCAGCCTTTTCTTTTCTTCCAACTTGATCACCTATAGCCAACCCTTAAACCAGTGAGGCGCTCTCTTTGGCAGCTTTTCTCTCTCCTCTATTTCTGCTTTGATTAGACCTTCGTCTAGTCTTCCTAGCCTGTCTCCCGTACGCATAGCCCTTCCTATATATTCATCGCACAGCGTCTTACAAATTTTCCCGTCTCCCCAAACCCGTCGCCAGCGTCCCAGATTGGGAGAACAGTGGGAGGAGGCCAGGTGTCTGCTGGAGAATACTATAACTGATTCAAGCTCATGGTTAAGGAAATATTCATCAAGCTGTTTAAATCGTTAATAAGACCAAAACTAGATTTGGTCCAGAGAAGGGCAGGGATGGTACCGGATTTAAAAGAGCTGAGTTACAGGGGAAGCTAGAGAGAGAGAGAGAGAGAGAGAGAGAGAGAGAGAGAGAGAGAGAGAGAGAGAGAGAGAGAGAGAGAGAGAGACCTTAGAGTTGCCCACTTGGAAGACAGAAGGGTGAGGGGTGCCTTGATCACCCAGTTTAAGTTTTTAGAACACATGGATGACGCATACGGTGAACAGTTGCTATATAGAGACGTGTGGATAGAACGACGGAGCACATATAACATGAACTTAAGCAAGAAACTTGAAATATGTGAAGAAAGTGCGTTTATGATAGAAAAAGTGTTGCGTAAATGGAATATAAAAGTCCCGAAGACATAACAATTTATGATAAGTCAGAATGCAAAAATTAGGAAAGTTGTATGATGGAACATAATGTTCATGAGATGGTGTGTGTGTGTGTAGAATTCTCTCCCCGTACATTACAAAATTGGTAATTACACACGGCCCACCGTATCGTAGTGGTCTGCGTTGCTGACCATAAATCAGCACGGAGCCGCCCTGGTCGGACCTGCATGGGTTCAAATCCTGGGCGAGGGAGCCCACACCCAGCCCACTTGTTCATCCTCCCCTCAGGACAAGTCGTTAAGCGGGTACCTGGAATAGGCCAGTGTGTGTGTGTGTGTGTGTGTGTGTGTGTGTGTGTGTGTGTGTGTGTGTGTGTGTGTGTGTGTGTGTGTGTTTACGTAGGATTAAAGAGACGGGGCAACGAGAGTGTAAGACTCTTCCTGTAACACACACACACACACACACACACACAACTTCCCAAAAATATAACATAACAAACTTAACCTTTGACCTTTCAGCTACTCCAGTCTTTCGACCTCACGTGATTAATGCACTCATTGACTTAGAGGTGTCCCCCCCCCCCTCTCTCTCTCTCTCTCTCTCTCTCTCTCTCTCTCTCTCTCTCTCTCTCTCTCTCTCTCTCTCTCTCTCTCTCTCTCTCTCTCTCTCTCTCTCTCTCTCTCAATCCGGAAAAGTAGTCAGGTGTGTTTCCTTGTGTGTCCCTCTGGGATCTTTCATTACGGGCGCGAACATCTCGTAATGAGACAGGCCGGGTGAGGTTCATCGAGGGGATTACTTGGTTTTTTTGTCCCGTGTGTGGGACAGGGAAGTGAGAAGTAAAGTGGGGATGGGCGGTGGGGTTGTAGGAAGAGGAAGTGAGAGATGGTTTGGGGTGGGGGGGGGGGGAGATTGATTGGCAAGAGGAAGGGAAGGGGGAAGGATGGTGGCGGGAGGGTGTGAAGAGAAAAGTGAAGAGGAAGAATTAAGAAGAAAAGAGAGGGTAGAGAGAGGAAGGGAGAGATAGACTAAAGCAAAAAAGAAAATAAATCATTACACAAACGAGACACAGAGCACTTTCAGTACATGTACACCATGTTTTCTGTTGCATGGTTGTCTGCCCACACTGTGTTACTGTTACGTCAACCCCGCCCTCTGTTACGTTGGTATTAACCCTAGATGTTTTTTTTGTGAGTTGTGTTATGCTTGTGACAATCGCCGATCTCCGTTACAGTTGTGGTAGCCCCAATATCTGGTACTTGGGTACCAACCACATCCCTCAGAGACACTTGTAGCAGCCCCGCCAGCCAGCATCTGTTACATTTGTGCCAACCCCAGTTACGTGTATATATATATATATATATATATATATATATATATATATATATATATATATATATATATATATATATATATATATATATATATCCACCCCCCTCACCCCCTCAGTCACAGTATTAAGAACCTCAGCATTTGTTACTCTCGCACCAACCCCATCCAGTTATGCACTTACCAACCCCCGTTGTGTTACACCTGTTGCAACATGTAAACCCCGCCATGTCACCCTCGTCTCGTTACATCTGCGACAAACCTCAGACACCTGTTACAGCATGCTAACCCCGCCATGTCACACTTGTCTCGTTATGGATCCTAAGCTGCCTGAACGTATACCGAATTATTATACCGGATTTGCGACCGAGCGTTCGGATCGTAATCCCGTGTTTCCGGACGCAGATCTGGTTATCGTAGCCTAATTAGCTAGACAGTCAGGTCTCAGATGATGCCATCTGACACCGATCTCGAATTTGGTGACCGTTTGATCTGCCTGTTTTGATCACAGAAAATATAGCGTGTGAGCCTAGAATCTAGAATCTAGAGAGGTGCTTATGGATTGTCTGGTGCAGGTATATGGCTTAATATGCCTATATGTGATGCAGATGTGTGGTTGGTTAGTGGTTAAGGGAACACAGCTCTATATGATGCAGATATTCGGTTAGATTAGTGGTTAGAACATAGCTCGTTGTAATGCAGATATTCGGTTAATTAGTGGTTAGGAGAACGTGGCTCTTTGTAATGCAAATATTTGGCTAGTTAGTGATGAGGAAACTTGGGAAGTGGTACATGTCTTGGGGGAAGATTGTGAGGAGGGAGGGCTAATCGAGAGAAGGAGGAGGGAAGGGGGTTTCACGTTGTGTGGATAATGGGAAAGAGGACTTTTGAAGGAGTTGGAAAAAAAGCAGAGATAGTGAAGTAAGAGAGAAGACCGGTGAAGTAAAAGAAGGGGGGTTAGGGTTGAGGTGCTGTCGCCACCGATTGTCGAACGTGGGCAGGCGGTGTGCATGGAGAAGCAGTGGATGGGACCCAGTGCTCCACTCCGGCCCCAGCAGCAGAGGGTTACAGGAAGATCCCACTTACGGCCGACCTATTCCCAGGATATATTGGCCTCGTTGTCCCCTCAGAACACACAGCACTCCCTCAGTACTGTTGTGATATCTGCTGTGGCATACTTTGTGGAAGCAGAGTCGTGGTGTGTGTGCTACAACCTCCGTGCTTGGCTGCCGTCCGTGTGCGACCTCTTATCGTGTGTGTAGATAGGAGCTCTCTGCGATACCTTCTCCGTGTGTTTATATAATCCTTGACTGTACAGGTAACTAGTAGTATTACGATACCATGATCCCATATCTGTTGCAGGGTACGCATGCCTCCCTGGGTGTGACATTTCTGTATGCACATTAAGGTAATTGTTGCTTTGATTAGTTTGCTGTGTTTATACAGTGCTGTAGAAGGTGTTGTTTTTTTTTTTTCTGCTGTTCTTTGCATACTAGGCTCAAACCAATCCTTACATCATCATTCTGGATTTTTTTTTCACTTGTATTTCTTGACGTTTTTACCTGATTTTTTTTATTACCATCATATCCTTTATTACTTACGCCACCATGCATTTCTCTTTTATTATTCTGTTCAAGTGGAAAACACCTTTGCCATAGTTTTCTCCGTCCACCTCTCTTTGTTTCCTGTTTTCTAGAAATCCACGTAAGTATTTCTTTTACAACCAGAGTGATCCCCGTTTTTTGTTGGTCTAGAGTAGTCTCCCCTCACTCCCGTCTTCCGCTGCCTCGCTCTCTTTAAGGTACCTCCTTGGCCTTGAACTCTCTCTCTCTCTCTCTCTCTCTCTCTCTCTCTCTCTCTCTCTCTCTCTCTCTCTCTCTCTCTCTCTCTCTCTCTGTAAACTAGCAGCACAGTTGGTAACAATGAAATGAGGCGAAGTGATTCAGATCATTAATAAACGTTGGGAAGAATGTGTTAAGACACAAGAAGATTCATCAGAGTGAACAAATTGATATGGTCACGATGAGAGAATTAACAGAGGGGAAATGTTTTCAGACGAGAAGGTGTGTGTCGGATGGTAAAAACCACAGCTAATGTTATGAGAGAGAGAGAGAGAGAGAGAGAGAGAGAGAGAGAGAGAGAGAGAGAGAGAGAGAGAGAGAGAGAGAGAGAAGGGGAGAGGTTAGAGGTAGGAGGAGGGAAGGCCGTGCACGTGTGGCGGCCTGACCGGCCTCTCCCGTCACGTTTCCGAGTCACGTGTGTGCGGCGGCGTGTGTGCATGCGTGCGTGTGTGTATGTGTGTGTGCGTCTGGGAGCGGCGGTGTGAGCGTGTGTGTGTGTGTGTGTGTGTGTGTGTGTGTGTGTGTGTGCCAGGGAGCGGCCAGCTTTGAATCAACTAGGTCATATACTTGGTCGGGCCGGCCTGGCGTGGACGCGCTACCTACCCGAGCGCAGTAAACCCGGCCACCCCCCCCCCCCCCTTTGCGTATAGCCATACACAGTGTGATATATACCCCCTCCATCTCCACCTCCCCCCCCCTCCTCCTCCTCCTCTCTTGGTATACCCTGAGGGTATATACTTAGAGGGATCGATCGATCGCGCTCTGCTAGGTAATCCACTTGGGGGCTAACAGGATCAAGGCTGACATCTCTACATGCGAGTGTTGCTCCGGCCGCGGGAAAGACCTCACACGCCGCCCTCCCTCTCTCTCTCTCTCCCTCTCTCTCTCTCTCCCTCCCCTCCCGACACCACCAACACTCATCGCCACCACCATCATCCCCCAGAGGGCCTCTCAGGATTAATACACACGCCCCACAGACACTCGGAATTGACTCGGCAGAGGGGTGCTGGAGTCTCCAGGTGGAACAGGTGAGGCGCGCGTGTGTGTGTGTGTGTCTGTGTGACGAGGGGAAAATACTCAGTGCCAGTGTGGGGGGTTCACCTGAGGCAAGCGGGTGGCGATGGTATAGCTCGCCAGGTTAGATGAGCGTCTCGCGCACTAACCTTACAACGTTCGCTCGGGCCACACCGCTTCCTCTCTCTCTCTCTCTCTCTCTCTCTCTCTCTCTCTCTCTCTCTCTCTCTCTCTCTCTCTCTCTCTCTCTCTCTCTCTCTCTCTCTCAGCCTCTCTCTCTCTCTCCCTCTCCCTCTCTAACGCCAGTCACACTATTCCAGCCTCTCGGCTGGCCAGTGTCAACAGTTCGTCTCTAGTGGAGAAAGTGCAGCGGAATCCTTATCAGTGAATAACCGACTGGAACCGATTCTGTGGAGGAACATACATCTAAAATACAATACTGTGTATGATTTATTGTGATCTAGTTAACGTCTTTTTGTGCTTTTGGAAATATATATATATATATATATCTCGTGTAATACAGTGTAATGTGTCTGTTTTCTGTCGGAAATCTGTTCTTAAGCATTTTGAAAAAAGTTTGGACGTTTTGAACGGACTGGCGTGAATTTTATCGCCAGCGTCTGTGTGACGGCGAGAAACTTGTTTGCCTATGGCGTTCTTCCTCGAGCCAGCCGCTGCGTCTCGCCCTCTGGTGTGGCGGACCCCCTGGGAGCTTCCCATATAATACGTGATTCAGTGACATAACAAGTGCTCCAGGTACTTTACAAGTGCACAGTGTAGTACGTAGCAAGTGTTGGAGGAGCGATGTACGATAGTTTTGACGACGACTTGGCAAGTGTTTGAGGGTTATGTACCAAGTGCCGTGATGGTGTAGCGAGTGTAAGTGTTCCGATCAAGTGTTCTGGTTACATAGTTTGTGCTTCGGCCCTATACACCGGATGTTATAGCCACATTTACAGATGTGCTCCCATAACAAAATACGTCGTTCTCGCTGCAGGTGTTCTTAATGCACAATACGTGATTGGTCTAGATAACAAGTGACGCCATAATTTTCAGTGTTGTGGTTATAAGACACATACCACGGTTACGTGTTAGTTGGTTTGTGTGCATAACAGGTATTCTGGCTCAGCTGTAAGTATACCTCCCACAAAGTGTTCTGCTGAAGAGCCTTACCAGTTTGGAAAGTGTTTCGTCAGCTTGATATAAGCTTCCCTGGCTGCACAACAAGTGTTATAGATAAACAGAAAACGCCTACAATACACACAGTAAGTGCTCCCTCTATATACCATGTGTTCTGCCTTAGTGGAAAGTTACATGGACCGCTAGTTTATATATATATATATATATATATATATATATATATATATATATATATATATATATATATATATATATATATATATATATAAGTGCGTAGGCTGTAGTCCATGTGTTCACAACATAGCAGACGGAGTTGCTGTACTCCGAATCTTATAGCTACGTTGAAAGTGCTTTGAATACGTAAAATGCAGCGGAGTGTTGAGCCGTATGAAAAGTCTGTCTGTGTAGCAGAGTCCACATATAGCAAGTGCTTGGGCTGCATAGCAAGCATCATTGGCTGAAGAACAAGTGTTGTGGCTTCATAGCAAGGGCCAGGGGCTACGTAGCGAGTACTAGGACCGCATACCAAGTGGTGGGGCTACTTAGCAGGTCCTGAGGGGCTACGTAGCGAGTATCGGGCCCACGTAGCAAGTGCTGTAGTTCAGCACGGAGTGCCTTAGTTATGTTCTGGGACAGGTAGGCTGTAGAATGAATTTATGAACCGCGTAGCTATAACTCCGGACGCACTTGAAGTCCGTAGTAGCTTCATAGGAAGAGGGTCTAGCCATGTGGTGTTTATTTCGTCCTTTGGGCCAATCTTCGTGTCTCTAGAGCTGTTGTGTGGCAAGCACTTTATCCCATAGAGTGGTTGGTCGTCTGGGCTGTTGGCCCATATCGCCCGCCAGTGTCATTACAGCGGCTATATCCACCAGCCGGTTTCTTCAGGTGTTGAAGATTATTCCGAGACCACGCTTACATTCTTCACTATACATGCAGCCCGTGCCGTTATTATACGTGACTGCTCTTGGGAGAGGTGTGGATGTGAGCGGCATAAGGCCATTTCTTCGCCCGTTCCTGGCGCTATCTCGCCAAGACGAGAATTGGCGATTATCGCCATTATTGGTAGCGGTATTTTTTTTTCTATATATTTTGTTTTATTGTTTCTCTGTCTTTTCTTTTTTTCTCTCTTTTCATGTGTAACTACAGCGGAAATAATCTACTCTGGGGTGGGAAAATGGCCTCATGGTCGATTCGTGGCCACCTTTCATAGCTCGTTCTCATCACTCTGTTGATCTCGGTGTGGTGGATGATCAGTGGTGTCAAACATCTTCATAGATTATTGACTCACAATTTAAGGTGAGAATATCGAAATGTCAAGTGAAGCGATGTCTGTGAATGGTACGATTCGTTCGTAGTGTCTTGGGAATTCTCGGTGGGCTCTGAAGCCTCGACGCCGTGCAAAGTTTCAGTCAGTAATACAGCCATTTGTAAGACTACGTAATGAAGCTGTGAGGGAGATTACAGATGTAGAAATGACGTCTACAGCCGTGAAAGTAGGTCATAAGTAAAACCTGGTTACGATATATTTATGAACAGAGGCGAGTTGTATGGCGCCACCTTTCTAGCAGGGTCTGCCAAAGTACGATAATTGATTTCCTACAATTCGGAGCAGGATTTATTTGGGATAGTTTTTTTTTTCTTTTTTTTTATTTAGATAGAGAGATCCTGGATGTTTTGCCATCGCGAGTGCTGTGTGTAAAGTTGATAAAATACCTCAAGTTTGACCGTCACAATACAGATATCATTCACGTTAAAACTCACGAATAATATGAATTAGTCGATATTTTTCAACATTTTTGAAGAATCTACTGAATATTTACTGTATGATTAATATTTTTGTCTATATCACTCGAGTTGGATTTTAAAAGAACAAAAAGAGTATATATAATACCGTACTTGATTTACTTTTGTTATAAAAAACTTTTTAGTTTCCGTGATCAATCGGAGTGAGAGTTTTGAGTGTATACGAACAACAATTGCCCACTTCGTGAATTTCGATAATTGTCACCGGTGCAGATTTCATGTGGCACGTGTGCCGATAATCTATGGTGTCGGTCCAGGATTCGTAAACTGATATTTTTCAAGTTGATAAGCGTATAAGACAGTTTTTAGACGACGTATACAAAGGAATTGAAGTAGGGACAAAAAGTATTGGGTCCTTTGGAGTTTGTGATGGTGGAAGAGATCAGAAACTTAAGGAATGGTGAAGTTATAGTTGAAAGGCATACAGATGATTTCAAAAGAGAAATACCCATAACCTTGACAGATAATAAAACAGGCGCAGTTAGTCATGGGGCTCGAAGCGATGTATTTATCAAACAGTTCCATAAACGTATGTATGGTGCTGCCTTCAACTACTGTAACTGATAAATGCTTTATGTTGATAGCCCTATTGCAAATGAAAAACTGTGTCTCATTCGAAGTCAAACCGTTTGTTTACCCACGAGTTTCTACCTGTTCCTACGAAACGAAATGAGACGGTGTTAACCTTATGCGCCATGCGTTGCGCGGCTGTCTTGCCTCAGAGTGAGCGCGCGCCCTGGTCGGCTGTGTGTGACGGGACTGAACGAAGACGACGCAGATGATCTCTCCTTTGAGACCCCCTCCTTGGTAGATAAGGCTATCCCTTTGTCTGTGTGTTTACACTTTAAGGAACTGGAGTGTTTAGGAAAGTGATCTGAAGGGTCTGCAACAGTTGGAGAATGAATTCAAAGAGGTTTGTAGCGTCGAAAAATCACCTCAGAGGTTTTCACCACTGAGGAAAGCCATAGTTGAGGGCGTGCAGGGTTTTGGAATTATACTGAACTTTTTTTTTTATTGTGGTTATGATTTAAGGTTGAGGTTATAATATAACGTTGACGGCCTTAATGACCCTTACCGTCATTGTTTAAACCAAGACTAGCCTACCAACCACGTTAGAAAAATTGAGAACAAAGGAGGTCTCTTAGAGAACCAACTTTAGAAGTATGGTGTTCAAAAGGGGGTCCCTTACTTAGAGAACTTTACTTAGAAAACTAACTTTAGAAGTATGGCGTTATATAGCAAAACGTACTCACCAGTCTGCCTTGCACAGAAAACACAGAAGTCGCAGTTGTAAGAAACCTGATGTTAAGGCCAAAGTAGGTCGGGGTTGGCTGGCTGGGAGGGCAAGCGTGGAACTGGAAACATCTAGTTACAACCACTTACCGTCGCAACGTAGGTCCCGAGGGGAATTTCTGGAAAAATCTGGATTTCCTCAGCGTCTTCGTACGTGCATGTGTGTTGGTAGATTTATCGGCTGCTGACCTGCAGCCGATCGTTAAAAACAGAAATCCCTAACTTGCCTCTTGTGATACAGAACTCCCAGCGACCTGATGCACGACAAGAGACGCCAGTTCTGCGGCGCACCGAAGTAATAAGACGGGAAAAGGAGTGATGGAGTGGAAGCTGCCCAGGGGGGGAGGGGGGGTGGCACCGGTTGGGAGGGGAGGAGGGAAATGACGGAAAATGGGAAGAAATTGCTGTAACTATTATATATATATATATTTTTTTTTTTTTACTATTGAGACAAGACTTAATGGCGGGAGGAGGTAAAAAATACCGTAGACAGAGGATGAAGAAGAGATTGTATGGAAGAGAAGACGATAACAGAAAGAGGAAAAAAGTAAGAATAGGAAGAAAATAGACAGTCCACAGTGGGGGAATGAACAGAGAAAAAAAATGTAATATACTGGAAACAAGGCCGTTGCGAATAAAAGAAGTGAATAGATTAGTTAAGAGATAAAGTAGACTGATGGAAAGAAAATGAGGGTACGCACGGCGGAAGATAAGAAATTACCTTTATGCTTGAAAATAGGAAATATGACTTCCAGTCTGAGGATAATGTGAGAAAAGTCTGAAAATGGTGGGGGGGAAAAGACCGAGAAGGTATATATATATATATATATATATATATATATATATATATATATATATATATATATATATATATATATATGATACAGCTATATCCTAGGTATGTCCACCACCTGTGCGCGGCCGGCCACCCTACGAGGCATCAGTTGAGGGAACGTCTGACTGACAGTTACCGAATGACGTAATATAAATTGCATCGTTCTTCTTCCCGGCCAAAGGCTCGTGCATACCTGTCGTGTCTGTGAGGAGCAGAATGTGATCAAGAAGTTGTACGAATCACTTGTTTTAAATCTTTGGAAGTGGTGTTTATTGTAGATGTGTTTATAGAATTAAAAATTTGAAAATAATGGAGAGTGCTGTTAGACTCGTTCCTTTCATCTCATGGCGGTCACGACGGTCTTTTATTTGCCATGTGTTTGACAGTAGTTCATGGTCGTGATAATGGTCATAAGTGGCGGTTAACGTCTCGGAAAGTTAATCACAAGTCACGCAGTTAGTTATAGAGGGAAAGGTTAAGTTAAAGACAGGGGAGCAGCGATGTTCTTCCTTGAACATACCGGTTATTTTTGAACTCCGTATAAAGCTGTCATCATGGGTTATAGATACGACGGGGGGGGGGGGGGGGATGTAGTGGTATTAACGACCTCTTGTTGCGATCCTGGGCAGTGGACGCTAGGGTTGTTGCTGCGACGTAGGTTAATGGACACGACCTTCGTCGTAGTAGTGGACACGGGGTTCTTGCTAGTACACATGGTGGACACGACACTGGAGACTGGGAGCTCTTGACAGTGAGGAATGAATAGTACATGATGAGCCGTGTTGAAAAAGTCTTTATAAAAGGGAAGGGAACTGGAGTGTTGTCGCTGTATTATAGATAAATGACTATGAGAAGTGTGTTGACATTTGTGAGAGTTGTGCTGTTGTACTTAGCAGGTGTGTGTTGCAGTTGGGAGAGGTGGCTTGCTCTTCTGAAAGGTCTGTCGTGGATGTAAGAGACATGTTGCTGTTGGAGAATGGGCATGGACAGATGTGTTGCATCCGGCAGACGCGTGTTACTGGTGTAATCTGTGTGTGTTGCTGTGGGTAAAGGTTAGGCGACATGGAACTTCGTGTCTGGCTGAGGTTTCGTAAGGAAATTCAATAATTAGGATCCTCCCCTTCCGCTCCTCCGCTTTAAAACCCGCTCCCCCAAACACACACACACACACACACACACACACACACACACACACACACACACACACACACACACACAACACACAAACTCCGTACTAGGCAATGTGGCGACGTTGTGGTGCACCTAACGACATTTTGGGGGGAATGGCGACATTTTGGAGCTGCTGGTGACATTGTAGATCGGTTGGCGACATTTTGGAATGGATTGCGACGCTGTGGTGTGGCTGGCGATATCTCTGGTGTGGCTGGTGACAATTTTGGGACAACTGGTGGTGTTGTGGGAGGGCTGGCGACATTTTGTTGCGGCTGGGATATAGTTGGGACGACTGATAGTGTGCATAGAAGGACAGGCTAGCGACGTTCGTGGGACCAGCTAGCGATACCTGTGTTGCTGTGGGAAACATTTTGTGTGTGTGTGTGTGTGTGTGTGTGTGTGTGTGTGTGTGTGTTTGCTGTTTGTGCGGTACGGGAAGAAATTTTTACACCTGTTGCACTTTTTCTTAAGTTTGTGTATATGGACCACATATTTACTCCTATGTCCACACACACACACACACACACACACATACACACACACACACAGACACAGACACAGACACACACACACACACACACACAGAAACTGGTGATATCATTGGTAATATTGGTTAAGGATGTACATGGTTGCTGCTGGTGTCCAGTAAGGTAAATATTGCCGGTATTTTCTTTGCTGACTTGATATAATTGCTCATATCCACTCATGGCACCGCTGCTGATGATGATACAAGATTCACAACCACTACAAATACTACTACTACTACTACTACTAGTAGTAGTAGTAGTACTGCTGTAATTTCTGCTACAGAACTACCGTTAACAACAGAGTCGTATGACACCAGTCCTAACCTTTCAGCCTCATAGTAAGAACAGCACACAGGAAATAAGTTCCGATAGTTATTTACATGAAAGCGGCGTTCATGTTTTCCTTTTCAGTTACCTCACCCCAATAGCCCAGTTAAGTTCAGTGGACGAAATGGTAAGAATATTTTTTTTTTTTCGTCTTACAACATAAACTAAATTTCATTAACATCACCCACGATGAAAAACAGTCAGAAATTTCGGTTTTATTGATCGCGGTGTGTTCTCCGTTCTCTTCCTTATCCTCCCTTCCGACCCGTGTGTCATATTTCCGTCCCATGTTCTTCGTCCCATCATGTATTCTCGGTTCCGTCCCATGTATTCTCAGTCCCGTACCCGTGTTCGTAATTCCTTCCCACAATCTACATTCCGTCTCCCGTCATTCATTTCCCCCGTCTTGTTCTGGGAGTCACATCTTTGCGCAGGTTAGAGTAACTACCCGAACCCCATTTTCTTCAAGTTCCTGGTCTGCAGGTTCCACTTACATAGCTGCTTCCTGTTCGTCTCTAAAGAAATAGATTCATATATATATATATATATATATATATATATATATATATATATATATATATATATATATATATATATATATATATACATTGCGATCTTCCGTAATTATCTTCTTACGACCTGCGAGACTAAATTCCCGATACTGTACATACATTTTCAGATCTGAAGTTGATAGTGGCTGTATTATGCGTGACTTGCGTCACTATTAATTAGTAATTACAGCTATGATGAGTCGTCGTCATAACGATAAGAATAATTAGCCTGATGGACGACGAAGCGAGGGATGATTATTGCTTCGTACGCCTCCGAGGCTGTCTCGCGAGGCATTCGTAAAACAAGAAAAAAGTAAGAGATATTCGTATATGGGTGTTTTGTTGCGTCTTCTGCCGCTGGTGCACACTGCACCAATATTCTCCCCTTCCTTGTCGGTCATAATGAAGCTTGTGTACAATCGCGGAGCCAAGAGTCCCGAGTCAAGCTTGATGGGAAGCAAGTTTGATCCAGTTTTCGGTATCGTCCGTTATTTACCGGCGTAGGCGTGACCATCACAAGCGCTTGACAGACGTTGAGTGCACAGACAGACGGGTGTACCGAGCCCTCTGTCTCAAGTTATAGACAGAGGCGTCGGTAATGTTTCAAACAAAGGTGGTAAAATATTATCTAAATAAACACAGATGCATTTTGGAAGATCCAGAAGGAATTCATATAATTTTTGGAAGATATATAGAGTCATTTAATTGTACCGAAGACTTTAAGAAGAAGGTGTTCAGAATTTTTTTAATTTTGCCGAACACATAAAGGAGGTGTTAAGGATATTTCCACTGTCAGTTGTGACATAAGTTTGGCGGCGGCCTCAGTTCCCCCTGCTAATCAACAGGCCTAAAGCAGAGATAACCAACCGACCATCATGAGCAAGAAGGGCTTTAAGACCGTGTATGGTCTTGGAATGATCTCGAAAAAAACCTTAGAGAAGGTGTACAAGATCTTTTGATTGGTGATCGTGACTTGACGTTGGTGGCTTTAATGATCTTAGCTGTCGATAGGCCTGAAGCCCAGATAGCCAGCCAACCGACGCAGAAGTTGAAAAAAAATTCGAACTAATTTTGCTTGAGAGAGAGAGAGAGAGAGAGAGAGAGAGAGAGAGAGAGAGAGAGAGAGAGAGAGAGAGAGAGAGAGAGAGAGAGTCCAAGATTAAAATTTCGTTAAGCATTCAGAGTTGAAATGTCCACTTTACTGACAGTGGTGTTCGCTTTCAAGGTTTTTCATCCGACATTTTGAACCGAATGTTAATTTTGGCCGCTAGATGGTGCAGGCGACGCTCGCAGGAGTAATCAGAAAACTTTTATGTAATATATATATATATATATATATATATATATATATATATATATATATATATATATATATATATATATATATATATTCCCACGTTATTGCTAGATACCTATTTATCGACCAGTCCCAGTGGGGTGGAGGAACAGCCTATCATCCTTGCTCCACTGAAGTTTCTGAATCCGAACTGCTGCGCGGTTTGAGCGTTGCTGCTGGACGAGGAATTTTGACACGCACGTTTATTCTCGGCGGCATGTCACACTGCCGCCCCAACGACAACCACAGCTTCCACGGTTACCAGCGAGGTAACCTGGGTGAGGGAAGACACCCTGCTTGTGAGTACCGGACGTTAGTTAATAACAGATTTACAGGCTGCGGGCAACTTACGAGCGGTGCAGTCAGATTCTGGCGAGTGGCGACGGCTTAAAGGTGACCTGCCGACGCGAGCCCGGAAGGTCCACACGCAACCATAAAGCGGATAGAAACAACAGCCCTTGGCAGCTTCGGCGTGTTGCCTCTTGTCTAGGTCTACCGTGCCTAGTTGGTAGTTGTAGGGTGAGGGAGACGGGTTGCTAAGGGCTGGGGCCCCAGTCGCTAGGCTTGAAAGGTAGAGAGAGGTGTGTCTACTCGTGTCAAGGCGGGAGTTTGATGATCCCAGGCGCGGCTTAAAGGGAAGAGACTCTTCTACTTCCGGTTTCCAGAACGGAAGGTCAGCGTATGAAGCGGCAGCAGGAGAGGGTTTAATGTTATATGACTGGTGACTCTCAGGCGGGCATGGCACGCTCGCCCCACGGTTGCGCACAGGGCTTGTATACTAACTCAGCCTAGCCCCAGGGGCACGACGGCGCGGCACGGCCCTCGGGCACGACCCCTGCAGCCCGTAAGCATGACAGTTTGGTACCACCGCCTTTTGTGTATGATGATGATGGCCTAGCGATTGACCGAGGCCACAAAGGTCACTTCCGTTGTGTTCAGGGGTTTTACCGTTGTGCTCAGGAGTCCTACGGCCGTGGTCAGGAGATAAGGTCCTACAATACGAATGTCGACGGGTTTTATGTTAGGTGTATTTTTGTTCTGTGCTCTCTCGATTATATAACACCATGTCATTGAAAATTGCTAGCTGGTATTTTTCAGACCTGAATGTACAATGATGGTTTTATTTGTTTTTGTTAACTGCTACATAGCACATGGAATATATGTATGTAATTTGCAAGTGTAACATGTAAAATTCTGTTTTGTATTTAGTTAAAAAAAAAAAAAAGTCGAGTTTGGAAACCGTATTGCCAGGACACTCAGAGTCGGGGTTAGCATAACGTCCAAATCCAGACCGCCGTATCAGTAGGAACCATAATATCCTACAATGAAAACAAGTTGTATGGGTATAGGTATCTTGTGAACCACCTCCGTCCTCTTCCCCTAGACTCACCTTCCCCCCGTCTCAGGGGTGAAGCAAGGCCCACCAAGAACGCTGATTGCTAGCTTGGGGCAGATCCTGGCTAATGTGCTTCCTTGTCTTAAACACGTTTAACAAGATTTTCTTCTTCCTGCCCGATCTCAGGATGAGGGTAAAAGCTGTATGAAATAACAGTACCATTGCGCAGAGGAGTACCACCTTTCTTGACGGTAAACTCCAGTGCTAGGGACAACCAGGGACAAAGCACACTCACTTCTCTAGTCCATGCCTGTCATCAGAGGAACCAGACACGGACATAGGAGGTGATAAATCCGCGCCGGAAAGACTGGAGAACAAACACTGGAGGCAACCAACACTAATCAATAACCAGGAACGCGGTCAGTAGTGTTAAACACGTAAGTCACAGCTGTCCTGACTTGTACTCATGTTAGCTGGCCGTGGAGGCAACAGAACTATTTGTAACGAACACAGAGTCCCGTTACCCTCGTAGGTTCAGGATTACTCATCATGCAGTACACGATAAGATCTTGGGACAGAGAATGCCAGCGAAATAAGAGCCTAGGACGAAAACAAAAGAATCTATATACGAAGCAAGTAAAACCGCACGTTAAAGTACGGGCGTATGATATTGTAGCTCTCTTACAGAAAGAAAACAAGACTGAATAAAAAAAAAAAACCGTCAGAATTAGTCAAATCAGATACAAGCCTGAAACAGGAATATAGACCCCAGGTTTCTCTGAGAAACAGCCCAAGCGTTAGAGTAACTCGCTTTGATACTCATCCTCTTAGGAGCCACGAACGCAAGGTGTTTAGATATTACATGAATTCACATCAGTGAATCCAAACCGCAAAAATACGTTTGCCGACTGTCATGGAGAAAGTAAACACGAAGGCGAGCTGATGGGGGTGTTGTGTCTAGGAGAAACGGCGCCAAGTGATGGGCAATTTTTCCCTCGCCTGTAACGGCCGAGCCTCAACTGTCGTCGTCCACCGATAGTCTCGCCAGACCGGAGGAACATCTGTGCATTTGTATGTGATAATTAAGTAATTTATGTATCTGATGTCACTATACTGTTGGAAAAGGGAAAGAATATAATCATATTGTTTATAAGTGGGTTATGATTGTATATTGTTTCGTTAACTTAAAAATATGATCATTTGCCACACGATTTGTTGTCGGTGCCTCATTCGTTAGACCGATTTCATGGGTTTGCTCGGGATAAATGGTGAAGAAAGCACCACCTGAACTATTGTCGGAAGTTTGTGATGATATGTTGGAGTAAATCCCTCCCTGTTTCATCAGAGGATCTACCCACCCACTGAATTTTCATGTCGATTTTTCTATTTTAAGGAGTAATATCGTTTTAACAAAATAACTCAAAAAAGAAACACCCTCTGTTAGCTGAAATTTGGAAACTCCTAGCCTGAGAAATGGACTCTTATGAAGATACTAAAGCTCTTTAATGATCCGGAGCTGGGAAGGGCTTAATGAATGATCAACGTCCTTCAATTTGAGCAGTGGCAAGGTCAGAGTGGGCGTCTTAATGAAACAGAACCCCCACCCACACGATTTCACTGCATCTTCAGCTGGGGTGTCATAATGAAACAAACATCTCCTCTTCTTCCTCCCTTTGCTCCCGCTAACCTCAGCTGCCGTCTCAATGGAACACTAAGGCATGCAGGGTTTCTTAAGATATATAGGCTTCAGGCCAGAGCTGGGGCTACCCTTAATAATCTAAGCAATAGAATAATTGACTTTGAGGCTGACATGGCAAATATTACTTTAAAAAAATAAGTATAACAGTTCTTCTAACGAGCATATTCGTTTTTTTTTTCATATCAGAGATCCTTCTTTTGAGCCACTATCCCGTAATTGCACAGCGAGTGACAATTTACCGCAAGGGAGCCATTATGATGCATGATAAACGGTCATGATTACACCGTAAGACATATTTAGCCATATTGAGGAGACGAAAATGGCCGAGACGTACATTGTTACGAGGCTAAGTACATTTTTTTTCCCTCCCACTCGCAGGAGTCTGTAATATTCAAGAAATATGCCATAACATCGTCAGGAATTTTATTATGTCTATCACACGTCATCAGGTCTTTAAACTAGCAGCAGACTTCAACATGTAGATAAATACCCTCACCTCATTCATGCCGTGTCATTGTTGATACAAAATATGTCTTTTCTCAGCACAGTCTCTCAAGAGTAACAGGAACAAAAATTTACAATTTGCAGCAACTCCCTTTGTACGGTCATTAGCGTTACAACAGTGTCTTAAATACTACAGCGGAGTTTGTAGCTACAGATAAGATGCACCAGCAAGATAATACACCGTCACAGCTCTAATGCTAATCATGTTGTAGCTACAGCAGCAACAATAGACGTGGTTATTGCAGGGTCAGAACAGATGTAAACATTAACAACAATGCAGGAAGTTGGTTGGTGTCAGGCCTATATATAGTTCCTACGAAGAGTAGTAACACAAACTGTTAAAACTAAAGAATCGCTGCAGCAACGTCGCATTCAACACCAACAACCGCAACACATCAGAAAAATAGCGGAAAGCCTCGTCAGCTTCAAAACAAAATTACATTAACGTTTGTCCGTTTTGGCAACGCTTTTATTTTCGCTGTTTTGTACGGGATCACCCAAGTTTGCTGCAGGGGGACTTTGATCTTTATTTATCCTCTAAGTAAGGACTAATACAGAGGATGTCTCATTTTCTCGTGTCGTACGACTCTCATCTCTATATCAGTGCGAGATAAGGGTTACTTTGATGATTTTTTTTTTTGCGTTCTCACGAAACAGAAAGCAGACGTTCATGTCTAGAACAGCCGAGGGTAAGGACCAATACACTGTTCTGTATTGTTCAGAGATACGACAGGCGAGTTCTCTCTTTACGGAAGATGTGGCTATGGATGAATATATATATTTTGGTTACTTCACTGCAGTACTCATCACTCTGCACTCAACTCTGACGTCTATAGCGTCTTAGTACAGACACTAAAATATTAGTAATGCGTGGTGATAACACAAACGACAAGAAGATACCGAGGGAAGATACTGTGATACTGTGATAGGTAATAAAGCTTTGCAACTGCAGGGACACAGTATTCACGGTTATGAATGTCAGCGGAGGTGAGAGGCAGATATTCCATTGTTTATCTTCATTAAACCTAGAAACATTGCGCGACATGGAGTTTGCATTGTTTCCTCAGTGTATAGGGGATAATAGTAGAGTAACAAGTTGGCTGACTTTAAAAGATTGTAAAAGTTTAATGCTGGAGTGGGCAACACTGGCTGACTGGGTAAGGCGAATTTGGAGTATGTCTTCCAAGGGAGCACCTCATAAATGAAATCGAGGAGATTGAACATACGAAATACAGTGAGAAGCTGATAAAAGCTAGAACTTCACAGCTTAGATAGAAGAAGAGAACGATACATGATAATCCACAGATGACAGCTCGCTTCTATGAATAAAAAAAAGCATGTAAACGGAAATAACAAGAGTTATTAAGTGTGCGAGGATACCATGGAATATGCCCCCCCCCAAAAAAAAAAGTCAGAAATATACGAGAGCCCTGCAAGAGGGGCAGAAATTGCATACCACCACGAGAAGTAGAGAAATATGCACGGAAGTGCAGACACGTTCAGAAGAAAAGAAGAATGACACATGGAGGAAGTCAGTCCAAAATGAAGCTAGGATCTCTAACGACGGAGTTTGGGGGTGATAGCAACAGAAAAGGTGATAATCCTATTTATCAAGAGAGACTTGCGGGCGGTAAACACAACACGTTAGCCTTGCCTGACTTTTCACGAAGGTGCTCTTCAATACTCTCTCTCTCTCTCTCTCTCTCTCTCTCTCTCTCTCTCTCTCTCTCTCTCTCTCTCTCATGAACTTGTCTGTAGTTATTGGTCAAGTGTAATAAGTGCCTTAAAAACCCCCCTTAAGCACGACGGTTCAACGCTTTAACTATCATGGCGTGGTCTTTGGAGACTTGATTCTTGTAACGGTGAGGTCAGAGGCCAAGCCGTCATAAACCGGAGAGCCGTGGCGTCATGTTCACAGGTCTTTACTGTGGCTTCCAGTGGTACTGGAAGGTCTGGACAGCCAGTAGTCGAGACCTTTTATTCCACTGATGGCACCTGTGCAAGGTCACTGTAGGTCACATTGTCACCAAGGTCATGTCATATAACACACACACACACACAGAGCGGTGGTTACTCACCTTGGAAAGCGGTTGGTAAGTGTGTCACGTGAGGACAGTTAAGCTCCGCGTGTCTGACGGTCGTTACGTTCGTTATGGGGGTAAATAACGGAGTTACCTCACCGGGGCCTGAGTGATCGTAGTGGGACCTGATTTATTCCCGAGGCAGTACTGCCTCTACCCCTCAAGGGACTGAGTGTTCCATGAGGTCCCGAGTCAGCCCTTAAGGGCTAGTCGTTATGAGCATAGTGGAGACAAGAGTTTGAGGTTTTGTTTACATAATGGTTGGTTAGGCGACGCGTTCCCAGGGTGCGTTCCAGCAAGGAATCTGAATTGCAGCGTTTCGTGTGTGCGTTGCCGTAACTGTGTGCTCCTCGGCCAAACACCGTCCTTATCTCAGTTTGTCATGTAGCATATCAGTTTCTGGAGGTGTTACTGACGCTCAAACAATGTAATGATGAATCTCATCAAAGGCCTCAAGTACGAATTCTAAGTTACGTCTTAAAGTCCGTTTTGTTATTATCGGTCTGACAACCAATGGCGTGCATTCGTTATTTTAGGTTAAAATTGTTTTGTATTATTTCTGTATTTAGAAAAAAAAAAGGATTCTAATTTTTTCATGATATAAAGTTGTCCATAGAGTTGTCGTGTGCGTGGTTTTTGGTGTGAATGATATACTTAATGTAAAGTACAATCTTCAGATAGGTCCATGAAAGCTTATTAGCATATGGACGACGTACCGTTTGCATATGTGCATGTCAGTTTCTTTGCCATAGAGTCGGTTATGTTATGTTGTTTAGGCAAACAATTTTTTTTTTCTTTTTTTTTTTTTTTTGCCGGCGCAAGTGTCCTACGTGGAGAATGGAAAGTAGTAGTAGGTCATAGATGTGTGGGCGTATGATTACTGTACTGTGTTGCGGGGAGTTTAACACTCGTCTCTTTACCTTTTATATGTACCATGTCTTTATATATATATATATATATATATATATATATATATATATATATATATATATATATATATATATATATATATATATATGTGTGTGTGTGTGTGTGTGTGTGTGTGTGCTGTGAGGGGTACTTAATTGGTATGGCTATGACTAATGCGTTAGAGAATGAGAATGAGGTATAAAGTTTTAGTATTTTTTTTTTATATTGTTATTCTATTAAGTTTGTGGCTATTCAAAGTAACGGTCGTGACAAGGAAAGACACAGCATGGATCTTTGACGTTTATGAAGGTCCGTTCTTTGGAAAACTAACACACTGGTATTCTCCTCGAAGCGCGGAAGCTATAACATCAGCAACCAGATTTATGGACACGAAACTGAAACTGTCAAAAGTAGAGTCTGATGTACGATAGGCATTTGAGAGAGAGAGAGAAAAAAAAGAGAGATCTAATTAGTCATTCGTTTGTTCAAGTAGGTTGTATAAAACTTGTTAAACATCGATATGCAAATTACAGTGTGCACTAAACTTTGAAATACCGCGACAGAGGTAATTGTTATATTCTGGTAATAGTCCCCGACAATTTTAAAACTAACTAGAACTGATGTGAAACTTTTGCCACGGTGTTTTAAATATGGGATGAGGTCCTTTTGTAGAGAGCATGTCAGTCGATAGTCGTCCCGGGCAAGTTTTGTCCATCACGTAATTCAGGTACTTGTGTAGTCATGTACGTAAGTGGGACACCCAGCGTGTGTACCTGGTGTGTTCAGTGTATGTGTGTGGCGGCTGGTGTCTGCTGGGAGGTTACGGCGTCAAAAAACAAACACTTGTGTGTAGATTTACATATGAAATAATGGTCGCCACAGCAGCAGCCGTTTGGTTAAGGGCTGTGTGACGGAACACGACTCGTTTGGCTTTTGCATTTTGTATGTCCGTGTCCCCCCGCCGCCCCTGAATTAGACAAACAGTGTGGACTGAAATGCACGAAAGAGAAAACAATAAGTAAGAGCGGCTGAAGCCATACTATGTGCCACGATAATGCAGGGTCAGAGTGGGCTTCAAGTGTCCAAACAGCGAACAACATAAAACTCTCATGACGAGGAAGTGGTAGAATATATATATTCCAACCTTTGAATATTTCGTGGATCTGAGAAAATATACCGATGCAAGGCCCTTGAACATTTTATGTGATGAACTTCTTAAACCGTTTAGCAACAGAAAATTGTACTAATATTTTTTTTGTTTTGTTTGGAAGATTAGAAGGAAAAGAATAAAGATTAAACCATCTGTGGGGAGTGATAAGGCCAAAGTTATTGCACCCGACAGTGACCGTGATGGAGAGGAATCTCACCTTTCATTATGGGTGATGAAAGGAACAGCAAGGCAAAGATCGAGAGAAATGTGTAGCCCGTAGTTGTGTGTGGCTTCAAGGTGTGGCTCAAGCCTTCAACTTATAGACAAAATTAATCAAGAACAATGTGTGTGTGTATATATCCTGGCATTGTGTTAATCTATAGTAGTTATTCCTTTGAGCAACAAGTGATACCATTTTCTATGACGCTGTATTTTTCTGACACGGTTTTCTTTGCTTGCAGGCGTGAGGGGCAGTGTATGCATGCTGGCAATACAGTATCGACCTCGCTCACATTTTCCAGGTAAGACTATCTTACTGCATTACCTACAGTTTTTAAGCAGCTCTTATGTTAGCCTAAGTTAATGAGGTTTTTAGTGGCCTGTAATTATAAGTACCAATTTACTTCTTTGGCTTGCATCTCTTTTTATATCTTTATGTAACTGATTTTTTTCTTCAGTATAAAGCTATCAGTACTCCGTGTTCTGAGATTTTGAACATGAATTATACATCTGTGGAATACAGTAGGCTTTCATTTTTAAATTTCGGTCGTAATGGATGAAGGGGCTGAAGTATGCATACTTATGTTGCTTTTAAAGTTAACAATACTTATACGTAAATTCTGAATAACCTGTATAGAACTATAAGATTAAGGTAGTTCCTTGTAGCTCAGAAATTTCGTAACTTGCTTGTAATTTGCAGTCAATTTTTTTCTTTGTTTTCCCCAATTTGCTTTACACTGTTGGTTGTAAAAAGTGATTGAATGATTTCAATTCAATTGAAAAAAAATATATGTACCTATATTTTAAAGTTTACTTTTATGCATATGCGTGATTCTAGTTTTATAGGACGTACGCCAGCCACCTCCCATCGCGCACATTTATTAGTATTCATATGTAACCCAAAACCCTTTCGCTCAGAGAGCTCCTGCAGCTCCAAGTCTGCGCTGCTTCCAGTAGCAGGGAAGTGATGGACATCTTTGGAGTCCTCGACGGGTCTGTACTCCCTTTCGTTAGCAGAATATCGGTGATGCAGCCTCGCCGAAGGTGACGTTTCATTTGCGGTGTTACCACAAGTAGGTGGAGTCCGGTAACACAGCGTGCCAAAGAAGGAAAATGGTCAGGTTTATTATATTGGAGTGCTGGTGGCGTAGCCGACCAAACCTCGCATGAACGCCAACCTGAAAACCTTCTCGTCCGTCATCGGGTTTGAGAACGTGTGAGAGCGCGTATTGCATTAGAGTCATCTTGAACTCCAGAGGAAGGCGATTCAGAGTTTTTTCAACTGATGACTTTGTAACCTGACGTTGGCGTCCTTAATTGACCATGATAGTTGATAGCCTTGAAGACCAAGTAACCAGCCTGCTCGGGTTGTTAGTGATGTAAAATGCCTTTCCTTGATGGAAATATTCAGATCGTCTCAACCTTGAATTAGAAATGTTTTGAGTGACATGTATTATTTCATTCGTAAATACATTTAGAGTACAACAAATAGTGTTTTGGTCCTAGATACAGTATTCCCTGAGTACAGCATTGCAGTGTTTTCTCAGAATATAATTATGATATTTTCTGTGAATGCAGATAAGAAAATTAAGGGTGCACGCACACAGGCGTAATCATATTTTATTAACCTATTATCAAATTAAGTGGGTCTATCTGTGTATTATTTGCATATAAACCTTCGTGCTCTGTATTCTTGCACTCCAGCAACTGAAGGGAAGAGGTAATGCTGTGAGGCAGCTATTGCCGATATACGTAAAGAGCAGGTGAACAATGGGTGGAGATGGACTTCAACTGCCAGCATTCTACAGAAGGTCATTAGGCCAACGGTCTTTTTGATGTTGGACTTAATTGTTTCCTACCGTGCATTTTAACGTCGTTGTGTATTTCATGACGCTGCATTGGAAAGGGCAGCGAGGATAAGTGCACCCTTCGTGAAATTGTTTACAGAAAACTGGCAGGTTGGGTGGGTGAATACACGCCTTGTTTGGTGATTATTTATTGTTTTAATTTTATCTTTAAAGTTTCTGGAGATTATTTATCCTTTCGCAAAATGCAGAAAATACAGTACTGTATAGAAGTCTTTTCGAAGCGTACCGAATGGAACGTCAATTTGGCAGGTTGCTTATCTCGGCTTCTGACATTATGGGCTGCCTGGGTCATGTAGGTCGTCGGCGTCAAGTTATAACCATGTATAGAGTTACCTTACACACCTTCACGTGTTGAAGATAATCCCGAGATCATACACACCTGTATACATTAGTCCTCTGTATGCATACTGGGTTAGTTGGTTATTTAGCTTGAAGGCCATCACCTGCCGGGGTCACTCAGACCCTCAGGGTCAAGTTGCAGCCACCACCAGAAGAAATGTTTCAGCGCCTTCGTCAGGTGTTATATATATATATATATATATATATATATATATATATATATATATATATATATATATAGTCTATAGAAAAAAAAAACTGCAGTGGTAACGCATGTATCGTGTAACAACTCTCAGAGAATAACTTAACATATGTTATATATAATTCAAAGCAAAGCCAAAAGTAGAAAATAAAAACCTGCTGTGGTGACGCATGCGTCGTGTAACAACTCTCCGAGATTATAACAACCGTCAATGCAGCACATTCCTCCACACAGGCGGGTACGTCTCCTCCCATCCTGTTAGCCACCGTCACGTGACGCCGCCACTACTGACTGGGTTTCAGTTCCATCACCAATGCTTCACGTCAAAATTCCCACTTTCAACCAAGCAGTTGTCAGGCTCTTTGATATAATTTTGCAAACTCTAAGTTAATGTAGTTCTTAGGATTAGCATCAGCTGGGTGGTAATTGATTAATGCATAAAAGCAATGTTTAAGCTTTGATGTTACGTTCCTGGTTCTTCTAATTTGATTTTTCCGTATATTAAGATCATCGGTCTAACCTTCTGACTTATCATTCTTCATACTAAATAATGAGCCAGATGCGCTCATCGGTACTTCAACAGCAAAGAGGCTTTATGCATAGTAAGTGGAGAAAATTAATTCTATTTAGACAAGTTCCATTTCTGGTAACCTTTCGATAAGGCTGGTATCTACATCCTTTACATATGGTCAGTATATAATGCCCCTCCGAATACTGTCAGCTGTATAGGGGCAGCGCAGGAAGCCCTCTAAATATGGCCTGTATATAAATAAATACATCCAAGGCTACACGGCCTGCTATTATCGCCAAGGTTTAGGAATACCAAGTGTAATTCATATTATCATCCAGCAAAACTTACGGTATGTTTGGTGCAAGTCGCTCACATCATGGATTGATGTAAAGAAAAATTGTTAATTGTATCTTGTTCTTTACTCCATCAAAGTTATGACATTGAACATTGTTGATAATTAGAGTATCATTTTTTTTTATATTGTAGATATTAGACATTTGGAATTTGAAGACAAAGTGGAAAACCGTTTAGATCATTTTAAGGTTGTGGTGGGTAGGACCGTTTTACATACAGTCGCTCGGGTTAGGTTAAAACCTAGCGAATCTTTAACGTGCAATGTAAATGAGATTTTTTAACATTCGTGATTTTCTGTTTGTTATAGATAGACTTGTGAGCGACAGGTTCATGCATTCCTTGAAATTATACAATTGATGTTGACGGGGAAACATTTCTCATTCTTGTAAATAACGTAGATAAGATGCATTCAGTTTTCGTCAGACGTACACAATTTACCCATTAATTTTTATTTATAGGTTCGATGAAATACTCCTAATGTTACGTATTTTGTTCCAGATTAAGTTTGTGTAAAGGTGTTGGGAGGAGGTGAGCAGTGTGCTCCTGGACACTCCAGCCACAGGAGGGAGCCGTGACCTCACCATGCCCTTCATCGACGACGACCTTCTCTGGTGCCCCGACAACGATGGCAAGATGGTCGACCTCTCCTGCCTGGTGAGTCTCGCCGTCCTTTTATTACCCGCGACCATAAGCTGATGGAAGGGAAGGCTTTAAAAGTCAGTATTGTCTCGCAGGATTAGTCTTTAGATTGAGCTGTCTGCTAAACTTTTTCTATATAATAGGAATTGAGGAAGGTAGGATTTCATTACAGTCCTTCCGTAGTTAGCATCGCCATAAACCATCAGGCCTTATGTTATCCGTCTTTTCCATGATTCCAAGTACCTGACTTGTTCGGTTAGTTCCTTAGTCGACCTGTCCTGCCGACATGGTTGGCAGTGGAGTTGGCTTGTCCCGCTTGGTTGGTTGAGTTGGCCTTCTCCGTCCAGATAGTCGCGCCTAGCTTGCATTCCATGGCTGTTATGTAAGGTTTCAAGGATTACGAGTTAACATGAAGTTTTGGATACAACTATTGATCTGTTCCTGTTCGTCGTGGTCATTCCTACTCCTCTATCCATGTATCAATATAGATTATGCCAATATATTGATATAATAAAGCTTGGAAGTGTTTCGTATGTATATAGAATCGATTTGTTCTTCATGGTCAGGCTTTACCCTATGTAGTAGACTGAACATATAACAGTTTACCTAAATGAAATCGCATGTCTCAAGAGCTAACAATATACAGCTGATAAAGGGAATAGAAAGCCCATTAGAATAATGTTAGAAGACATAATTTGCATATCATTATTTTGTAAGTATATAAAAAAGATTGTCATCATATAGTCTTAATTAAAGTAGCCTTTCCTATTCTTCTTCTTCCTCCTCTTTATTATACAACCATAGGACCCTTTTTACAAATGGATCCTGGGACTATAACCCCACGAACCCCTATCTAGAGGTTCCTGCAGCTTCAACCACAAGGATTTGGCTAGCTTAAACTGAATCTTATAACGAAATGACAAACAAAGAGGACACAAGAACTAATCGAGAATGAGTTAAAACCCAACAAATGAAAATGAATGTATTACGGTAGTTGCCCCTTGAACATCCATTTTCTCTGAAGCACACTGTACATGTTTTCTCTTGTATGTTTACTTCCAAGATGCTGAAGTAAGGACTAATGTTTGGTTCACGTTTCATGTTAAATATCTTTAAATGGCACAGGATTTAACACAGATTTTACTTTACAGATTGTATTTGTAGATATAATGTGGTGGCCAGAGTTAGCAAGCTTTTCAGCCTAAGTATGGCTGCAAACGACAGGGATACATAATAACATCAAACACAAGGGTGCCAAGTTTTGTTTCAAGTTGATATTTATGAGGAAAACAACGCTATAGATTAGGCTTTGGTTATTTTTCAGACGTTTAACATGACACCAGTCAATAAAAAGACAGTAGCATGTTTGGGATATATACCCCATCCAAAACCAATCCCAGACTATAATGGAATAAAAATCCCACTCACAGGGTTGCACTTCACGGGAAAACAACCAATTTGGATGAAAATCATGATGAGTTAGAATAGATAGGGATTGGCTATTCTCTAAGCCGCTTGGTGGATTGTGGTGAGCCTCTCCTATTGGTTATACGAAGAACAATCCAAAATCAATCACAGCACACGTCTTGTGGTTCATGTGACCTAGAAGTTAAGCGGCGTCATCATGAAAATAAGAGGAATAATTTTATGATTTAGTAATTTATATAAGTCATACTCCAGTTTGATATATTTTCAACCGATTGCAAGTATTGCTAGCAAGGTAAGACTTTTTTGAGAGCTAGAAAGAATTTTTGAAGGTCAAATTTTCTAACGCAAATTTTTGTGGGGAGGGAGTTTGGTTAGGTTAGGATGATTTAAGAGCAACAAAGTTACAAACTCTGCAGCTCTGTATACAAGATCTTTCAATACTTTATGTGCAAAGCTGCTTTTTACAGTACAGTGTCTCGCAATGTACATTGAAGAGAGCGGGTATTTAGATAAGATGTGCCTTGATCATTATATGCAGGGCTGTTCTGCACATACCTGCTTCCTAAAGAGTAAGAAACACGAAATATAAGATATCTTTATCATCAACTCGTTTACATGATACAAAATGAAATTCTTTATGGCTAGAAGCTCAATTCAAGGTTAAAAAGTATAAGAATTATAAAATAAAAAAGATAAAAATCACATAAAAGTATAAGTTGCAACATATGATTATTTAAAATGACATTGATGATTGAATGATTTAGATAAAAACAGACATGGTAGCAAAATAGGTGTAAGAGTGAACATCGGTATTAAGAGAAAAGTAAGCTATTGTGTACAGTTAAGCCATAGCATTGCTAATAGTTCAAGGTTGTTGATATAAGTAGTGCCGATATACAAAAGATAATGTGTGCATAGAATTTGTAGCATTATGTCTCCCAGAAGCTGAGTGGGTGTTTTACAGGAGCCATCATTACTTTTCTTATGGGCACCTATTTCAAATTAGCAGGGGTATTATTTGCCCAAGAATGGAAAATGTTCACATTCCACCTCTGTGTTAACTAGAGTGGATTCAGAAGCCTTCTGTCCCAGTAATTCTCCTGCCATCACCTCTCTTTAACCTTCCTCTTTTGCATGCCGTGATGTTGCTGTTGCTGCTGTCTTTTTATTCTATAATAGTAGGTGCATTAGTATGACCTGTTTGCATGTGACCCCACCCCCATGGTTTGGACCTATAGCACGTGTTTGCCTGATGCTTCCATCAAGTTTTATGTTGAGAATGGCCAATTGAGGATTGGCTGTCATGATACCTCCTTTCCTTGAACACCCAAGCTATGGAATTTTCATCCTTCTTCCTTGGAGAAGCAGGCCTACAAACACTTGCAGAGCCCTGATTAACTCCTACTTTGTTTCTCCACCATTTTTCTTTCACCCGAGATAGCCTTGATTGGGGCATATTTGTCTGTACCATGTCAGTCGTTATGAAAGTAATATACAGTTATCACAGTTTATTCTGACAATGAATTGAAGGTGCTTCTTACCTAAACATGAAGACTGCAGAACTTTGGATACTGCATAATGAAATCATTTAGAGTAATTGTCAGAATTTCTTGCATGGTGCATACAGTACTTTATTGGTATTTTTAAGTCTTGTAGAAAGCAAATGCATAATTTCATGTAGCTGTAGTTGTGTATCAAGAGGCTTTATGATTACAGTTGATATGATAAACAGATATCACAAATAGAGATGTATGTATGAATAGAATTGAAGTTTAATGATTTGAAAATTGTGTTAGTGTGATTTCTATAGAGATGTTATATTTAAGACATGCTGTTGGCAGTAGAAAAATAATTGGGTTAAAGTTTAATTGGTGCCTTTTTTTCCTAATGAAAGTTTTGTTTCTACTAAATTTTTCTTTAGTGGCATATCGAGGCTATACTTTTACCTCAAAGATTGTATCTGTTAGCTAGGGGAGTGTTCACTTGTTTTATAATTTTTGATATCTCTCACTTATTCTCAAAATTTAACTCAACAAAGGGCAGGATTTGGAAGTTGAGGGAAAATGTTCCATTATATATCATGATTATATTTATAGATGTCACTGGACCCATGGTCTCATATGATTTCAATATGTGCAGGAAATGTCGACAAAGAAAATTGCAGAGAACATTGTCATATTGTGCCATAACTTGGTGTGATCAAACATGTTTTTGTGTGCCCTTATTATCTAAAGATTATGTTAGATTTCCCTTTGTAACCAAAAAGTTATTTTGTGAAGACAGCCTGTTATGCTTATCAGCTCTGTACTTACTTTCATCATCTTTACAGGATCCAGGAGGAGGAAGTGCAGTGGGCAATAGTGCCACTGCAGGAGGTAATAACAATGATCAGATGACGCCAACACCCATGGGTATGGGGGTCATTGGAGGTCTTGCTTCATCCAATCCATCATCTGCACCTGAATGTGGTGACCTTGCTGAGCTCTCACAGGCTGACCTTAAGGGTCTAGTAGGTGAAATGACAGAGGAAGATGAGATCTTTACAAGCATATCGGATCCAAACTTTGAACTCGATAATATATTTGCAGAGGTTAGTATTGGCAGCAGCCTTAGATATGGAATTTATAAAGTACTTTGGATATTTCATTGATTACATTTTTAAGTGATTCATGCATATACTTTTTATTTTCATCATCATAGGTGCACTTTTCCATATTCACAGTAGGGTGGCCTGTGTGCAGTTGTCCTCAAACATTCAGTGGCTGACTATCTCCATAACTTCAAGTGCTGAAGACCTAGTGGCTTTGTTTGAAATATGTTTTGTTGGTGTGGGTATCACATAAGCAAAGTAGTTGCCTTTGGCTTTTGTTAAGACTTAAGTATTGAAAAGAATGAGAGTTACCTCAGCAAGTATGCTCAAGGGTGAAACTAAAATTGGGAAGAAGAAACAGACTAGGTATAGTAGGAAAAAGGAGAAAGACTGAAACATTATACAGAGTAATGGAAAGAGCAGTCTTTGAAAGTGAGTGTAGGGTTTTAGAATGTGTGGCAAACACGAAGAGCACCTGAAGTGGAGCATTATTGTAACTTGGCCATTAACCTGTGCTCACCTATATCGAATTCATACTTGCGTCAATTTTATAGATAACTTATGGAAGTTCTTTAAGTATTAATGGAAGAGAGTGAATACAAATGGTAAGTATGGTTTGATGTACACTCATAGTGAGACCAGGTTTAGGTTTATCTGTAGGTTTATCTGTATACCTTAATTAGTGGATTTATTTATGCATGTATGGTATACTTTCTATGTCACTTGTGTAGCATGATAGACATGTTAGGGATGACTTTGTCCTTTGTTGTCATTCGTCTTCCATCTGTCCATCATCCATTTATCTGTGTTTCATCCATAGTCTGTCCATCTGTGTCGAAGAGTTACACATTGATATTCAACATAACCTTGATCAAAAGTAGAAATATTTAAAGTATATAATCATTAAACTTTATACACTTGTTTCCCAGCATCTAAAGATTTGAGTGTCCTAAGTCCCATAGCTCCAGTTTGGTTCTTATGCCACTTATGAAAAGGTTGAACTTGAAACTTGATATAGTTCATGACTTTAAGGAAATTTTCTCTTTTACCATGAAATTTAAGAATTTTCTGCATCTAAAGAACTAAATAGGATAAGGCTCATAACTGTAATGTGATTTTTATGTGCTTATGAAATGGTTTAACTTGAAAGTTAGTTTTAATTCATAACTTGAAAGTTTCACCTTTGGTCATGGCACTTTATTTGCTTTTTATGTCACTAATAAGTTATAACCTGAAAATTTCTCGGGCTTGTAATAGAAAATTCTACCTTTGGCCATAAAACTTTGCACAGTTATATTCAGGCATCTAAAGAACCATACCCATAACCCTATTTCTTATTCTATGAAATATCCTGTTTCTGAAAATTTAAAGTTATTACAGTAGCATTGACCGATTCATTATTTATACAATGCTGTTACCTGCCTACCCTTATCCGAACTATAAAGTTGTTACCACTGATAAGTTTAAAAAGAATTGTGATTTACTGTAAATGATTACTACATAGGTTTTTCTTTGATATATAGATTAAACTTTCATTTGTTTTCCAAAACATTTTATTATGAAGTCAGTTAAAAAGATAAATACATACTCATATATATCTTATTTATGCTTAGCTGGCTGACAAATGTGGTTAAGCATAACACAATTTTCCTCCAGATGACAAACTAGTTGTCAACTCCAGTATAATCAGTGGGAGCAGAAGGCTGGAAATCCTCCCCTCCTGTTTTTTTTTATTTTACAAAAGGAGGAACAGAGAAGGGGGCCAAGTGAGGATATTTCCTCTAAGGCTCAGTCCTCTGTTTAGTGGCGAATATGTATGAAAAAAATTGTTTATTCTTTTTTTATATTTATTTATTTATTTATTTTGCTTTGTCGCTGTCTCCCGCGTTTGCGAGGTAGCGCAAGGAAACAGACGAAAGAAATGGCCCAACCCAGCCCCATACACAATGTATATACATACATGTCCACACACGCAAAATATACATACCTATACATCTCAGTGTACACATATATATACACACACAGACACATACATATATACCCATGCACACAATTTACACTGTCTGCCTTTATTCATTCCCATCGCCACCTCGCCACACATGGAATACCATCCCCCTCCCCCTCATGTGTGCAAGGTAGCACTAGGAAAAGACAACAAAGGCCCCATCAGCTCACACTGTCTCTAGCTGTCATGCAATAATGCCCAAAACCACAGCTCCCTTTCCACATCCAGGCCTCACACAACTTTCCATGGTTTACCCCAGACGCTTCACATGCCCTGATTCAATCCACTGACAGCACGTCAACCCCGGTATACCACATCGATCCAGTTCACTCTATTCCTTGCCCGCCTTTCACCCTCCTGCATGTTCAGGCCCTGATCACACAAAATCTTTTTCACTCCATCTTTCCACCTCCAATTTGGTCTCCCACTTCTCCTCGTTCCCTCCACCTCCGACACATATATCCTCTTGGTCAATCTTTCCTCACTCATTCTCTCCATGTGCCCAAACCATTTCAAAACACCCTCTTCTGCTCTCTCAACCATGCTCTTTTTATTTCCACACATCTCTCTTACCCTTACATTACTTACTCGATCAAACCACCTCACACCACACATTGTCCTCAAACATCTCATTTCCAGCACATCCACCCTCCTGCACACAACTCTATCCATAGCCCACGCCTCGCAACCATACAACATTGTTGGAACCACTATTCCTTCAAACATACCCATTTTTGCTTTCCGAGATAATGTTCTCGACTTCCACACATTCTTCAAGGCTCCCAGGATTTTCGCCCCCTCCCCCACCCTATGATTCACTTCTGCTTCCATGGTTCCATCCGCTGCCAGATCCGCTCTCAGATATCTAAAACACTTTACTTCCTCCAGTTTTTCTCCATTCAAACTTACCTCCCAATTGACTTGACCCTCAACCCTACTGTACCTAATAACCTTGCTCTTATTCACATTTACTCATAACTTTCTTCTTTCACACACTTTACCAAACTCAGTCTCCAGCTTCTGCAGTTTCTCACATGAATCAGCCACCAGCCAGCGCTGTATCATCAGCGAACAACAACTGACTCGCTTCCCAGGCTCTCTCATCCACAATAGACTTCATACTTGCCCCTCTTTCCAAAACTCTTGCATTCACCTCCCTAACAACCCCATCCATAAACAAATTAAACAACCATGGAGACATCACACACCCCTGCCGCAAACCTACATTCACTGAGAATCAATCACTTTCCTTTCTTCCTACACGTACACATGCCTTACATCCTCGATAAAAACTATTCACTGCTTCTAACAACTTGCCTCCCACACCATATATTCTTAATACCTTCCACAGAGCATCTCTATCAACTCTATCATATGCCTTCTCCAGATCCATAAATGCTACATACAAATCCATTTGCTTTTCTAAGTATTTCTCACATACATTCTTCAAAGCAAACACCTGATCCACACATCCTCTACCACTTCTGAAACCACACTACTCTTCCCCAATCTGATGCTCTATACATGCCTTCACCCTCTCAATCAGTACCCTCCCATATAATTTACCAGGAATACTCAACAAACTTATACCTCTGTAATTTATATTTATTTATATTTATTTATTATACTTTGTCGCTGTCTCCCGCGTTTGCGAGGTAGCGCAAGGAAACAGACGAAATAAATGGCCCAACCCCCCCCATACACATGTATATACATACGTCCACACACGCAAATATACATACCTACACAGCTTTCCATGGTTTACCCCAGACGCTTCACATGCCTTGATTCAATCCACTGACAGCACGTCAACCCCGGTATACCACATCGCTCCAATTCACTCTATTCCTTGCCCTCCTTTCACCCACCTGCATGTTCAGGCCCCGATCACACAAAATCTTTTTCACTCCATCTTTCCACCTCCAATTTGGTCTCCCTCTTCTCCTCGTTCCCTCCACCTCCGACACATATATCCTCTTGGTCAATCTTTCCTCACTCATTCTCTCCATGTGCCCAAACCACTTCAAAACACCCTCTTCTGCTCTCTCAACCACGCTCTTTTTATTTCCACACATCTCTCTTACCCTTACGTTACTCACTCGATCAAACCACCTCACACCACACATTGTCCTCAAACATCTCATTTCCAGCACATCCATCCTCCTGCGCACAACTCTATCCATAGCCCACGCCTCGCAACCATACAACATTGTTGGAACCACTATTCCTTCAAACATACCCATTTTTGCTTTCCGAGATAATGTTCTCGACTTCCACACATTCTTCAAGGCCCCCAGAATTTTCGCCCCCTCCCCCACCCTATGATCCACTTCCGCTTCCATGGTTCCATCCGCTGCCAGATCCACTCCCAGATATCTAACACACTTTACTTCCTCCAGTTTTTCTCCATTCAAACTTACCTCCCAATTGACTTGACCCTCAACCCTACTGTACCTAATAACCTTGCTCTTATTCACATTTACTCTTAACTTTCTTCTTCCACACACTTTACCAAACTCAGTCTCCAGCTTCTGCAGTTTCTCACATGAATCAGCCACCAGCGCTGTATCATCAGCGAACAACAACTGACTCACTTCCCAAGCTCTCTCATCCCCAACAGACTTCATACTTGCCCCTCTTTCCAAAACTCTTGCATTTACCTCCCTAACAACCCCATCCATAAACAAATTAAACAACCATGGAGACATCACACACCCCTGCTGCAAACCCACATTCACTGAGAACCAATCACTTTCCTCTCTTCCCACACGTACACATGCCTTACATCCTCGATAAAAACTTTTCACTGCTTCTAACAACTTTCCTCCCACACCATATATTCTTAATACCTTCCACAGAGCATCTCTATCAACTCTATCATATGCCTTCTCCAGATCCATAAATGCTACATACAAATCCATTTGCTTTTCTAAGTATTTCTCACATACATTCTTCAAAGCAAACACCTGATCCACACATCCTCTACCACTTCTGAAACCACACTGCTCTTCCCCAATCTGATGCTCTGTACATGCCTTCACCCTCTCAATCAATACCCTCCCATATAATTTACCAGGAATACTCAACAAACTTATACCTCTGTAATTTGAGCACTCACTCTTATCCCCTTTGCCTTTGTACAATGGCACTATGCACGCATTCCGCCAATCCTCAGGCACCTCACCATGAGTCATACATACATTAAATAACCTTACCAACCAGTCAACAATACAGTCACCCCCTTTTTTAATAAATTCCACTGCAATACCATCCAAACCTGCTGCCTTGCCGGCTTTCATCTTCCGCAAAGCTTTCACTACCTCTTCTCTGTTTACCAAATCATTTTCCCTAACCCTCTCACTTTGCACACCACCTCGACCAAAACACCCTATATCTGCCACTCTATCATCAAACACATTCAACAAACCTTCAAAATACTCACTCCATCTCCTTCTCTTGTTCCACTCTTAATAACTATGCTGCACTGCAGGTGAGCTACAAAGTGGTGAATGTTGGCGTGATAGTGATGATACAGTTATTAGTTTTAAAGATGTTGACAGTGTTACGTAAAGGGAAGAAGAAAGCGACCAAGTTTGTTAACTAGTTTGTGAGTGAATGCTATTAATGTATTCATACGAAAATAAGAAAAGCCAAATAGATACTGCAAAATGGTTTTTGCTCGTGATAGTGTAGATATAGAAACTTTTTAGATATGGCTGTATGTCTCTTCCTTGATACACTGTTTAAATCCAAAGACCAGTTTACATTATATGGAAGATGTCATAGAAGATTAGTTTTCATTATGTAATTATGATTGGTAATTGTATTCTAGATATTGTAGAGTTTAGTCGATGGTCATTTGCCAGTTTTTCTGCATATCCATAATAACACTTTCAAATTATTATATTTCTTTCTCAGGTTGATGACTCCTTCTTGTCGGGAAACCCTGTGGGTAATGATAGAATGCGAGGCCGTGATGGTCGATGTGGGAGAGATGATTTCATTCCTGCCACACCCACAGACTCTGCAAAAACACCATCAGATCCTCATCTGATACAAATTAAACAGGAATTGGAGACTATGGGAAGTGTAAGTACAACATCAAATCACTATGAGCTCCATTGATTATCTAGTTGCAAATACTGTTGGCAAAACCTTTGAGGTGAAGCCACAAAGTGCATTGTCCACCAGTTGTAGAAAATGTTCAGATCTTTTCATAGTATGTCTTCCTATTCACAAAGGCTTTCAATGTAGCTCCAACTCTTCCTCCATATATGATTCATTTCTCAGCTTATGTGTTTTCACTGCTGTCTTTACTGGTAATCATTCTCAGATACCTAGATTCTTTCAGACTTAATAATACTGCTCATGTTCACATTTATATTCAACATCCTTCTTCAACATACATCATCAAAGTAACTTCACATTCTACACTCCTCTAGTGACAGAAGAGGATCATTTTTATATTACAAGTGTAGTAGTTTCCGTTTTGGGTCTTTGTGATTAAACCACAACCCACAATCACCCCAGCACAATATCATCTCATAAACTGACTTCCTCAAAACACTTAAAAAACCATGATATCACTATACAGCTTTGTGACACTCATTTTTATGTCAGACCACTCATTCATACCACCTTTTTTTATCATTATCATTTTTACCCTTTGCAGGAACTTTGCAAGTAATTTGACTTCAGATGAAATTGTAATTACATTTGCTGAGGATCATATCTATTGTTGATCATCGGAGTTCCCATTATCATTTAGAAAACCTTATGTATTTCAGGCATATCATTTCAAATGGGATGCAGAGCCCTTATTGTATTTGGAGAGATGTTTTTCTTGCTCCTTTATTGTAGTTGTTTTAGAAATTTTGTCTTGGGTTTTTATCTTTCATTTTTAGGTCTTTGTAATAATTTGGGTACCACAGCTCCCTCAATGGAACCATCCATGACACTTCAGTGGTACTCAGTCTGTCTGCTCATACATTTATAGAAAAATATTTTGAGTTGCTTTTTCTGCACACTTTGGTAAGTCACATACCACAGTGCCGAAGCAAACTTCTTTAGTCATACTTCTAATCAACAGCACTGATGATGTCTGTTTTCTTTCATTGTGTATTCAGAAGATAATATCAGTGTAATTCATATTTTAGAAAAGTCATAGAACTTTTTCATTGAACTAGTTCCCCTTCTTGTCCTCTCCACATCTGGTGCATATATCCTCTTTGTCAACTACCCTTCACTCATTCTCTTCATATGTTCAAACCATTTCAGCTCTCTTTTCCTTGTTTTCCATATTACCACACCTCTCTCTTATACTATCATTTACTATTTGATCATCCCTCTTCACACCACATATTGCCCTGAAGCATTTCATTTCCAACACATTCACCCTTGTCTGTACATTCTTTTTGATAGTCCATGCCTTTTGTTCATATGATGCTATCGGAACCACTATACCTTCAAATATACCCATCTTTGCCCTCCCATATTGTGACCTCTCTTTCTACACATTCCTCATTCTTCCTAGGATCTTTGCCTCCTCACCTCAGTGTCCATGGTTCCATTTGCTGTGCTGTCCACTCACACGTATCTAGAACACTTAACGTCCTCCAGGTGTCTTCCATTCAAACTCCCGCCCTCATCTAACTTGTCTCTTCTCACAGCAAAACCTAATAACTTTGCTTTTAATCACTTATTATATTTTCAATATTTACTTATTCTTTTCCAAATGCCTTTACAGATCTTCGCCTCCCTCCACCAGGTAATGACCAGACATACCACTATCTAATCAGCTGCCCCTCAGCACATTTACATCCACACACAATTCATAGTTGTAACTGGGCTCTACCTGCATGAGGTTGCTCCATGAGTGAAAAGTCACTTTGATGAGGCTGTATTGGTAGGAGTAGTCTCGTCAAAGAATTTCTCACTTTTGAGAAGTTTGCACTTCCCTGCTACTGGAAGTATTGTGGCTTTGGGCTTTAGGGGCCTATGGAAAGATATCATGGGTAACACCAGGACTTTCTTCAGAAACTGGTCCTGGGGTAATTATGGAAAAAAAAATAAATGTGCTTGCTTGTATTTGGTGCCCATGTATTAGCCAGCTCTATACCAGCTGGGTTTACTTTGAGCTGACTGCCCTGTATCAATGATTTGGTTTTCTTTTTCAGAGTGATGAGGAGCCTATGTCAACAAGCACTATGGATACAGTCTCCAGCACGAGCACTCTCACTACACTCCTACGATCTCCAACCCACTCCAATGCCAATCATAATCACAGCCATCTCATTGCCCAGCTCATGAACAATCCCTCTGCATCTTCCATTAATAACAATCTACAACATACAAATGGCAGCCAAACCTTTGCCAGTTTGCTCAATGACTCTGAGACAAATGGTGGTGGATGCTCCAGTACACCACTTCTTCAGAATGCCTTGCAAAATAGTGTATCAAATGGATTAATAGACACTCGTCACATAAAGAGAGAAAATTCAGTAGCAGCTGCAAATCCCTTATTGGCTGGTGAGTACTGCAGAGTTTATTTGAGTAGGATGAAATGTTGCTGAAGATTTGAGTTTGATAACTTAGATTTAATGTGATATTTATTTGCTCCTGAAATTTTTTGGTAAATTTTTGTATGCATTTGAAATTCTTATGTATGATACTTTTACAGTAGGTTTTCATATGAGAGGTTTTGTGTTTTTCTTTCATTTTCAATTCATAATACAGTATTGTTTAACCTTTACTGTGACTGAGATAAGGGTTAAAGAGGTTGTTACTTAAATGTATTTTTATTATATGGCATAAGTGCCTCTGTTCTTGCCCTTTCTTATGCCAAAACTCATCTCTCATTTCAAGAAGTATGGCCGATCTCTCCTTGGGCTTTTTGGGAGGACTTGGGTATGGACCTCTTTTTCTTTTTTATTTTCATGTAAATCTTGGTAGAATATGCCTTACTTATGTAGGCTAGACTATCCCAGCCATTTGTTTTAATAATAGCTATCTTCAGTTTTAATTTTACCTTTGAATTTTAAGAATTAAGATTATTCTTTATTTATGGAGGTCATGCCTATCATGTTCCATATGAATAAAGTCAAAAGATACTGTCATGGACAAGAAAAAGGTGTATGTTTAAACTATGTGATCTAAAGCTACGTCTTCGGTCCTAGAACATAGCGCCAAAATCATTTTTTAAGAACATTTGAATAATGCTTGTTCCATCATAATAGTGTAATCGAGAAAAGAGTAAACAGGAATACTCAGCTACTGCTTGAGACGTATTCTCCTAATTGTATGGAGTATAACTCTTCGCATTGTGAGACAGCTGCTCTCTCACCGTCATGTATGCTCATATTGTCTTAAGTTCAATATTTTGTTCTCAAGACTTACTTTTGTCATACCTTTCAAACATTGTGTCTAAGTATTTGGTTATTCTCTCAACATTTAGTACCTGCATTTTATCAGGAAACAATGTCCTGCTTTTGCTCGTGATGTACTTTATCCACTGATGACCTCTTTCCCTGGATTCATGTTTATATCTGTCTGTGTTTCTGTTTGGTACCAGCACTGTTCCCATCACACACACACACATTCTCAACCCATTCCTGGAATATTGAATTAAGACTTTGAAACTTGGAATTCCATATTTGTGGAAATGCTTCTTAGTTTTCCACTTACAGACTAAATGGGTTATTTAGATGTGACCAATGTCTCCATTCATACCACTTCCATACCTAAAATGCTTCCATTGCATCTGATCCCTTGTTATTCATGTAGCATCTTCCTATGAAATATTCTAATCCCCCATCAGCATCTTCATCTGAAGCACTGTAATCCCTGAGCAACATTGTTATATGAAATATTCAAAGCCTAAATCAGCATCTTCATATGAAATATTTTAAACCCTAATCAGCATTACGATGGATTCTAATCCCGGATCAGCATCTTCATCTGACATCCTCCAAGCTCTAATCAGCATCTTCTTCCAAAATATTCTAAGCACAAATCAGCATTTTCATTTGAAGTTTTCTTTGTCCTAATTAGCACCTTCATCTGAAATACTTCAAGCTATGATCAATTCTCTCACTATAAAATGTTCATCTTTTTCATGGTCTGCCTCTCTTTCTCCTTATACCTGTATTGCTATATATATCTTTTTGAGAAAACCCTCATCTGCCATACATTTTATGTGACCTTATCATCCTAAAAACCTTTTGACCATATCCACTTCTTCATACTGTACAACCTTTTCTCATCTTCATTCTTTCATTCAGTTCATTATGTATATCATCTGTGTTTTTTTTCACAATTGCCTAGTTCACCTTCTTTTCCTATTATTTCCATCATGTTTGTTTTCTCTGTCTTCACTAGAAATGAATTTGTATTAGGTTCAAGGCAATACTTTACATATCTAAAAGCCTCAGAGCCATAGTCTGAAACTGTGGGGAGGCTTTCTGCCTTTGTCATGAAGTAACTAGCAGTTGTATGGCATAAGGTTGAGATTGTTCATTACTTGGTGATAGGGAAGGAAAAGACCTCACAATATGACTATGACCAGCAGCCCTCACTGTTCTTTTATGAATGTATTCCTGTCTTTTTTAAAACTGTCAACTAACTACTGGTGCTCTTTCACACCAAGTGCATCTCTTGCTTAATCACCTTCTGAAGTCTTTTTCATACATGTTTTCCATATTCCACATTAACAGGGTAGCATTAGGAACAGATGAAGGAATTACCTCATTCTCCTCCATCCATTCTTTAGCTGTCATGCATAATGCCTAGAATCCAGATCCCAGGGGTAATCACCATATATACTGTAGTTCAAAAGTTTTAGTTTCTTATCGCTAGCATTGTGCTGTCATGCTAGATTTTGAATAAGATTACAGATTTCATCAAAATACTTCTCGCAAATATTGAGGAGAATTGCACGTCTGCACTTTTTGCAGTTTTGTCTTAATCTTAAGTTTCTCTCCCCTGGGGTCTGTCCTGTGAGCATGAGAGACTCTTTTGGATATTCTCATGGAAAACTGGGTTTAGATCCTTTTAACCATCTGTTTTTGTGGTGAGAGAACACTGGCTTCCCCATCCATCGATATCCTCCCAACTTGGCGTTGGCACCCCCTCATTTTGGGCATACCATTGCTGAATCTGTGACTTCCACTCCTGGTCACCTGGCTGCACAGAATTCTCTTGAATCATTTGCTGACCAAACATTTTCTTGCGAGACAAGCTTTCTTTGTCATCCCATGGAATACTGTCAGAAACAGATGAAAAAGGCTGCATTTTCTCACATCTGTTCTCTAGCTGTCATTGTAATGCACCGAAACCACAGCTCCCCATCCACAACCAGCCCCACAGAACTTTACATGGTTTACTGTTGACACCTCTCATGCTGTGTCTCAGTCCACTGACAGCATGCCGACCCCAGTATGCCATATCATTCCAGTTTATCACATGCACTCCTTCCACCATCCTGCATATTCAGGCTTTTATTACTCATTTTCATTCCATCCTTCCATCTCCAATTTTGTTTCAACATTCTCCTTGTTCCCTCCACTTTTGGTACATAAATCCTCTTTGTCAACCTTTCCGAACTCATTCTCTCAATATGTCCAGACCATAGGTTTAGGTTATAGATGTTGTACTGTAAATGTGATTCTGTCATTGATTTAGGAAATATGCACACACACACACACACATTATGTTTTTTTCACATCCTACCACAGGAGTCCCTTCTGGCCACATCCACTGGTTGGGACCATAGGTTATAAAGTGTCGCGTTTTGTGTACACGTCTATGTGCAAAGAGTGCAGGGCAGTAGAGTATTAATTGCTTGGTGTCTTTGTTGTAGCAGTTGAATTATGGGCATGAATGGTCTTGGGTTATGTTGAGACTGTTTGTAGTATTATAGGGATGGATGGATGACGTCTGGAGCATAGATGGGAAAGTGACTTGTGTTTGTCTATGGAATTGATATGTGCATGATATTTAATGTGGATTATCTTTTAATTTGATGTTATTGAAAGAATTGATACTGTACACCTAAGTTATAGTGAAATTCTTAGGAAATGATAAAGCATTGTGTCATTATTCTATTTTAGAATGAAGTGAGTAGTATAGTTTAACAGTAGAATTACTATGTATGAAACTGTGGGTCCTGCAGCAGAATTTGAAATCCTCATCGTAGATGATGTGAATATCTTACAGATAGTAAAGTATCTGGCAAGGAAAAAGTTTGAGAGCAATAGGCTTTTGTTAACCCCTAAATGCCTCCAGATAGATATTAATTTGAGCTGAGCTATGCCTCGAGTTTTGTGCCTCAGTTTCAGAGCTAAACACTGAGCCTTGTTTATTGCTGAGATAGCAGTGCATGATAATTTTTCCCTGCACTTAGTTGTCCTCCAGCTATACCAATAGCATCATATTTTTATGGGTTTTCTATGAAGAAAATTGAGTAGCTTTAAGCTAGACTCAGAGAATCAAGCAGAAAATAATCCTGAATTATTTCATGATAACTTTCTTTTAGTTGTGTGGAGATTGATTTTATGGACATTGGCTCTTCCAGCACTTAAAGTTGACTAAGAAGAGACAGGGGAAGGTTTTCTATGAGAAGTGGAGGGAGTGCTGCCAGCACCTGCTTGATCTTGACAGCATTAATATGTAATGGTAATTTCACAAACTAGAGTTTTGCAGTTTTGAAAAATTATCAGTGAATCACAGTGATTATACCTAGAAAGGATATATTGTATAAGTTAAAACGATAACTGTCAGTAATAAATTTTTTGGTGCAAGTAAAGAATATCATATAACATGCACAGTTGCAACACACTTGACACTCAGGCCACATTTCTTTGTTTTTTTAGGGCATTGTGCTGAAAGGTCTACAAAACTTTTGCAAGTTTTTATCAGAATGTGAATTTTGAGGCTTGTAGAGAGAAAGTTGAGACATTTATGGGTTAAGTGGATGATTGCATGTTTGAATACTGTCTTGAATATCTGTCATGGGAAGTATATGGTAAACCAGAGTACTTGTATTAGTTTTGTACTGGTGTATTGTTAATATGATCAGAAAAGATACCTTTATATCAAGATTAGTTACATGTTTGCACAGCACAAACTTACTGTATTGATAGAAAACCCCAAATGTAGAAACAGCAGATGTTACCCATAAGTATTAACTAGATATATATATTTTTTTCTTTACTACTTAGCCATATTACCCAAGTTTGCCCAGGCTGATATAAGTGTATTAATTTCCATACGTCTGTCTTATACATCTCTATTGATAGAATACTTTTTGACCATATTAAAAAAAGAATTACCTAGATGCACGCCCTTGGGGTTCTTTTATTGTGCATACAAGTTTCAGGTTTCTAGCATTCATAATTATCACGGAATTATGGCACTGACACATGGTATCTTTTTAGTATATATTAGGTCTCCTGGTATCTGTCCTTCTCTTGTAAACTAACTCGTCGTATTATACTCTGGCACTCACAGTGTTCCTAAGTCTGCAGCAAGCTTTCAGTTTGTTATCATCATCCTGCAGTCACCATGCATAGCAATTTACTCCTCAGACTCATGTTAGGACAAGTAGACTTTCTACTCACAGCATCACATTGTCGTTTGGCCAGTTGCTGGATCCATTTCAGGTGACTGTATGTGAAATGTACACGTAATCCTCTTGGATGAAGGTCATAGCTATGGTGCTTTGTGAATCCACAAACTAACACTGGCATAGAAATTACTACATCATGGTAAGACCATGATGTGTGATTTAGGAGTTAAGGTTGGGAAACTATAGATTTCTTATTGGTATGCAGAATTCTAAACTGCTGGAACTTCATCTCTTAATGTCTAGTTAGACATATTTGTTGTCACATTGTGAATTAGACCACTATAGCTGTTTGATAGAGCTTGTATGAGCAAATGAACCCTCTCATTTTCATTTTAAAGAAATATTTCATGTTCATTTACTTTGATATACAAATATGGTACTCCATAAAGAAATATGATTATGAGTCAGATAATTCAAAGAAAATTGGATTAAGAAGAAGGAAATAGGTTTATGAGAATCTTTGTTAATGTTCTTCAGTGATCAAGATGTGATTATTTTTGCCAGGTGAGTTATGAAGAATGTTTCTTCATGGTAGATGTCATGTGGCTATTTTCTTGTGTTTGAGCATTCAATCATTATTTATCTTTCCCATTTTATGGTAGGTCATTGTTCCAGCTACTGGAATAGGAAGAACAACTTACAATTTCGTACTAACATTTAAGAAGGCTATTCTTATTGAAACATGCACTTTGTTTTTACTCCATGGCAGTCTGTAGAATGTGCTTTTGTGTACAGGTTACTGAATAATGATATATACATACAAGTTACCAAGATGAACATGCTTTTTTATTTTTTAACAATCATTTAAATAATTTTGATAAATATATTTACATAATCTGGTATTTCGCATAGAAAACCATTGCTCTGTATTTTCTTTCAAGTTTCTGAAGTATTGTTATATTGTCTGACAGTTAGATATTTGCAGAGTAAGATTTATAGAAATTGTTGGATTTGATTACTTTGAAAAGGTACAGTGCCATAAGCACGTACTAGACATATTGTCCTGTAGTATAATTTCAATGTCAGCTTAAAAATTTGAAACTGCTTTTTAATACGGAGTTATATAACCAAAAGCCTGATAGTCCAGAGCCTCTATCTGCTTTGTTACATTTCAGTAACCTGCATTATCTCATTTTATTTCACAGCTTTGTTTGTAATTGCAGGAAAATAATGTTCTTTAAATAGTTATGTAAATATAGTGTAATGAAGATGAATCTTGATATATTTAATCTTTACTTCATGAAGGGTTTAGGTGGTTGGTCCTGGATTGTCATACTAAGGTTGATTGTTATGGTGATAAGTACTTTTTCAGTGAATTGTATTTAAACATAAATCCTATAATTACTAACTATAATTTGAATAGTTTTGCTGTACAGCATAACAGAATGCACTTTGTATTCACTACAGGTGATGCACTGTTTTACATAACATATTGTCAATTGATTTTGAATGGATTTAGGATTGCTTTCCTTTGTTTTTTGAAGTATTAAGATCTTAGGATACATCAGTAAGAACAATTTGGTGTTGAAAGGGTTAAATACAATCTCCAGATGTGAAGTTATATATATCTGTCATTTCATATTTTTTTAGGCATCTTTAGACATATTTGATGTCTTTCACGTAGATACTCTCATTGTCAACTATTTCTTGTAAGGATACTATAGTAGATGCTTGGATGTGAACATGATTAAATCTCTTTACAGGACTATTATCATCATCCTATGACCGGTCGATGGCCAGTCCTGTTTCTACACCTTCGTCAACACCCACCTTGCCTGCCTTGCTTGGACATGCAAAAATCAAGAAAGAGGTTCTTGATCGTCCGCATGACTCCTGCAAAGGTAAATACAGTACAGATTTTCTTTTCCAATTGTTTGTGTGGGTAGATACAGTACAAGCTTTCTTTTTTAACTGTGTGTGTATCTTATTTTTTTTGTGATTGTTGCCTTTTCATATAAAACTGGTTAAATGGCATTTTAATTAAAGAATATGTATTTCTTGATGGGAGGTAAAACTAGGCCAACAGATTATCTGAATAGTATGATGTAAAGGTAATTACTTTAAATAGAATTAATCTTATGTTTGTATTACTGAGATTTGGCTGGTTGTATATGTCTCGTCCATTCACTCTGAAGTATTAGACATGCTGCTACTTCTCATGATTACTGTGTGGTTGGTTGTTGGGAGCTTAAGGGTAAATGGTTGTGATATATGTTTCTTTTTCAATACTGTTAAGGTTCACAATTCATATCTTCTCCTGTCATTCTTGACACCTATGATCTGTCCCTTTTTAAAAGTAGGTTGTCGGGAGTTTAAGGGTAAACAGATGTGATATATGTCTTTCCTGATACTGTTAAGGTTTGCAGTTCATATCATATGTCTGACAACTACAATCTGTCCCTTTTTAAAAGCAAGGTTTCCACCTCCTCGAAATCTTTTGAGACTTTTTTCTCCCTTTACTTGACTTTTTTTTAAAGATTTTATTTGACCTTTTTTTTCTTTTTATTTGACCTTTTATGATGTGTAAAACCTTTTGATCTTTGTATTCCTCTGTTTGACCTTTTCTAATGCGTAAGTCCAGACCTAGCTTATATTAGGACTTGTGTGACTGGAGCCATTAAGGTCGGAAACTAGTCAGATAGGTAAAGATTTATATTTCTGTCATCTGCACTGGCCCACCTATTGTACTACATGTGAGTACATACTTTTTTATAATTTTCTTACCTATATTTCTTTTAGGTTTTCTGTATCACATTACTAAAATTGACCTAGATATATGACGAAAGAGGACTGGAGCAAACTTGGTTTAACTATCGTATCATTGATTACTATTTTAATCATGCGCATTACAGTTTAAATGTTATATGGTATACATGTGGGTGGCAGAATAGTTTTACCCAATTCTTTCTCTAAACGGTTGGATAACGCTTGGGGAAACGATTTAAAAATACGATTAAACCTGACATTTCTTTGGAAGTTTCAGTATATGCTAAATTCAAAAAACAGAAACATTTGAGAGACTTTGCGTGCGGCTAATTAGAAAAAAAAAATTACGCCCTTAGTGGATCCACCCTTAGTGGACTATTAAAATTAGTTATGTGCAAGTCATGTATGAAGTGTGTTTCGTTCATGTTTGGTGAAGTATAGGTGTAAGGTAAAGGAATAAGTTATGGATTCTTATAATATGGAAAAAGAAGTTTCACGTGCCAATCAGTACGAACAAGTAAATCTTAATTCTAATTCTGGTTCTTTGTACCCAAAGCCAGTTCGAATAATTACAAACGTACTGTGTATGAGAAAATGGCGAGGAACGGCGTGGAAGAAAACTATGCATGGAAGGCTAAGGTACACTATTGTATTTGAAAATCTCAGTATTCCTCATGAACCCCGAGGTGGGAGACTTTGCTCGTTTTATTATACAATTGTTTGTTGCCAGAGAAGAATTGGCACAATTTCCGTCTGCTGTTTCCACTTTTGAGACCGCTCTCCCCTTTCCGAGTTTACTAAAGCTCTTTTTGGAAATGTTGATTGTTTCACTTTTATCCCACATTTCTTTTCCTTGATTTTTTTTTTACAAAATGACACTTAGATTGAAGGTGAAAGGATTCTTTATAAGTAAAAGATCAAACTTAGAGATTATAGTTGTTTACAAATGTATCTCATTTTTTGAACTCCGGATGACAATATCTCTTACTAATGAGGGAAACTATCAAAGATCTTGTCAGCACCCCAACCTGAAACTTGACCCAGCCTATGATGAGATGATCTATTTATAAAAGATTACAGTGACAATAAGATGGTGCTTCTTTATTATTATTATTATTATTATTATTATTATTATTATTATTATTATTATTTCTGCACGCCTCGAGAGTCGGGCATAGCTTGACTAAATAGCTGTTTGTTATTGCACTTGCCAGGTCCTTGCGGCATATTGGTTTTAAAGTTACATCTCCATCACCTTGAATATATATTTTTCTTAAGACATTACATTACTGTATTCTCAGTTTAACGTGGTTGCCACAAGGGTTGCGGTCATTGGTCGATGAAAGACGTGGTTTGCGCTTTATGATTTTACAGTATCATTCGAGCAGTTTGTCTCTAGCTTCATATAAAGAATTTCTTTATATGAAAGATAATCATGCTTGAGACGAAGCCGCTCAGTTGAAAGTAAATGATAATGTTATATCCTGTTCATTACAGTGATTCATTGTGTTAGGCTCGCAAGAATACGCAGTTGCTATTCTGTAGTGTTTTTATAATGTATCTGTCTTTAGCAACGTTGTTGTTTCTGAAGATAATCGGCTTTGTGGTTATGGCCAATTCTAAGGGAGACGTGTTTACTTTTGCCTCGTTTCTATAGTTGAGAGAAATGGCTGGAAAATTGTACGCACGTTGGCTGGATGTTATGTAGGGTTACACAGATAACGCTGAAAAGATCGTGTATTAATAGTGTGTACTTTCCTGCGGGATATATTAAGGCGAAAATGTCGGTAGGCTGCCTGCCTTGGGGAACGGCAATGTAAGAATAGGTTAGACATGGTGCAGAATGTTGTAGTAGTTTAGCGGGCTGGCAGGTGTAACACTCGCATATTACGGCTGCTGAATGAGATTAATGAGATAGCAGTTTGCAAATAGTGGCTTAATTCAGGAGTTAAACGTATTGTGTTGTAATTTAGTGTTTAAACAAGTAGTTCATATGCCATCTTCTTAAGCACTGGGTTTACTGGACTGACATACGAGTCGCGTATTTTCATTTGCAGAAATTTGGGCGAGGATACTTGTAATGGAAATGTACACGAAACGTTCTTGTTTGTGAAGTAGTAGGATGCCAGTGTTCCTACCTTCCCTGCAATTCGGATTCTGATATGTTTTCTTGAAGTCGTTCATGTTAAACTAGCTCAAAGTAAGAGTGCCGAGCACAAAGCGTAGGCAATGAATTGGGTTCTGGCCTTTTTTTTTTTTCTACTTATGGTCTGGTTCACAGACGTCGAGCAGAACAAGTTCGTTAGACTTACAGCAGAAAACAAGTGAATATTATTTATTCATCTTTAGCAACTTTTTTCCCTAGAAACCTTGTGTATTACACAGTGTCGTTTTCTCATCTCGGGCTGTAGTATTGAAGTGTATGCCCTTGCTTACCAACACCAGAAACAACATGGCCGCGGTGACTAAGTGCTGGGCAGAGTAGAGGCGAGATGCCAGCAAACATTTTTTTTTTTTTTAAGCTATTGAGAGGAAAGAGTTGTAACATCCCTCGCTGTGCCTCATTATTGAGCGCATGTATTATTATCTGCGTTACGGTCGGTTTTTATTTATCATTATTGGGTTAGGAAACTTGACAGTGGAAGTAATGAAGGTTGCGGTTTGGCTCTGGGTGTGGTTAGTAACCTTACCACAGTATAGTCTTACTGAACATATCGTCGTAGTCAGCGTAAAGCAGAGATGTATCTGGGGACTGAAGATATGGTCAAAACGATAATTATTTGTCCAGGTGGACGTTGCTTACAATTGCTGTAAGGAAGAAAAAAAGGTAATTGAGGCATCACTGAACTAGTATTTATCAGGATACATTAGTTTTCCCCAGGGATGAAGACGCGCAAAAAAAAAAAAAAAAAAAAATAAGGAAAGCCAAAAGACTTACATGCATTTTTAGCATTAAGTATTGCTGGTATTTAGCTTGGACCAGGAAGGATGCAGGTAGTTGGAAATATCATAAATGTTTAACCAGAATGATTCTGTGGGCCGGATAAGATGAACAAAGTGCGCACAGTTGCTGACTAGATTCAGTTTTCACCGTGGAGTGAGCTAGGCTCTTGAAAAGAAGTCAGAGAAGACGTGGAAAAACAGAATCATAGATCAGAGGGCATCATGGGTGTGTTGATCAGGAAGCAGTGGGAGTGGGCCAGGGTACATCAGGACACCGTGGCAGAGAGCAACGCCCTGAGGCCTCACGGCGAAATGCCCAAGGTTGAGCTGGTTGGCACCCCAGCATGGGTGACGCAAGGACATCTGTACGTTCGCGCCAAAATCTCCCGGCCTTCTTTTTGCGCCAGAAGTCTCGTACCCTTCTGGCGCGGGGTATTTGCAGATTTCCTGAGGCCGCTTATGATAAGACAAGCGAAAACATGGACGAAAGTGAGTCACAGATGAGTATTTCAGGACTAAGGAAGTCGGATGCGTAGATACTGCGCAATACATTTCAGGTAAACAATGTTAATGTTGTTTTGAATGGCTTGCGGTATGCAAGGGTTGGTGTTCAGTTTAACCTGGCTCTCTGTCCGTAACTTGGGAAGATCGTTCTTCTTTATTTCATGACAGCTATAATTTCGCAAGAAGCCTTTATATTGCGTTTGTTTTGTATACGCCTCAGAGGGAGAGACTGAACCAAACAACTTCAAGGGTTATGTGATGAAGTGTTCCAAGCCAGTATAACGTAAGAACGCATTATCATCCCATGGGCACTTTTGTGTTAGTACTGAAGTACGTGTTGGTTGCAGTGTCCCATTTCGTACTGTAGTACGTGTTACGATGTCGTGTCCATCATGTTTGTTGATTTAAAAACCCAAGAGTGCGACGTGCATCCCTTAGGTGTCATAGTCTGGCCTTTGATCTGACCTTTAATGGTCATAGGATGGGTAATGAAAATAAAAAGTTGCATTACTAAACCGAGTAAGAGAGAAAGAAAATGATAATCTGTTGCCATTGCATACACCAGCCGCGTCATATGTTTGAGGCATTATGCTTACAGCGTAAGGTAAGAAAAGTTGCGTCAGACGTAAGTAAATACACGCGGAGCGGAGGATTATGTTCGTGTACAATACAGTGTCAGTGTTCTTGACCAACTGCGTTTGTGGCTTCCAGTTGAACGAATGTCTCTCACTGGGATCGTTTCTTTTCACCTTCCATAAACCAAACGTGAGGCCAGGTGAAGTCAGGACGGACCTTGTGACCTGGGAGGGTGTAGAAGGGTAGCTGCCGCCCAGGTCAGGTCTTAGCAGACGCTTTGACAAGGCAGGTTGGAAGAGATCGCATGACCTGGGCAGGTGTAGAGTGAGCTTTCAGCTGCTGCCTCGAGTTTTGGCCATCACATTCACCCAGTCAGGTCCGTGAGTGTGTCTGGTGCTGTGCCAGACATATGTGCGTACACGTGTACACAGGTATATACACACATTTCAGGCCGTAAGCCACCCAGAGTCCTCCCGCTGGGGTTTTTTTTAAGGTGTAGTATACCGCGGGCGTGGTGTACGCAACACCCTGAACATTGGAGGTACGACCCTTAATCATGATGTTACGACCTTTGGGTATTACGGCCTGGCCTTTGACCTCACGTTTGAGCGTAGAGACACCACACTGTCTTTTTCAAGGATCATAAAGTCTCTTTCGATGCTCTTTTAGAGGAGCAGAATCATCAAAGCGAGTCCCGCTCATAGGCTTCGGGAAAAGCATCATGAACGACACAGTGCTCTCTCTGTGGAAGAAGAAGAATAAGAAGAAGAAGAAGAAGAAGAAGAAGAAGAAGAAGAAGAAGAAGAAAAGAAAATACGAAATAGTCAACTTTACAACAGTAGAACTTTAGTATTCTGGTTAGTTGAAGGTTGGATAAGTTAGGTTCATGAGGATCAGGGTGAAGTTAGGTTAGGTTAACGTTTTGGGTATCGAGAGTTAATGATCATTTGCTTTATCTAGTTTAGTTAGGTCGGGTCAGGCTAGGCTGTCTTGGTCGGGGTTAAGGTTAGGTTAGGTTAGTTGTAAAACACAGTTGGTCCAAGTTAGCGCCATCGTCTGGGTGGAAACAAATGCAGTCGTTGAACGGGTTAATAATGGGAAGGTTCTAGGGTAACATGACCGTATATGGTGGAAGGTTGGTGGTGATGACGAGGGATGTGACGGGGGTATACCTGGCGAGGAGAGTGCACCTTGTGTCGCCTAGCTGGCACCTACCACGGGTTACGAAGGCTGGTATTTGCGTCAGCCTTCACCTGTGCGTCAGGAGAGTGTCAGCCGAGTGTCATGCCCCCCCTGACTCCACCTCGGGCTGGGAGAGACAGCTGCCGCTCAACCAGAAAGCTTTTTATCCTCTCAACCACCAACTGACTTTTTTTTTTTAACAATCGGCTTTACCTTTCCTCTCTCTCTCTCTCTCTCTCTCTCTCTCTCTCTCTCTCTCTCTCTCTCTCTCTCTCTCTCTCTCTCTCTCTCTCTCGTATTCCAGCTTTAGCTTCAAGTTGTGTTACTGCGGGACTGTGATTCAGCTGTAGAGCTTGTACAAGGTTCACTCTGTGAGTTCCTAGGCGTCTTGATTATCCAGATCTCGTGGAAATGTAAGTCGCATTCGAGGGAGGAATACTATGTGTAAGCGTCCGGACGATGGCAGGCACGGGGTGAGGGGAGAAGCCGTCACTGGCCTCCTTCGTTACACGAGTTACCCTCTGATGTCCGGGGCTATTCTCACATATCCTACGGTGATGACGCCAAGGTTACGGACGCTTTTAGGTCGCGAGACCGACCTTGGAATCCTACACAACGCGAGGCGTGGAGGGAGGGAGGGAGAGGATATGGGGGAAGACGGGAATAGATGCAAAGATGGATATTTGCAGATGTGTGCGTCTCAGTTGGCGATAAGCGAGGAGGCCCTTTCGTCTTTGGTCTAAAAGCGAGAAGACGACCTTTTGTTTTTCTTTTTGTCTACGTAGGACTACCACATGTCATCTCACGCCCCACAGCGATAAGTAGGACTCCTGACGAATATTCAGGTCATCTCCCCTGTGATTCTGGCTGAGGAGGAGGAGGGAGGAGGAGAAAAAAAGAATAACATTTGCACTGAACGTATGTGACATTTGTCTTTTTTTTAAAGGCATGAGAAGGGGGGATATACCTGCCAACAGTTTATGAATGTTTTTTGTTGTTGTTAATAATAATAATAATAATGATAATAATAATAATAATGATAATAATGATAATAATAATAATAGCTGCGACCCAGTTATTCCGTATGATACCGGGTTATGACATCGAGAGATGATAAAATGCCTCAGTGAGCCCTTCCCGTACCAGGATCGGTCCCCCCTCAACTCCCCCGCTCCCTTCCTAACCTAGCTTCCCAACACACCACCCAACCCCTGACACCCCTCCGACACCTCATCTCCAGAACTCTTCGGTCATGAAAACCTCGTATATCCTCCTCATGGGCGGGGGTTTTAGGGTACAGGGTACATTTATTAACCCCGTGAGGTTTGGGACAAAGGACAGGCCACCAGGAGAGCCGCAACCATCGTGATACAAACATGTAGTACATTGGAAAAGACATATTAGACCATACTTCTGTTTTTTTAGGGGGGTCCCGTCGGCTTCAGCCATATATTTGAGACGTAGACCAACAACTTGGCAGAGGAGTTGATTATCAAGATGTCCTTCGCGTCTAATAGACACCGAGGGAGGAGGAGCTCACGGTTGGCCAAGAGGCCGTATGAATTATGGATTTTTTTTTTTTTAATTATAGTAAGTTGGCTCATTAATCAACTCATATAATAAGTGCAGCGTCGATCGTGTAGTCAGAAGCTGAGGAAGCACCTGCTTAAGGAAGGAGGAGTTCATAGGTAGGGAAAGATGGAAAGAGGAAAGGTTAGGTTAATTCTTTTTCCCCTCCTCGGCTAGGCTGCTACCCCTCTTCCCAGATGGGTGTGTGGAGAGGAGGGTTGAACGTAGTCAACATCCCTCCCAGGATAGGCTAGGATAGACAGGGCTCTACCCGGTAAGGCGTGGATAGGAAGGTGGTTCTGTGTATGCAGTGTTCGTATGACCATATTGGGGAATAGGGTCGGCGAGGCCTTCCAGATTAGGGAAACCAGTATTGTTTTCTTCGGAATCGAGGTAAGACAAAAGCATTCGTAAAATGTGCGATCAAGGAAGGTCCTGTGTACTACGTCTTTCTGTGCACACATCTTCATTGTCGGAAAGGGAGGTTTTGGAATGTAGCTGTAGCATACAGACGGGTATTTCTGTCATTGCCTCGAATGTAACTACGTAATTTATGTTCCCCCCTTTTATTTATTAATTTTTTTTGCATTGGGCATTTAGGGTTCTAAGTTGGGTATTGATGGTGATATTTTGCTACAGCAGTAGGGCCAGATTGCGATATCTAAAAACACACGCAGAAAATCATTGGTAGCGTGTTTGTGTGTGTGTGTGTGTGTGTGTGTGTGTGTGTGTGTGTGTGTGTGTGTGTGTGTGTGTGTGTGTGTGTGTGTTCTTGGCACTGCTGGTGGTATCATGGCACTGGATGCAGGAAATGGCACACCGTGTAGCGCCACGCGCTAACGTCTTCATCTGGCCGCCTCCTCCTCCTCCTCCTCCTCCTCCTCTTCTTCTCTTGTTTACCCTTCCATCATCATCTGTTCTCTTTTATTTTCATTTATTTGATCTTTTCGACGTTTAATTTGCCCCTCGTTTAGTCTTGGTTGCTCTCATTGTGAAGTTTTGTGATATATGTTGGGTCTGGCAGTGTGCAGTATTGATCCTGGAAGTAATCAGTATTTTCCCAAGCAGTTTACATTATTGGTACTGTTGATAAGTAATATTGGCCATAGCAGTGTACACCGTTGATTATGGCAGTATTCGATATTGTCCCTGGCTTTATACCGTATTGTCCCTGGCAGTATACAGTATTGTCCTCTGGCAGTATACAGTATTGTCCTGGCAATATACCGTATTGTTCCTGGCAGTATACAGTATTGTCCCTGGCAGCATACGATATTGTCCCTGGCGTTATACCGTATTGTCCCTGGCAGTATACGGCATTGTCCCTGGCAGTATACAGTATTGTCTCTGGCATTATACCGTATTGCCCCTGGCAGCATACAGTATTGTCCGTGGCATTATACCGTATTGTCCCTGGCCGTATGCAACATTGTTCCCTGGCAGTGTATGATATTGGCCCTGTATCATCACGTGTGTCTGTACTGCAACACCGGTCATAGCGCGTCACCACCGTCATCTGGTGGTTTTGAGATGTGGCCCTCCGCTGCTAGAGTGATCCGTGGTTGTATTATGGCCATCTGCCCCTATAGGGGTGTGGATGCGTCGTGTTGGTTCCATTTGTCCCTTCCTGCCTCCGCCCTCAAGTCCCCTTCCTTTGGCCCCCCCCCCATCCCCTCCCCTTTCCTACACCAAATATCTCCCCTTCCCTTGTCCCTCTCCCTTTGCGCCCCTTGCCCTAAGCCTCTGTCCCAGTGCCAGCTCACCTGTATATCCTCCCTCCCTCCCACCAGCAAGGTAAGCCCCAGCCAGTAACCCCACTCCTCCTCCTCCTCCTACTCCTCCTCCAGTGCCAAACACCTGCCCCTCCCTCCCCTCCCCTCCCGGACTAATTAGTATCCTCACTGTTGACCACTATCAGCTCATTATCATGTTATTAGCGACCATTGTCTGTATGTCATTACTGGGCGGCATTGAGGGCTGATTACTGGGTCATATGGGTGCCCCAGGTGAGTTGCCACGGGTAATGAGCCCGTCACGGCGCCCTGCCACCTGAGTCACGGCCGCCCGCTCGCTCCTGCCTTCCCCGAGGCAGTGCCAAGTGGGTAGGGGGGGGGGAGACAATTGGAGACCACCGACCCCCTCCCCCTGGGAGAGGCAGGGATGGGGAGATGCATGGGGTGGGGGGGAACGAGAGGAAGACGGACGACAGAATACTAGATGATCTGTGACGAGGTTATCTGTTGGGGGTCAGTAACAGTATATTACATTCCTCTTCTATGTAAATGGAGACATGATGGTAAAGGGGAAGGCTCCTCCTCGTCCGGCACGTCAGTCGGCGGAACAGACGTAGCGCCAGCTACGTATGAAGGAACGTACGTCATGTAGTACAAATTGTAATGACGTGGAAAGTGTTCAGTGGAAAAGCGCGAGTGTAAGACACATTCTGGTCTGATTTCAGCCACAGGTTACCCTCGGAAGCATTGTACCCTCTGAACTAGCCCAGAAAACAATTGGAAGACATGCATATATCGTCGGTCCTGGTGAGGCATGATAATTCACGGGGAATATCATCGTAGAACGCATTTCGTCCAGCCGTGAGTTGCAAGTGTGGATAGGCTTTAGTTTAGGATCTCGTGGTGGTACCGTATTCCAATGTTTTATGATTACTGTTGAAGAAATTCTTGCCCACGTTTGTGTTACATCAGTCTATTGAACTCCGCGTTTGTAGTACATTTCCACTTTTTTTTAACTTCATGCCATCATGTCTTGGCTATGAGATGTCTAACGTGAAGAAATGGTCTTGAGGTGGGGTGTTGTGGGAGGTGTAAATCAGGGGAAGGAGAGGGTATTGGGTCGGAGAATTGGTGAGTGTGGCACTTACCGTCCCGTGCACCCCTGGGTGGGTTAGGGGCAAAGGAGAGGGCAAGTGGGCAAGAGGAAGGAAAACTAAATGGTTCGTGTTGTACTGTGGTGTGTCGCTCGGTCTTAGAGACTCAGTCATCATTATAAGATTTGGCTTTTCCTTGTTACTGGGGGATAAGTACTCGGAAAGAATTTCTTGTTTTTTTTTCCCCCAATTACATAAAAGGTACAGCTCTTGCCAGAATATATTTACAAGGGGCGCCGCTCCTCCGGCCTCATCTGCTAACCCATTACTTTCATTGTGACGTGATGTGGTCGCTAGGCTAGGCAGATCATGATGATGATGGTGTTATGGGATGCTGGGATGAGTGGTAGTGATGATGGTGGTGGGTGGTGACGATGGCTGTATGGTGACAGTGATGAGTGATAGTGATGATGATGGTGATGGTGGTGGTGGTTGTACATCTGTGGTTGTGATGAGCTTGGATGCATCACACCGTCGGCAAGCTCGTCCAGATGTCACGGTGTACCTATCGCCTACACCCTCATCTCTTTGTCTCTCATCTGCTGCAAGAAGACGGCTCTGTCTTTGAGGTGAATTACTTGAGTAGATTACCACACTGCCCTGTTCTAAGTTAAGTTCAGCCTAAGTGAGACTGCGTACCCGACCTGCGTGTGCCTACGACGGGAAGTTTTGCAGAGGGCATGGCCAGCGCTTAGTGCTCCTCCACCATACGCCTTGCTTGATCCTTGGTGAATAGCATGGTTTCTCAGAGCCGTCAGGCTCATCACGTAGTTATCAGTCCTAGGGAGAGAGAGAGAGAGAGAGAGAGAGAGAGAGAGAGAGAGAGAGAGAGAGAGAGAGAGAGAGAGAGAGAGATCCTGCTTCATATCGAGTGAGGCAGACATCCTTTGGAGAAGTCTTAATGTAATGATATATGTATCATTATACCATCTGTACCGCATACCACCTGTGGCAGCCGCCCCACCACACACACACACACACACACACACACACACACACACACACGCCACCTGCCCCAGTGCCACACCTGTGCCAACCACACCAGCCCTGCCAACAAGCCACAACTACCACCACCACCACCACCACCACCACCTGCTCCCACATGTGACGACCATTTTTCGTACCCACTCGGTGAAATGAGGCATGATATATTTAGTTCCTTGGCAGGTCTTGTGTTTTGGCTTTCACGCCATCATTGGGGTTGCATTGTTCACTTTACGTCTTACATACGCCCCTCTTTTTTTTTTTTTTTTTTTTGCCAGAGCGTATAAGTGTTATTATAGTCATCGTCCGTCCCTCTGTCCGTCCGTCCGTCGGAAACCTTTCGGCGTCCGTAGTGCGCAGCGGGAGGCGTCAAAGATCACGTACCTTTAACGGAAGCTGGTGCGACGGCTTGCTTGTCTCCCCCCCCCCCCCTTCCCCTTCCCCCCTTCTAGTCCAAGAGAGAGAGAGAGAGAGAGAGAGAGAGAGAGAGAGAGAGAGAGAGAGAGAGAGAGAGAGAGAGAGAGAGAAGCCTTTCGGTCTCAGGTTCTGCCCTGTCTGTTTGTTCGTTGATGAGTTTGGTATTTTTTTGTTGTCCCCTCCTCGACTCGTGCACCAGAGGGACGGGTTGTCTTTGCAAATCTAAAAGGAGCCTGTTGGTTCTCGGTTCAAAAATGGGTAAGTTCAAGGTCGTCTCGACTCGAAAAGCCCAACTGAAACATTCGTCAGTGCGTCTCAACAGATGTTTGTGTGGTGTGAAGACCGCATTTGATGCATTTTATGCATTTCAATATTTGAGTAAAAAGATGATCCCGCGAATTTGTACTGGGGTATATCTAGCAGGGCTGGAAAGAGACCGCATTGTTTTTAAAGTACGAAAAATCACCACAGGAAAGATTGGTTCTCACATATTAATCGTGTGGATGATTTTCTCTTGTGTTGAGTGGTGTGGGTCACCAGCCGGGGACCAGGGAGACAGACAGCTGAGGTTGCAGGTAGCACGGGTCTCCTGGAGATATCCTCGCTCAGGAGTAACTCAGTGACTCTGGGAATGAATGCGGGTATATCGCCAACTTTGGGGAGGTCGACCTCGAGAGACAGGTCTCGAAAGCCAGTCTGACTCAGGAGGAGTCATGCTCGAGCCAGAGGACCTCCCTACCCTCCTTTTACCTCGTCGGATCCCGTGTCCCCAAGTGCGAGTCGGAGGGACGGGGGATGGAAGTTGCAGGATATAAGAAGGGGGGTGTCTCTGGGTCACAGGACACCCCCCCCCCCCCGAAGGCAGTTGTGTGGCAACGCTCTGGAGGAAGATGGAGGGTAAAGTGTATATAATGTGTTATTTAATGGGGGGGAGGGTATTTGCTTCATGTGACGTCACGTTGTTGACATTGTTAATCTCACTTGGAAGACAGTTTTTGCCTCGTCGTAACCGAAGGTCAAAGAGAGGGAGAAAGGCGGAGGTAGGGAAGGGAAGGAAGGATGTATAGAGAAGGAAGAGGACGGCCGGGTGGGGATGGGGATATGCATGGAAGGAAGGAAAAAAAAAGACCCCCCCCCCCTGTCTTTTGATCTAATGATCCGGGATGAATTTGGGTGACCGGTGTACTGTTTACATTAGATGCTTGGATGGGAGTGCCCCCCCCCCCCTCTCTCTCTCTCTCTCTCTCTCTCTCTCTCTCTCTCTCTCTCTCTCTCTGTCTCTTTCTCTCCCTGCTGGAGGAGTGTGGGGTATATGACGTCACGACCAGGTAGCCCGTCAGACCCCCCCACTCTAAATGAGAGACTGTGGGAGGCACGCTATAGTAGTCTCCTCCTTGATGGGGTTGGGGGTGTGGTCCTGACATCTTGCAGGGTGGGAGGCGCAGGTGGGGGCGTAGTGGATGGCATGGAGGGCCACGGGGAGTGCCTAAGAAGGGGGGGGGGTGGGGGGGGAGAGGGTCTGGGCAGGTGAGTGCTGCTCCTGGAGCCAGTGCGATACACTCGCTTGCCAGGATCTTGGACAGGAGAAGTGGAAAATGGGGGAAGAAAATGTAATAAAAGGCGGACGTAGTATAACGTTGGAAGACCGTGATGGATTTCATTGGATGACGGAAGATTTACAAGAACGCGAGCGTGGTAGCTTCCCCTTGGGTACGATCGTGCGACCGTTGACTCGACAGCCCCTCCTTTAAAGGTCGGATCTTCCCCTCCATGGGTTGCCCCGTCGCACTGAAGGGTCGCACCACGCATCGTGGTCAAAGGTCGTGCCTCCGCCATAGCCAAGGGCTCGTAACGCCTTGCTCAGGAGGGGGAGTTCAGTGAGACGTGTGTTTACCAAAGTACTTATGGAGTGTTCGTGTGGCTAATTGCCTGGCTGCGACGGGAGCTATTTGTAGCTTCACGCCCCCCTCCCCCCGTTCCCTCCACCACACGCAGCTACACCCTCCCCATTCCACCGCGTCACCTTACTCCTCCCCCAACCTCCCACCACCACAACGCCATCCCTCCCTCCTCCCCCTCCTCCCAAACGCAAGGTGTTTCATTTTTTTTAGAACTGATTTAACACGCAACGACCACGATTCCGTGTTCGTTGGTGGTGTGTTTTGGCTGGGAGCTTTATTGCTAAGGGGGTGGGAGAGGGGGAGAGAGGCCGGGTAGAGAGAGAGAGAGAGAGAGAGAGAGAGAGAGAGAGAGAGAGAGAGAGAGAGAGAGAGAGAGGAGGAGGAGGTGGTGGTAGTCTGAATCATTTCACTTCCTGGTGGTAGTTCGTCGATAATTCTAAGGGGTTGAGAAGGGCATGGGTTAGAAGGGAGAGAGGTGTGGTTGAAGGAGGGTCGGGAAGGCTAGGGGGGTATTAGAGGAAGCAAGAGAAAGAGAGAGAGAGAGAGAGGAGGGGGGGGGGAGTGTAAGGCTTCTGAGAAACCCGTTTGACCTTTAGTTGGTTGGGTGGCGTGTCGGGCTGGTTGATGATGCAGGAGATTAAGACAAGTTCATGACGGTCGAGCGCCTGGGGGGCCCCGCGGCAAGCCACTGTTTACGTCCTGAAGGCTCGTTTGTTTACATCTGCTGTTGCTGTATGCTCATAGTGCCGTGCTGTTTGCCTTTTCCCGTGCGCGTGCATAAACCTGAGTCGGACGTCCCCCCCCACCAAGTGATGCAGTAATGAATTGGATTAATCTCCGTCTCTGCGGGGCCTGGATTTTTCAAGGTGGCGTTCCCCCGGGCGTATGATCAAAACAAGAACTTTTGGAAGGCACCTGAATGGACCCGGAAGTTAGTTTGGTACGTGGCTGCGCATGTACTGGTATGCCTCTCTCTCTCTCTCTCTCTCTCTCTCTCTCTCTCTCTCTCTCTCTCTCTCTCTCTCTCTCTCTCTCTCAACTACCTCCACGGCTGTCGCCACCACAGCCCCAAACGCCGAGGGAGATCTTGTTAGGCTGCCAACGGCTCGAATTCGACGGAAGCGTGCGTTGCTTCGATGCCCACGGCCCAAAGCCTTACTGCTCGCCACCCTCCTTCCCCCACACAGATCGATTTGCTCTACAGGGTTATGATGTTTACTAAGGGGTTCCTCGGCTTTGTTTTGGTATGGATATTGTATGTTGAGGATCTTCAGCGATGAGTGTGAGTCTGGGAATTTTGGAGATATAAGAATACCTACTCAGGAGTTCATACAACGTGATGTTGCCAAAGGGCAGGCGAGCGTGTAGCGCTCACCGTAGAAAAGTCTAGAGTGAAGAAGAACGAGTAGACGAGGGACAGACGAGGGCTAACGCAAGGCGATCACCTCGTGTGCCAGTAGTGACTGGGTAGTTCCCTTGTGGTCTCCGAACCAAGCACTAACCAGACCCAGCGCTGCTTAACTTCAGCGATCGTACGAGGAGCGGTGTCTCCAGCGTGGCATGGCTCACAGGGGGAGCCACCTTGACCTTTAACCCGTGCGTAATGACCTGCTCGCGTGCCACCGGTAATTACCCCCCGCGCTCATTTGGACGCTGGTAAAACTCCGCGAGGATTACCAATAGCCCGCCCACACACACACACACACACACACACACACACACAGTGTGACGTCACATTGGTGGGAGGGGGAAGGCTAACAGCGCTTTGTGATTGGCTGGCGCCGCCGCTTGCGTGCCTGATTGGCTTAAATGGAGCGGCGTGACGCGATGCATTTAAAGGCAGTGTACGTGCAAAACGCCCTATCGGATCGTTAGCGCCGAACACCGAGAAAGCCTTACTGAAGAATTTAGTACAATAGTCCTGAAGTCTGGCGGGATTATGGTTCTTTTAGCTATTCTTGGACCGGAGTTTTATGACGTTCTTTTACGAAATTTTTGGAGAGTTTTAGTCTTGCTTGTCCTCGTTTTCTTTGTGCCTTCTTTTTCTTCTTCTCCATATCTTCTTCTGCCTTTTCTTCTTCTTCTTCTTCTTCTTCTTCTTCTTCTTCTTCTTCTTCTTCGTCTTCTTCTTCTTCTTCCTCCGTTTTCAGGGCCACATGGTAAATTTGAGGCCAGCTTTCCGCTGATTGCCCCCTCCAAACAAAAGCATATATGAACTGCCTTTGTTTCGGTAAAGAACTCCTCAATACAAGGGCCAGTTTATGTTAATGTAGATGTTGGGATGTGGTTCATCAAAACCATTTAGTTAATTGGCTCATTGATCAGAAATTGCATTTTGTTTGTGCACCCGTGTTTTACGGTTTAATAAACTCAGTGTATTTTATGCATTTTTAAGTACATGAAGCATTTCATGGTAAATACGTTAGCGGGTGAATCTTTTATTTGTACACATTGATGTAGTAAAGAGATAAAGCCGTAAGGGAAAAAGTAGTTAGTACATTACGTTGATATGTTTTAAATCGTATGGTGATTTTATTTCGTATATTGGCTTTGATCTGGTGGCGGCTCTCACCTTCCCTCCGAAGTACGTGCGTTTGCACGGGCACGAGCCGGCGTGCATCAGCGTGCTTAGAGTGCCATGGCGTGCCTTCGTAAAAGCACTTCTTTCCGACTACGTCAAGTGCCTCCAGCGCAAGCGCTTGCCTGATCATCACTGCCAGTAAACACTTCCCTCACCAGATATCGCTTTTCGTAACTGTACACCGATCGAGGCCTGTGAAAGTTAACAATAAATGGACTGTGATATATACCTAACTGGTACTCCTCTCAACACATTGATGAGCTATAGGATATTGCCTGAAGTATAGAAAAATAGATGAACTTTGGAATATTGCCAGAAGTATAACGCAAAACAGATTCACATCAGTTGAGCCGACTTGGCCACAAGGCTTCAGCCTTATACAGTAAGATAGATTTCTGTTAGTTGTCTTGAGTCTTTTCTTTTCTTATCGTTTTACGTGGTGTAGTCTACGATCGAACATACGTTTCGAGAGTGTCCCACACACACAGGACAGGTACATTGATACGTGATCATACAAGCTGTTCGGGCTGGCACGGACAGACTTACGTACGTGCTTATTACAGCAACTCTCTCGAGGTAGGGTTGAATGCATAGGACTTGTTGCTAAAGTAGAGTGGAGAATCGAAGGTCAGAAACGCCTTTAAAAGGCGCGATCTAGATGATGGTTTTAACTCCAAGATCTCATGGACAACACCTGGGGACTGGAATCATAACCGAGACCATCGCTACGAGAGAATGACCTTTGCTTAGGAGGAGACCTCTTTCTGAAGACCACATAAGAAGTATTGAGGGACCAGTTGGCATTATGCGGAGAGTATGATGGTGCTTGGGTGGGAACATCGGTTCCCCTTGAACAGCCTGAAGTGGAGATACGTCAGCATACTGAGCAACCGCCACCGCTCACACGGATTTAAATACGCACCCTTGTCAAAAGTGACGTAAAGCCTCTGATCGCCCAAACCAGTTGTTGAATTTTCTCATCAGAGATGCTCTCTGACCTTTCGTTGTTTCTGTGCCATCATCATGCAAGTGTTGACTCAGCGCACACCTGGACATCGAGGGTAGGAACGCAGATGACAAGGCAACTCCGGACGAACGGAGAAACACCAGGGCCGCTGAGCGAAGACCCGTTGATTCTTTTAACGACGCTAGGACCGCCACGGTACCTCTTGCGATGCTTTGTTGCTGGATAAAGTTCAGAAGACCTCCTGCTTGTGTCACTGGTCTGTCACCAAACACGAATCTTTATCTAGTAGTCAGTAGCCGCGCGGGAAGCCATCATTGTTGCAGGAGATCAGGTCTTGTGTCTTGACATTGGCAGAGCCGGACGAAAGGCTTTGGGGGTCAGCCACACATCTACAAAAATGGAATTCTGTTTTCTTTAAACGCGTCAACAAGTTGCAGAGGGTTATCTCTCTGTTTCCTATTTTTTTATTTCGTTATCTGTTATCATAACTGACGAATCGGGCTGGGGAATACTTCGATGTTTCTCTGAACGTGGATCCTGAAGCGTGTGGGTCAGACCTCACCCTAAATGAGCATACAACGTCATGCTCTTGCGTGGAAGTAGGTGAAAGTGTTTTGTTTCCCGCATCCCCACAAGGATCCCTCGAGTCTCCTTCAGGAGCATTTAGATTGGCACCCCACTTCGTGCCTGTACTCTCTCGGCCAGAACGCTGGAAAGGTGAATCATTAAATATGACTACTGCTGGACTGGCAGCGGACAGAAAGAATGTCATTCAAACATACTGACTTATTTCTTGGAGCGGTGGACGTGCGGCTTGTGCCCAAGGCTGCTTGTGAATCACTGGAAGCAACTCCGGTCCTCCCGCAGAATGGTAGGACGTGGGAGACAGACTTTATGATCCGTCTCCTGCCAAGTCGGGGTAACGTCGGACGCTCTGTTGTTCCAGTTTGGCTGAACCCTGGTACGTGTGACCTGTGCAACTGTGGACCGAACCGTGCAGGGCGGGTGCTCATGACATCTTACCCGAGACTGAGGAAGTTGAAGGTGCATCAGGCATCGCCGGAGACCGCCGCTTGGCCGAGTTTGGCAAGTGGCGGTAATCCAGCTCCCTCGACCGAGACCGAGAGAGAGAGAGAGAGAGAGAGAGAGAGAGAGAGAGAGAGAGAGAGAGAGAGAGAGAGAGGATTGTCGGGTTAGCACGATCACCATCGTGTTACATGGTAGTGACAACCATCGTTACATATGTGATTGCGGAGTGCCTTCGTTCGTAGCTGATCCACATTACGCGATACCTGAGGTTGTCAGAAGTATCGTAATGCAAACGTATTGCATATTGATACAGAGGTATCGGACAGTAGCATAATATAGTCATTGTACGATATCGTAATACGTAATACGGTATCGCGATGTATGAAAAACGTAAATTCGTTATGAATAAACTATCGCTAAGGTGCTCTCAGGGGTTGTACCGTTGTTCTCAAGGGTTATACAGTTGTTCTCAAGGGTAATACCGTTGTTCTCAAGGGTAATACCGTTGTGCTCAAGGGTTGTACCGTTGTGCTCAAGGATTACACCGTCGCGCTCAGGGATTATACCGTTGATCTCAAGGGTTTAAACAGTAGCCGGCTTTTTTGGCACATGATAATCCCGTCGGACGGCCGTAAGACAGTTCTGAATCAATGATACGTGGTCGGTGGCAGCTTGAAGGGAAAGCAAACACGGAGTTCGGATGGCAGTAGGTAGCTGGCCGAAATGTAAATCGGGCTGAGATTTTGGAGGTATTTTTGTCATGGTAGAGGGCGCGGGAGAGCCGGTGGGGTGGGGGGGGGGTTTAATGGTAGGGAGGAGGTAGGTAGGGTAGGGGAGGAGAGAGAGAGAGAGAGAGAGAGAGAGAGAGAGAGAGAGAGAGAGAGAGAGGGAGGAGGGGGAGGGTGCGTGGAGGGAGATAGGGGCGTGGCTTTCGCTCGGACGTCACAGTCTATTGCGTCACGCATCTGACGTCACTCGGGGGATTGGGGACCTTGCATAGGCGTTTTTTTTTTTCAAGGTCATGGAGCGTTGGATACCATTACTGTGTTAAATCTTCATCAGGGGCCGCGACAGGTGACGGGGCGAGGCCTGGCCCCTGGACGGAAATAGGTCAACGGTCAAGCTAACAGAGAGACACTCCCCCTCCTCCATCCGTCCATCCCTCCCCCTCCCTCCCCGAGACTCCCGTCTCATAGTTGTATTTCTAGTGAATTACAGTGTTGCTGAGTGTTGCCTGGGTGGGCCGGGCTGAAGCAGAGATGTTGCTTGTGCGGCCACGGTAGGCCGGACTGAAGCGGTGGTGTTGCTTGTGTTGCGCCGGGGTGAGGTTTTGGGCTGAGGCTCTGTGCTCGTAGAGGCGTTGCTGAGTGTTGTCTGGGTAGGCTTGAGCTGAAGCGGAGGTGTTGCTTGTGTTGCCTTGATAGGCTGGGGTCAAGCTGTGCTTGCAGAGGTCAGGCATGTTACCACACTGCATGAAGACTTCAGGAAAAAAAAAAAATAGGCGTTCCAGTTGAAGAATTATCCTCCGGTATTTTATTTTCCCATCGATTTTTATTTTCATTTCCTCCTCATACTATCCCCCTCTCATACTTTCCCTCCCTCTCATACTTTCCATCTCTCATATTTTCCCTCCCTCTCATGCTTTCCCTCCCTCTCATACTTTCCCTCTCTCATACTTTCCCTCCCTCTCATGCTTTCCCTACCTCTCTTACTTTCCCTCCCTCTCCTGCTTTCCCTCCCTCTCATACTTTCCCTCCCTCTCTTACTTTCCCTCCCTCTCATACTTGATGATATTTTTCTCTCTTCCTTCCCTCCTTCATTTATTTTCCTCCCTCCTCCTCTCCTTTGGGGTAGAGGTGATCAGGTTGATCGCCGCCGTGCCAGAGGGCGTCACAGACGTACGCCACGCCAGGTCAAGAGGGAGAAGAAATTAAATTGAATTTTTTCCCCTATCAATGTATCCCCCCCCCCCTCCCCTTTCCTTGCCTACCTTCCCCCTCCTCCTTCCTTCACCAAAACAAAATGACTGGTTGGGGAAGAGTGAAAAAGTGTGTTTTGTTGTCTTGCAAGGTTGGTGGTGAGATGGGCCGTGTGTGTGTGTGTGTGTGTGTGTGTGGGCGGTATTGATCATTGCTGGCGGTGGTGGCACTGTAGCAGTGACACATGAGGTGGTGGTGGTGGCACTGTAACAGTGACACCGGAGGTGGTGGTGGTGCGGTGGCACTGTAACAGTTACACTGGAGGAGGTGGCGGTGGTGGCACTGCAGCAGTGACACTGATGGTGATTTTGGCAGTGTAGGTGTGACGCTGGTGTTACCAGTACCAGTGACGCTGATGTAGGCACTGTGGCGGTGACGCTGGGGGTGGCACCATGACAGTGACGCTGGTAGTGACGCTGTGGCGGTGACGCTGGGGATGGCTCTATGACAGTGACGCCTGGGGGTGGCGGCACTACATACAAACACCAGTGGTGGGAGAGAGCCACTGGTGGTCAGGCGTGTGTGGTCGCCTTTAGTGTTGACGTCTTGAATCCCGCCATCACCCACCACCTCCACCACCTCCACCACCTCCACCATTATCATCCTCCAACCATCGTACTACCACCAACACAGTCACCACCATCCCCACTGTCATCATCACCAACAATATTACGTCATGATAATACACCAGAATCTCCACCTCGACTACAGTTTAATCACCACCAGTCACCTGTCCTCACTATCGTAATCACCACCACCTCCACCACCAACCCTGCCATCACTTGCAATTGTCTCCATCACCGCCAGTTATGGTAATCTCCACCATCATCTCCACCACCACCGCCACCTCCACCGGCAGCTGTGGGAGGAGACATTGTTGGTCGCATGTGTGTGTGTGTGTGTGTGTGTGTGTGTGTGTGTGTGTGGTCGCCTTTAGTGTTGACGTCTTGTGCTGCACCATGACCAGCATCATCACCCCCTCCCCCAGCTCCCCCACCTCCCCCAACCCATACTCCCACCCTGACCACCGCCGCCCCTCCTCCCCCTCCAGTACCACGACCACCACTTTGTTACCACTACATTGCCACTACATTGCCCTGCTACCACCATCCCACTCCTCCTGTCACTGTAAATATTTCTGCCATTACTACCACCGCCGCTACCACCATCACTACCACCGCCACTACTACCACCATTACAATACCACCGCCACTACCACCGCCGCCACTACTGCCACTGCTCCCACCACCACTGCCGCCACCACCATTACTGCCATCGCCACCACTACTGCCACTGCTCCCACCATCACTGCCGCCACCACCATTACTGCCATCGCCACCACCGCAACCATCACTGCTACTGCCACCACACTTAACTGTCACCACCACAACCACCATCACCCCCACCCTATAACTACTCCCCCACCCCACCCCATAACCGTTATGAATTCCACCCCACAACCACCATCACCCCCACCCTATAACTGCCATTATCCCCAGTACATAACCACCATCACCCCACAGTATAATCACCATCATCCCCACCCTATGATTGCCATTACCCCCAACCCATAACTACCATTACCCCTACTCCACAAGCACCATCACCCCCACCCCTATAACTGCCATTACCCCCACCGCATGACCATCGTCATCTCCACCCCATAACCATCATCAGTCCCATCCCAAAATCATCATAGTCCCATCCCTAAATCACCATCATCCCCCCTCCCCCCATTCCCCAAGCACCACCACCACCACCAGTGGGAGGAGAGAGTGGTGGTCAGGCGTGTGTGGTCGCCTTTAGTGTTGACGTCTTGAATCCCGCCATCACCCCCACCACCTCCATCCCCCACCACCACCACCACCTCCACCATTCCCACAGCCACCGCCACCACCGCCACCACCGCACCTCACCACCACCATTCACCCACCATCCACAGCCACCATCATCCTGACCAGCTACCGCCACCACCAGCAACAGCTGGAGGGGATACCGCCGCTGGTCAGGGGGTGGTGTGTGGTCGCCTTTAGTGTTGACGTCTTGGGTCGGCTGGCCCAGAAATTATTGTAGTGTTACATGTGTCTTCTGCCTCCTCCACCTTCCCCTCCTCCCTCTCGTGGTGTGCTGCCCTGGTAAGGGGGAGGGGTGTGCCACGAGTGTGGACGGATGAACGGATTCATCTGGCGGGTCACCTGGTGGATGAGAGGGATGAGGAGGAGGAGGCCGGTGGTAAGGAGGAATGGTAGACGATAGGGAGGAAGGTGAGGGAGGAGGAGGTGGATGACAAGGAAGAGGAGGAGGAGATGGATGAGGAGGGATGGAAGGCAGTGTGGGCGGCTAAGGTTTGGTGCCGAGGCTTCGTGACCTACTTGAGCCGTTATGTAACCCTTGACACGGCGGCGGGGGCACTGCTTCCCCCCATCAGCCCTTGCCTTATCCAGGAACCTCTCTTGACCCTCGACTCTAGCTAGAGGCTCTTGCTAAACCTTCACCCGAGCTAGGGGCCCCATCCTAACCTTCCACCCTACCTAGAGCCTTTCCTGACCTAGCAGATGGTCCTCCCCTGACCCTTCACCCTTGCTAGAGCCTTTCCTGACCTAGCAAATGGCTCCCTCCTAACCCCTTCACCCTCGTCCCCCTCCACCCCCCTTTACTCATGCCAGCCCCCCCCCCCTCTGCCTCCCCTCTCCCATCACCTGCAGCAGGCGCTGACGTAGGCAAGCAGGCCTCGGTTGTGTTGTCTGCAGCAGCGGATGCAGGCCAGGTGTACTGCAGCAAAGAGTGCTGTGTGGCACCACCACCGACGAAGACGTGCGCGGCAACGATGACGGGAGGGACGGATTGACGTGGTGGTGATCGATTTAGACGTGGTGACCGACAGGCAATAGCGGCAGATCGACGTGGTGACTGACGCGTGCGGGCATTTCGCTAGGACAGGCGTACTGGGCAGTTCACCGTCTTAAAGGTTGCCATGATCAACTTATAGGATTAAAGATTATGTCATCGGTATTGAACCCACGGGCGAAAGGCCGTCTGAAACACCCCCTCCCCCTTTTTTTTCAGACTACGAAATACCAAACAAAGCATGTCTTTAATGGGGATCTTTTGGGGTTTAGATGGATATTCCTTTTTGACTAATTATTGGCGAGATGGAGGTAGGTGGTGCCTCGAATGGACCAATGGAATTGCACAGCAGTGTCGTGTACTCGTGTGTGTGTGTGTGTGTGTGTGTGTGTGTGTGTGTGTGTGTGTGTGTGTGTGTGTGTGTGTCTCTTAATGGAGCTTGGGGATATTGGATCAGATACGCTGGAAGTTTTATTTATGATCAACGTTTTTATCTGTTAGTGGATTGAGAGGGCGTGACTGTTTATGAGAGAGGCTGGTGATAGTGGTGGAGAGGAATACGGGCCGAGGCGAGAGAGTGTGAGGGATAGGGAGTGAAATTAGAGAGACAGAGAGTGGGGATGTCAGAGTGGGAGAGTCTGAATACATAACTAGTTCTAGGAAGAGCGAGAGGGAGGAGGATGAGGGAGGGAGGGAGGTAGAGGAGAGATGTTTGAACCATAAGGCCACAAGAGATGAGGAGGGGTAAAGCTTCGCCTCTTGTGACGGGGGTGAGGGTGAGTCGTGACGCGTCCTGACGTCACGCGGGTGCTGGAATGACGTATGGCCCTAGTGTTTGGGCTCTCTACCCCCTCCCACTTAAAGCACCACCCCACGTCCCTCCCTCCTAGTAGGCCTCTCATCGCTTGATCGAGAGATTGGGCAGAGCCGCTCCCCGGAATGCAGGTTATCTCCCCGAACTGGCCCTGTGTGTGCGTGCAGGAGGAGAGGAAGGTCCAAACTTTCTTGAAGGATTTTTCTTTTTTAAGTCTTCGAGGAACTGTGTGTGTGTGTGTGTGTGTGTGTGTGTGTGTGTGTGTGTGTGTGTGTGTGTGTGTGTTTGTGTGTGTGTGTGAGGGGCTTTCGGTTATGCTTCTTGGATCATACATGTATTAGAGCCCAGGACCCCCTTTTACTGGGCTTCTACAACTCTGAGGCTGCGCTGCAGTCAGAGGCAGGGGAAATGATGGGACTCCTTCGGAGCGATAAGTTGCTCAGCGTGACCGTTATTCCTTTTCGTCATCTGACGACGAAATACCTTCGCCGAAGATTTTTTTTTTTCGGCGGTGTAACCGCAAGCGAGCGGAGGGAGTCCGGTAACACCGCCATACAGATCTAATGTCATTGTTTTAACGTTAAGGGTCCCATTCCCTTGATGGTAGAACCCTCTTCTCTAAGTCTGAGGTTGCCTTTGTTGTGACGGGATAACCAATTCTTTTTTGAAGACTAGAACCCCCTTTGTATTGACGGGAAAACGTCTTTGAACTGACGACAGAACCCGCTTTGTATGAAAAGTAGAATCCTTTTGTATTGACTGTGAACCCTTTTATTATTTACGATGCTAGAAATCCTTCGTTTTGATCGTAGAACCCGCCTTTGCTTCGCACGGGAAAGTGGCATTTTGATGATGAGAAGTGTGTGGTTGAGGGGGTGGGTGTGAGAGTTGCGTGTTGTGCACGGGTCGATCACGACCATCCTGGTGCCGTCTGGTGGTGGCGGTAAGGGTGTGTGTGGGTCAGGTGTCTGTGTGTTGTCCCTCCACAAAGGTGGTTGGGATGGTGTTGCCAGCCGACTGACCGTTAGCACGTGTTTGGCCGGCCTGGGGTAGCGATGTCACGTAACGGGTTGGTGGTGTTTGGGGCATGTGGTGGGTTTCTCGTGTCACGTAACGGGTTGGTGATGTCAGATGTATGTGGTGGGTTTCCTCATGTCATTATCCCCGTAACCCTCTTGACTGACTGGGTATATTTTGTTGTTACCACGTATCATATTACGTTGTTACCACGCGTTACATTCGCAGCTCAAGGTCATGGGTGTTACACCCCTCTCGTTGGTCCTGTTCCGTTACCGCGTTGCGGGAAGGGATCGTGTCAGCCATGTCGCTCTTTGTAGGTGGCTGTGACGAACAGCAGGCCGTCTATATCTGGTGTGGCCACCTCCTTAACAGCCGATGGTCCTTACGTTTGGTCACGACAGGATAGGGAACTTGGGGCATATGAAGTCTTCATGTTGATCACACTGTCTCGATGCCACTTCTCCCCAGATTTTCCCCTACTCCACCCCACCTCATCCCTTCCTCCTCCTCCTCCTCCTCCTCCTCCTCTCGTAACTTGTAATACACTGCCCCCTTCTTCCCTTGTCCTTCCTTCCATCCCCCCCCCCCCCCACCTCCTTCCTTCCTTCCTTCCCGAATTGTGGAGCAAACATCGGTGTCAGGTCAAGGACAGGGACCTGTCCTTACTGGGTCACAGTGATATATGGGTCACCCAGTTTTCGGGGGAGTTCGTGCAGACCGTCAATAAGACGCTGGTGGGAGGGAAGGGGGGGTGGGGGGATTCGTCCGTGCCCGTCTCACACACGCACGCATGCATGCACGAACGACAACGAAGGATGGTATGTCTGTGTTTATTATTTGTGTGTTACGGGGTAAGAATTATACAGTTGTGTTACCCCGTCTCGTAACCATATATATATATATATATATATATATATATATATATATATATATATATATATATATATATATAGGCAGAATCCATTTCATCGATCAGTCCCGAAGTGAGGATGAACAGCTGGGTGGATTGTGGACGGGCTGCCTCAGCCAGGATTCGAACCTTTGCGGGTCGTTGTGATAGTCTTTCAACTTTGCTCATGCATCTTGTTGAGCATGAGCTGATATACTGTTGTACCATGTAAATGATGTATCACTGTGTCAGTCTCGGTCCAATAAACAATTTATCAGTTAATAATCTCTCTCTCTCTCTCTCTCTCTCTCTCTCTCTCTCTCTCTCTCTCTCTCTCTTTCTCTCTCCTTTCGCCAGGAAGCAGCTCACTTAATTTCCGTTTTGTATGGCACCTTGAAGACGTTTGGATCCCTGGGCGGTGAGGGGAAGGGCTAATGAGAGAGAGAGAGAGAGAGAGAGAGAGAGAGAGAGAGAGAGAGAGAGAGAGAGAGAGAGAGAGAGAGAGGGTGATAATGTACACAAGTTATTGTGGCAGTGATTATGCAAATGAGTTGTAGAGTAGCATGAGACAAACGACGTCAGGAGGAGGGAGGAGGAGGAGGGTGTGGTGAGGGGGATGGAGTGGTGTAGGGAAGGTCATGAGGTGAGGTGAGGTCGGTGACGTTACAGGTCGGAATGGAGAGAGGGAGGGAGGGGGGAAGTTGGTGACGCCGATGGTTGGGAAACGGGACGCCAGAACTGACGTCACTAGAGTCTCTCTCTCTCTCTCTCTCTCTCTCTCTCTCTCTCTCTCTCTCTCTCTCTCTCTCTCTCTCTCTCTCTCTCTCAGTTAAAGAAGGGGTCATGTGCGTAAGTGTGCACACACTTCTGTCATCCTGTCTGCAACCTTTAATGTCCTCCCTATACAACAGTTGCCAAGGAGCGGCGTCCTTCGCTATCTATCTATCTATCTATCTATCTATATATATATATATATATATATATATATATATATATATATATATATATATATATATAGACGATGGAATGATGAGAGAAAAGTAAAAATGTAGGCCGGAGAGAGATAATTATATCTGTCGTTGACTTAGTAAAAAAAATTGAGAGATTAAAAAAAGCGATTAGGTTTTTAGGTCATCTGGGCTGGAGGATTTTTAACCTTTTTTATATTTAAGAGTTTTTAGACTGATATCAAGTGGAACGCGAAGGGGAAAAAGGTCAGATGTCTTCATGTTTATTATTGCATTCTGGTGGAGTTTTTATCTCCACACACAAATTTAGCTTCGCTGAACAGTCGGGAAAGATATACTCTGTAAGAACTGCGTCATGATTTTTACTGATTATATACTTTCGTGTGTGTGTGTGTGTATGTGTGTCTCTGGGTGGGTGTGTGTGTGTGTGTGTGTGTGTGTTAATCATGTACAGAGAGTAATTCTTTAGGAAACTTCCATGTGTGAAAAATTAGCTAGTAAATGGGTATAAGTGAATGAATTTTTTTTCCTTTTTGAAAGTCCCGAGAAATGATCGATTCTTAATTAGATAGCTGTATTACCAGTGTGCCCAAAGCTCATTAGAGATACCTTAATGACCTGTCTCTATGCCATCGTGTCCCAGTCGTATAAAAAGAGAAGAATGTCTTTTTTCCTTGTAATTGGTGATATCAGAATCAGGAAACATTTTACAGATTCTTTGGATACGTAGAATGACAGCTATTCACAGGGTATAACATGCGCGCCCATATATGTGACAGATGATACATATATGTGATGGTAGCATGATGTTAGCATGGGAGTCTCAGGCTTAGATATGGAAATTTTTGTTAATGTCCGTGTTCAGGACGACGGTTAGACCCTTGAACACGGCGGTACGACCCATGAGCACGGTGGTACGACCCTTTAGCGCGGCGGTACGACTCATGAGCACGACGGTCCGACCCCCGAGCACGACGGTCCGACCCTTGAACATAATAGCTTAGCCTTTGACCCGACCCTTCAGCATCAAAGTTAAGAGACCAGGCCGTCACATAGCCAGGGGTCGTGATGTAATGTTTGAAAGGGTCGGGTCGTGCCGTCATGCTCAAAGGGTCGTTTGAGGTTGAAGATTCCCAAGCATGAACATTCACCACCTCCACCACGTATATGTTTAATGACCTTATGACGTCATTACCAATTAACACAACGATGACGTCAGATACGGAATACAAAAGCAGAGATTGGACGACAAAGGATTACCTTTCGAACTGAGAACAGGCGATAAGAATTACATTGACGATTTTATCAGTAATTCGTTACAATCCTTTTTTTGGGGGGGTGGGGGGAGGAGGGAGGGAAAGGGGGGGGGGGCTGTGGTTGTGTGCGTTTATTACCCCCTCCCCACATTTTCCCAAATGCTTACATCACCAACCTGAAACAAATTATTTTTTTTTGACCTCTTGCATTAATGGTGGATTATATACCTCCGAAATAACTCGTGCGTTCGTCACCTGGCTTGCGTCATACCTGACCCACACACACACACACACACACACACACACACACACACCTACATACACACACACACACACACACACACACACACACACGCACACGCACCTGTTGGCCGCTGACGTCACGGCGGGAGAGGGGAAAATATACCTGTTGATTGGTTGGCTGGAAAGCCAGGCAGACAAAGGCTGGGCGCTCGTCATATTGGTCGCTGGGAGGCTGGCCTGGCGCAAGTGACACGTCCAACCAGTCGACCAAGATCATCTCCCTGGAAGCTGAGGTCGGACGGTTGGATGGTGGGGTCGGAGGGTTGGATCCTGGGGTTGGAGGGCTGGATGCTGAGGTTTGGTGTTGTGATGTGAAGGCTTACTTATCTATATCAAGTTGGACTAAGATGCTGGGGAAGATCTCGTGTTTTAAGGGTCCAAACGTTCGTGATATTGACAGTGTGTGTGTGTGTGTGTGTGTGTGTGTGTGTGTGTGTGTGTGTGTGTGTTGCCTTGGTATTACAGAGAGTCTGTCGTATACCGTGAGAAGACGCTACTGGGATACAGATGGCTGTAAAGGTGTCAGGGGAATCAGTTAACAGCTCGTCTCCTGATGTGAGAACCCGCCGATGGCTGAGAGAATGATATTCCGACGTTGGGCTGAAGTGAAGGCGGGCAAGATGATACAGAAATGAGGTGTTGGTGGGGTGGGGAGGAATAATGGGGGAGGGGTGTAATTATGATGAGGTGGGTAAGGTCATGATGATATTACCGGGGTTGGGATGAGGTCATGGGGAGAGAAGACTGACCTGGGAAGAAAGGGGTGAAGGTTACAAGGCCTTCCACCCCCCAAACTCCCCGTCTCCCTAATATTCCCCTCTCCCCCTCTCCTCCTCTCCCCTACCCTGCCTTCCCACTGCTTCCCCTCTCCACGCCCACGCTGGCGCGTGCGTGGGAGCGCCAGGAGGCGTCACCGGGAACGCGTGGGAGACTTGTTGTCGAGCCAGAGATGGAGTGTGGGGAGGGGGAGGGGTGCTCTCTCTCTCTCTCTCTCTCTCTCTCTCTCTCTCTCTCTCTCTCTCTCTCTCTCTCTCTCTCTCTCTCTCTCTCTCACGCTCGCTCGCTCGCTCCTCCCTGCGGGACGTTAAGGGTTGGAATGAGGGTACATGAGAGAAGAGGCAGATAATATGGAAAGGTGTGTAGGTGGGGGTGTAGGGAAAGAGGGATTAACGAGGAGAAAAGACAGAAAGATGAACAGAAAAAGAAGGGTATGATAATGGACGAAAGAGGGTAGTGAAGATGGAGTGAACTTGCTGATGATGGGGAAGAAAGTGATGGAAGCGTAGATCATGAAAGAAGGATGGATGGAAGAGGCGTGAAGGCAGGAGGAGATAAGGAGTAGGCAGGAGAGGGAAGGATGATAGATGGGCATATTTCTTGGCTTAACCATTAATGAACGACGTACTTGACCATCTGGACACTGATGTGACACACACGTCATAGGATATATATATATATATATATATATATATATATATATATATATATATATATATATATATATATGGGTTATATTTTAAGGTATATCCGGTTGTGGAGGAAAGCCCTCACAGGATGCTTGCTAATTTAATATACGTATCATGCCCTGGTCGCTGGTGTGGTGGGGAGCGGGAGAGGAGACAGGCCACGTAATGTTCTCATGTGTTCGCATGGGTAAGGGTGGGACCCAGCGAAGGTTGTATGTTATAATAACACGTCCGCGTGATACCACCCTCCATCATACTTGGTCTTATTAAGACTCCTCCTCGCAGTTTGTCGGGAGAGGTCTTATCGTAGCCTCCATAATACTACGATGCCCTTGTATGAGGCCAGCTTCCATCACAGTCGGTCTTATTAAAGCTTACCTCTCAGTGCTTGGAGGTCTTATATATATATATATATATATATATATATATATATATATATATATATATATATATATATATATATATATATATATAAACTTCCATTATACTCCAGCAAGTACTTTTCTATTCGCACGCGTCAGCACAACCCCTGGGTATGATTGGCCTGACCATTGACCTGACCTATGAGCGTCGTACCATGGTGATTAAAGGGTTATTGTAGCGCACTGAAGCATTGTTTAGGTCGTCGCTGCTGTGAGTTGAGCCATTCTGACTCACGTCCAATCGATTCGTACTATCGTCTGTAAATCCGCACGACTTATCTTTTTTTTTTTTTTTACGCTAAGTAAAAAGGAAAATTAAGTTCGCTGCTTGTGGCATCTCGGACTCTTCCTCTCCCCCCCCCTACCTCCGGTGATGACCCCGGGAAGGTCAAGCAGGGGAAGGGGGTGGGGGGGGGGGAGAGATGAGAGGCGGGTGGGGAAATGGGAGTGGCCGCTGGCTTCCGGGGCCTTGTCTCACTCGGGGAATTACCTCGTTTGGGTCGTTTGCCGTGGGGGTCAGAGAGGGCGGTCTGTTTGACCTTGCTGAGAGGTGGGGCTTTCGGTAGGGAAGAATAGTGGGGTGGGAGGGATATTGAGGGGGGGGGGGAAAGAGTGGGGTGAAGGTCAGAGAACCTGACCCCGCGTGACCTCGTCTCACGTGGATGCCCTGCCCCGGTGTAAACAAGAAGTACATATTTTCTCAAGACTGTTCATTGTTGCAGTGTGTGTGTGTGTGTGTGTGTGTGTGTGTGTGTGTGTGTGTGTGTGTGTGTGTGTGGTGCGGTACAATAGCCGGAGAGGAACAGCAAACCGGCCGAGGCTTGACAATAGACGCCACACAATGACTTCCTTGCGACAATAGCTGACATATGGGGCGATATCCATTACTTAATATAATGCACAGCTCTACCCTACGCTCAAGGGGGCGGTAGGGGGATAACTACCTATTTATGGGAGTTCTACTACACAACCACCACCACTACTACTACTACTACTACTACTACTGTTCCGTTTTCTTCGTTCCTCTGTTCCTCTCTCTCTCTCTTCTCTCTCTCTCTCTCTCTCTCTCTCTCTCTCTCTCTCTCTCTCTCTCTCTCTCTCTCTCTCTCTCTCTCTCTCTCACACACACACACACACACACACACACACCTACCCTTCCAGCGCCACTCAGTGTGTCTTGCCTTAACACCCATAAGAAAAAACTCGATCTTCTTGAAGCTTAGTCTGTGAAGTGTCTTATATAAGGATATTTATATATGTGGCAGAAGTGGTGTATATAATATATATATATATATATATATATATATATATATATATATATATATATATATATATATATATATATATATATATATATATATATATATATATATATATATATATATATATATATATATAGAGAGAGAGAGAGAGAGAGAGAGAGAGAGAGTTACCGGAATACGTTTGCTTGTGGTAGTTGACGAAGGTGAGTCGTCGAGAGCTATTTCTCTGCTTGTGATTGTAGCGCATCCTTGAAGCTACAGGGACATGAAAGGCGACGAGGTTTATATATATATATATATATATATATATATATATATATATATATATATATATATATATATATATATATGTACATATATGATTACGAAGTCTGTGTTGCCTATGTCACTCTTCTGAGGGACAGTACCCGACTCAGGAGTGTACATGTTCACCTACATTAGACCTCTAGAGGTATGTGTGTTCTGTGTGTGTGTGTGTGTGTGTGTATGTGGGTAGAGGATAAGTAGTTCAGGTCGGGTGTTTCAGAGCGAGTTATCAGGAAAAAGGGACGTTGTCAGGAGACAGACCCCGCCTTTGGAGGCTGGATGGCTGGCTCGCTCGGTGGCTGGCGGCTCCTTGATCTAATAACCTCCTCCTCTTCCTCCTCCTCCTCCGCCTCCTCCTCCGACTTCCCATTCATGTTTTCTGTGACGTCAGAGCGGCGGGAGAAGGAGGTGGTGGTGGTGGCAGTGGACGGAGGGAGGGGGGGGGGGGGTTTGAGGAAAGGGGGGAGAGGAGCAGTAAAGGATTCTTTTACTTGAACCTCAGTCAACCTCTTGCATCATGTAGGGTAAGGTGAACGTCTTTATCAAGTAAGGACAGTATGGTGCTCCCTCCCTCCCTTGTTTTGTAGGTCACAAGACATTTTAGTTTCCCCCCTTTCTCTCCCTCCCTCCCTTCCTTCCTTCCTTCCTTCCTTCCTTCCTTCCTCCTCCCTCTCCCCCCTCAGCTCTTGTTTATATAAAGGCATTTTACGTCACGTGGAAACAAATTGAGATACTTTTATCTCGTAAGGGAGAGGTTTAACCAGATGCTCATACCTCGCCGGCATCTGTGAGATGACGGCGGAGATGTCGGATGGTGCGGTAGGAAGTGCCGTGGGAAGGGGGTGAGATGAGGATGCTCTCTCTCTCTCTCTCTCTCTCTCTCTCTCTCTCTCTCTCTCTCTCTCTCTCTCTCTCTCTCTCTCTCTCAGCTTGTGCATATATCTCTCATCGTAATGGTGTCCGGCCTTGACTGTTCGCATCTTTACTGCTTTGAGGTTAGTACTCTCTCTCTCTCTCTCTCTCTCTCTCTCTCTCTCTCTCTCTCTCTCTCTCTCTCTCTCTCTCTCTCTCTTCCTTCCCTGACAGCTGTGAGGGAGGAGGAAAGGCGTGGGCGTCTGCAACCCTCGTGAGAGGGGGGGTTGGGGGGGTTGGGGAGGGGAGGGGAGAGACAAGGCCGCCCTTGTGGGTGACCTCCTGTCTGGGTCGTGTTAGCCGGGTCCCCCTCCTCTCTCGTCACCTTCGTGGCTCTCAGCGAGGCTGTGGCTGTCGGCATGACCGACCCGTATGGAAGGTGGTCAGGCCGCCGTGGTGTGGGTGGTTCGGCAGTCGTCGCCGCCTGGTTCTGTTGGTGACTGTGGTCGTGGCTTGAGATGTTCCTTGGTGGTGGCGGTGGTGGTGGTCGTTGTGGCTGAGGCAACCAGTTGTCTGACGTGGTCGTCTGGGTGATGGCTGTTTGGCTTTCACGGACACGTACTGTTTACATGGGCGGCGTGGACCCGTACATGTGCTTGGTGTATGATCGGTCGGTCATATACCGGTCTTGTCTTCCTCCATTTGACGCTCTTTGGCAGCCAGGTTCTCCATACCCCTATGTGTCTAGGGTCATGTCAGCCGGTCGTCAGTGCCTCGAGATGATCGTAGGAGGGTGTCCTAAAGATCATGTTTACCGTTCCGTTTCGTTTCGTTTCTCCGGTCATGTAGGTCGTGCTCGAGTCTTCAAGTATCACCGGTGGTTTCAAGGCGTTACGTAATCTGTGGAAGATGCTTGAGATCCATATTGTAATTTTTTTTGTCTTACTTTTTGATTTTGTTTCTCTTGCTTGATATTTTTTTTTTGTATGTGTACCATTTTTGTTGTTGGTGTCACGTTGGAGCTGTACATACAGACTCTCGGGAGACGGGAATGGCTAATGTGTGTGTGTGTGTGTGTGTGTGTGTGTGTGTGTGTGTGGGTGGGTGGATGGGTAGGTCCCCTCCCATCTTCAGTGGTGGGAAAGGGAGTGTAGGGTATGACCAAAGGGGGAGGGGAAGGTGGGCCTCTTAGGGAGGTTGGGGGGGGAATGGAGTGGGTGTGGATAGTGTATGGAGGTGGTGGGGGTTGAGGTATATATATATATATATATATATATATATATATATATATATATATATATATATATATATATATATATATAAGCTCATTATTTGTGTTGACCCTTTAACTGATGTATATTTTTTCTGTATTTTTAGGTGAGTTTTGTCGTTGGTTCGTGATGGGTTGGTGAGTACAAAGTACGGATTTGTTTTTCTCATTTGTTTTCAGTAGATGTAACTGATGGTGAAGGCGTGATGGTGAGATGGTACCGGGTTTGTGTGATGGTGATCGTCGGGATGATGATCCGTTGATATCAGTATGGTGACTTGGTGTCCTGTGGGTGTAAGTCGTCTAAGTAAGAACGCTGTCCACTTTACTGATATAATTTCAGGCTGTTTAAGATCTTTGCGCGCACACACACACACACACACACACACACACACACACACACACACACCATTCCTGCCACCGTGACCCCCACCTGTACACTGCCCCCCCCCCCCTCAAATTTCTCATTAGCTTGAAATCCCTCCTTATGCAGATTTCCACAGCATCAATTTCTGTATGTGCCTGAGTCTTAGACTCCACCCTCCCCCCCCCTTTTTTTGAGGCGTCTCTATCTTTCCACTGAGAACACCATTTCATCCCTTCGAAGTCCTTTGTCTTTCCGTATTTTGTTTCGTCGATCGCTTCGGCGTTTGCCGGCGAGCCGTCCCACGCATTTCGACCTACTTTCCCCATCATCCTTCATTTGATTTCCCTCCTCTTCCCCACTTGTTTCCACCTCATCCCCTACCTTAATTTCCCTCACTCCTCTTAAATTTCCTTGCCTCCTTCGTCAGACTACTTCACCCATTTCTTACCTTTAGTTTTCCAAATGTCTTTGCCTTACTTTGGAACTTTATTTTTTCGTTTTATGATTTACCCCCGCCTCCATGTATCTCTACTGTCCTCTCAGATTTATCCATTTTTAGAATTCCCTCCCCCCCTTTTTCCTCACCCCTACCCCTTATTTACAGATAGGGGGAGAGAGAATCATGATAAAAAACAATACCAACGACTTAGCATAACACCAAGCGGCGTCCGGTTCAGACGAGCTGGACATACACACACACACACCATATGGCAGGCACCAGCAGACGACCACGAAAGACGACGCAAACTCAGGACGGTCACACACCCGTCCAGGACCCGCACGACCAACACGAACACAGAACAACAATTGGTTACCTTCGTAGACTCGGACTGACACCTGGGAGAAACACCGCTCCTCCTTCACTACAACATTGCTTCGCCTGGCTTACTTGCTTTCTGTACACACACACACACACACACACACACACACACACACACACACACACACACACACACACACACACACACACACACAGAGTATGCCTAAGAGGGGGGGGGGATGTTATATGAACGAGGCACCGAGAATGTACACCAGCTGACCCATCACATACTCCAGTAATCGCACTCTGTATATCTTTAACTGTGCACGACTACCTTCCCGTTCCTCCATATTATCCCTCACGGTATCCAGCCTCTTCTTCCCTCCCTCCCTCTCTCATCATGCCATGGAAAGGGGAATAAAGAAAGTGAAGGTGTGCGTGTTCTGACCTTCCCATGGCAAGAGGGCCGTGTTGTCCAGGTCTCCTGAGTGTGTGTGTGTGTGTGTGTGTGTGTGTGTGTGGGTGTGTGTGTCGGGTATAATATCCCGGGCGTCCTATTTCGAGCACTGCGCCCTACTTACACACCCTCCGCCACATCCCTGGAATGGTTGGGAGGAGGAGGAAGGAGGGGGAGGAGGAGGAGGAGGAGGAGCGGGAAACTGCTGCTGCTGCTGCTGCGTCGCTGGCTGAGCGATCTGGGATGAGAGCGACCCGTGTGGCGGTGATGGTGGGGAGAGGGGGGAGGGAAGGGGGGTATTATATTTCCTCCAGCCAACGGGGGCGGAGGCCGTCGTTTATGGGGACAAACGAGGGACCTTTTTCTCCTTATGTAGGACTTCTCCTTTTGTTGTCAGCTTGGGTATTTTTTGTTGTTGTTGTTGTGTTAAAGTGATGGTTGTAGGGGGGGGGGGGTTGTGGGAGGAGGAGGTTTAAGTATTCCCGGGGCGCATGGCGAGGGCCAGGGAGGGGGGAGAGAGAGAGAGAGAGAGAGAGAGCGGGGAGGATGGTTAGGGAAACAGACGAAACGTGGCGACACTCCGGGCGAGGCGGACGGGAAAATCTGATGGCGTGTGGCTGCGTCTTCCAGATTTTGCTTACGTCAGAGGGCATTGATCAAGAGTGCAGAGTGGGTGGCGAACACTGAGGGGAGGGGAGAGGGAACGGGAGGGGAGAGAGAGATATATACTGGTCGACAAGAACAAAGCAAGTTGGAGGAGGGAGGAGGAGGATGGGACATTCTGGCTGAGGGCATGGTACAGGTGAGGGGAGTGTGTGTGTGTGTGTGTGTGTGTGTGTGTGTGTGTGTGTGTGTGTGTGTGTGTAGTGTGGTGTGCTGCAAGGAAGAAATGAGAGTGGATGCTCAGGTGACGGGTGAGGGAGGGTCAAGTGTGTGTACACCTGAGCGACGTGTGAGGGGACGGTTTGGGGTGAGTTTGTGGGGGGATGCTTGGACGGCGGGTGAGGAAATGAGGGATGCTTACATGACAGATGAGGGGGGGAGGGGGGAGGAATGAGGTGTGTCTGGAGGAACCGAGGCTCGCTAAGGTGATAGATGAGAGGATGACAGGTGAGAAAATGACAGGCAGTTAGAGCACAGGTATAAAAATGATAGATGCTTGGAGGACAGGTATGAACATGATAGATGCTTGGAGAATAGATGGGCAAATGATAGGTGTTTGAAGGACAGGTTAGAATACAAACAGCGTATGAGAAAATGACGGGTACCTGGAGGACAGATGAGAAAACGACAGTTGCTTGGTAGGACACGCGAGGAATAGAAATGAGGGGAGGGGGGAGGGGGTCACTGGAAGGCAGGCCGGGAGAAGTTTGGAGAACCAGTTAGGTTAAAAATAAGACATGGCCGGCGAGACAAGAGAGGGGTACAGACGGACGCAGGTGACGGGTGATGATGCCTGAGGGGTCATTTTCAAGACCGGGGAGTGAGGAGGAGGGGAACGACTGTGGACCTCGTGCGAGAGGGGAGTGATAGTGAACATGGACCGTGACGACGGATGGGGAGTGCATGAGTGTGTGTTGGGGGTGTAGGTAAGAAAAGAAAAACTAGATAGGGCTGTGATAGAAGGACGTGGAGGGAAGCAGGAAGTACAGAGGGAACTGTAGAGGGATGTATCTAAGGGGAGACAAGCTGTAGAGGGGAGCTGTAGATGGATAGATACTGAGGGAAGTAGAGACCATAGAAGGGGAGTTTTAGAGGGTTGGATATAGAGGGAAGCAATAGCTGTAGGAGGGAACTTTAGGTAGATGGACATAGAGGGAAGCGAAAGCTATAGAGGGAGCCGTTGATGGAGGCATATAGAAGGAAGCAGAAGGCACAGAAGGGTAGAAATGGAATAGAGAGTGGAAGACTAGGAAGAGACAGTTGGCAGTGTAATGGAGAGTGGAACTGGATGACTCGGCAAGGTTGATGGTGGGTGAGGAGGTACTTGTGTGGTGAATGAATATGTATATTGGACCAGCTGAGAATGGAAAACAAAGGCAGGTTAAATGAATGGGGGAAATGAAGATAGAAATGATGGAACACGTCACCCTTTACCCTCTGATGCTCACATTTTGATTCTCACCCTTTAGTGTTATTTCTTTTTTCCTTTACACTTTCCCCTTTCTCCACTCCCTTTGCCCTCTCATCTTCACCTCCTCTCCCTTATCCTCGAGTTTCTCTCCCTGTTCTTTCTCAGCTTTTCTTTTTCACCATTTATTTCATTTTTCCCTTCTAATCCTTAGCATCAGTTTATCCCCCTTTATGTTTTCATTACTTCCCCTTCTCTCTCTCTCTCTCTCTCTCTCTCTCTCTCTCTCTCTCTCTCTCTCTCTCTCTCTCTCTCTCTCTCTCTCTGGCTTTATTAGTTACTTTTCCCTCTCCTTTCTTCCAATGTCACCCTTCCCTTAAATCCCCCTTTCCCTCCCTGTCCCTGTTTGTACTGGTTTCCCTCCTTCCACCCTTCACCCGATCCCCACACTTGCAGTCCCTCCAGCTCCCTCCCTCCATGTCGCATCCTCTCTTTCACCTCCTCACTCTTTCCCTGTTTCATGCTATCCTTCCTCCCTCCCTCCCCCTTTCCCTCTCCCTCTGACTGTCCCCCTACCCTGGTATCTGTAAGGGGCACTGTGGGATTTTCAGGGGTATCTACCTCAAATGAAGATTAATGTAGAAATAGGTAGATAAATAGAATGAGAAACAAATGAAATAATTGATCTTATGAAAATATAGATGTAGACGAAAAAACAATACTGTTTACGTCTGATTGAAATGAAAACGGGAAAATCACAACGATAAGTAGAATATCAGTAAAATTATAGGAAGAGACATGAAAGAAACTGCACAAGGAATCATACTCTAAAATGAAAGAAAAGTTAAAAGTGTGAGTGAGTGAGTGAGTGGTGTCCCGCTGTAAATGTGACTCTGACAAAGTAATTTAAAAGTTTTGTTGTTGATGTATTTATATTTTGGTGGTGTATTAACCTTCAGGTGGGCCGCTGTAAGCTATTTGTGGAGGATACGAATTTAAATGAGAATCTGTTGTGGCGTTCGCCTGTAAAGTTCAGGACGCCGCCACAGGCAGCCAGGCAGGAGTAATGCATGAGATTACTGAGTTGCTGGGGGGTAGGGGGGTGGATGAGATGGAGGGGGATGGATGATGGAGAGGGTGTACGCGGGAGCTGGGACTCGGATGGGAAGGGTGAAGGACAGGGCCGACTGGGACGGAAGGATGAGGGGACAGACGGGCTGGAGGCGTGGAAGTATTGCGAGTGTAAGTGAGAGAGGTGCTGGCTTGAACCTTGTTGGTGGGTGATGGGGACTTGGGGTGAGAGGGTGAGGAAGGACGTCGGGGTGAGGAAGGGTCTGCTGGTGGAAAGGGTGAGAGATAGAGGGGAGTCTGTCAGAGAGGAGGAGACACGCGTGGACGTGGGAAGCAGAAAGACGGGGTCTTTAGGATTTGTAATGGAATGTTGGTTGGTGGTGGTGGAGATTGTGGTGGTGGTGGTGGTGGTGGTGGTAGAGGTGACTGTTATCTTGTTGCTGGTGGTGTGGTGATGGTGGTCGTTGGTGGCGGTGGAGGGGGAGGAAGTGGTGATTGTGATGATAGTGGTGGCGATGGTGGTGGAGATAGTAGTGTTGGAGGAGGTTGGTGGTGGGGGTGGTGGTGCTAATGGTGATGGTAATAGTAGTGGCGGTGGTGGAGATAGTAGTGATGGAGAAGGTTAGTGGTGGTGATGGTGATGGTGATGGTAATAGTAGTAGTGTTGGTGGTGTGGTGGTGGTGGAAGGTGGTGGGCGGTATTGATTGGCGCAGGTTACTTCCGGGTGCGTCCTCCCAGTACTCTTGGTACGGCAGAGCCACTCCCCCCCACTGCTGGGGGGTTGTGGGGGGGATGATGACCACCCCTACCCCTCCCCACGACAACGCCACGTAGGGGAGGGGAAGGAAGGAGAGGGGGTGCGAGGTGAGGGGACAGTGCTGGTATGTCAACATCATGTTGTCTTCGCTCCCCTGCCCCTCCCTCCTCTCTCTCTCTCTCTCTCTCTCTCTCTCTCTCTCTCTCTCTCTCTCTCTCTCTCTCTCTCTCTCTCTCTCTCTCTCATCACGACGCAGTCACCGTTGTCATTACTGGTGTCACCACGCACACCGTCGCTCCTGTGTTCCTGTCCTCTCCTTGACGAATCCTTTTCCTGACAGTGATGACATGACAGCCTCCCTCCCTCCCTCCCTCGCTCACCTTCTGACGCCATCATACCTTACTACATCTTTTTTTCTTTCTTTCTGTTATTACTCAAGTCAGAGAGAGAGAGAGAGAGAGAGAGAGAGAGAGAGAGAGAGAGAGAGAGAGAGAGAGAGAGATTACCCATGGTTTCCTCCCAGTGCTTCTAGTTTGATACGAGATAGATTTCCAGGCTCGCCGTTTCCCCTCCGATACAGGACGGGTGCGTGAACCCTGGGAGTGGCAAGGAGGGTTGACCTCTGCACCTTCACTATGTTGACCCGAAACAGACTCACTGGCACGCCCCAAAGCAGTCCACCATACCCAGCGGCGGCTGTGGTCCTCTTCTTCCTCCTCCTCCTCCTCCTCCTCCTCCTCCTCCTCCTCTTCCTCCCAGCAGTAATCAATGGGACATGTGGCTCGTGGGGCGCTCATCTCATCCTCCGCCGAACATTCCGTCCCACTTTCCCTAGATAGCCTTCCACGTCTGTGTTTGTCATGCCGGAAAATGCGAGACATTCGCCTTGTTTACAAGTTGTGTGGTTGAGTCTGGGTGCTTGTTGTAGTACAGGAGGCGGGGATGGGAGCCGCTGGGGAGGATGGGCCAGTGTTGGGTGAGAGGGAAGGTGTAGGCCAGCAGCGCTACTGTTCTTGCTGTTTTTACCCTGATGGTGTGGGAGGTAGTGATGATGATGTAGGGTAGAGGAGGGTAGCGCAAAGCCTCGTCCCGACCACTTGGCGTCCACGAATAACCGAATATCCCCACTGCACAGTAGACATAATACGTGTTTGCAGGAGTAAACGACATCCAAGTAACGGAAAAAAAAAATGCACAAATACAACGTCATATGATTGGAGATTTGTCTATGTTAGCGATAAGTTTTAAAATGACACCTTTTATACGTGCATGTTCACACGCCAAAGCCAAAAAAAAAAACAAAAAAAAAAAAAACCACATTACTCATTGCCTTACACCGTCGTACATTTCTCAATTGATGTATCCCTCTTGTGCACACACCACACTGACCTTCCTCCTCTGGGCGTCACTTCTCGCCCTCAAGTACTCACTCGCCCTCTCCGTGGATTGCAACGGCTGCCGTACGTTGGTTGCGTTCCACTCCAAAGCCTCCTTCACCTGGCACGGACGCTGGCAACACACAACCACAACCCAGTCCCTTCCCCTCCTCCTTCTTCTTCCCCTTCCCCCCCTCCGCAATGATGAACAAAGCAGAATCCACACTTCTCTGGCAGATGCAGCGGGCATAGCTGCTCGGTCCTCGACACGACGCCCAGGGCGCGAGCTAAGTGGTTGGCCAGCGGGGGGGAGGGGGGTGTTGCTTTACACTCACATTAAGCCGCGAATGCAGGCGTCGGAATTTCCTCTTGTGTAAATAGAAAGAAATGCCGATGAGAAAGTAGGGAAGGGGGTTGGGGGGGGGGGGAGAAACAGAAAACGAATTTCGATCCAGTAGCTGGAAATATATATATATATATATATATATATATATATATATATATATATATATATATATATATATGTATATATATATATATATATATATATATATATATATATATATATATATATATATATCCAAAAGTATCTAATATGCTTATTATGCTCTGTATGCATGTGTATCTACGCATATTTGCTGGGGTGTATGTGTGCATTGAAGGACTTCGTTAATGCATGAGGTTCAGTGGGATTGATTGTTAACTAGGGGTGAGGGACTTATGGGGGGGGGGGGCGCATTACTCGAGCAGTTTGTGGATGTAATGGTTAAGGTCATTTTTGCCCTCACGGCTGACCTCATGACTCCGGAAGTCACACCACCATCGTGTGTAAGGGTGAAGTCATCATACTCGAGGTGAGGCTAGTGTGAGTCCTGTGCTGTAAGTGTGACGATGAGAGTTACGCCTTTACACACACACACACACACACACACACACACACACACACACACACACACACACACGGTAAGGACCTGCGGTCGCCGGATGCAGTTGCTTTCACACGCGCACATTGACGCGTCTGTGCATGTACATACACACAGACACTTACACACACACACACACACACACACACACACACACACACACACACACACACACACTTACACACACACACACACACACTAATACAGTAATTGTATTTCCATTTGTTAATGAGCGTCACACTTTCTTGCTGTGTCCTATCACAGCCAGCATCATATCCTTACAAATCCATCATTCTTCCTCCTTACCTCTCCTTCATGCTGCCCTTCCTGTAGTTCCATCATCCTGTCTTCCTTAAACTTTTATCACTCGGTCTACCTTGTGTATGTTCATCATTCTCCCTCCCCGTGGCTCCATCATTCTGCCTTTTTTTCTGGCTCCATGATTCTTTGTCTTTTAGCCTCGTCATCCTGCTTTCCTTATACCGCCATCATACTACCTTCCTTGTGCATCCATTATTCTTCTTCCTTATGGTTCCATCCTTCTGCCTTCCCACTAGCTCCATCATTCTGCTTTCCTTGCATGTTATGTTTTCCACATACTTCCCTCATTATAATTTCATTATAACTCCATTATTCATTCTTCCCTCTATTTCCTTTCTTTTTTTCTTTTATACTTCCATCGTTTGCCTTTGACTTCAGGCTCCATCATTCTGCCTTCCTCCGTACTTCCGTCGTCCCTGCTCATAATTTCATCATTCTCCTTCTCTGTACTCCATCAGTCATCCTTCAATATTGTTGCCCCATTGTCCGGATTTCAGCGTGCCTGACACTGCCAGTGTTTACCTTCATAAGCTGAGCCTTGTATTCTCCAGCCTCACTGTTATTGTTAAGTTGATTATAACTTTTAAGGAAAGCTTGACGGGTCACGTTGGCTTGTTTCCCCTCCCCTCCTCCCAGAGCGCCTCTGATGATTGCGATAATCTAGTAAGCATTTGTTGTTGTTCTTGGAGAGAGAGAGAGAGAGAGAGAGAGAGAGAGAGAGAGAGAGAGGGAGAGAGAGAGAGAGAGAGAGAGAGAGAGAGAGAGAGAGAGAGAGAGAGTGTTTATGTTACGAGCCGTGAGCCATATGTCTGGTTTTCATGGGTGATTCCTGTGGGAGTGTCGTTCTTATTTTGACGTGTGGCAGTGGGGCGTGTGGACTAGTATAGCATATTAAGAGGCTCGCCCAAGCCTCAAAACGCACTTAACAGTTACTTATGTGCGAGTAACGGGGCTATATAGAGTCGATAGACTTTATTGAGCCGTCGTAGAAAAGTATGCTTTACTACTCCTGCTTGCAGTTCTGGAGCGAGCAAATTGCCTCACAGCCGGTAAGTATGGCTGCCACAAATACCCGGGAACGCTGTCATTACTGAGTGGGAAGAGTCCGCTCTGAATTGATGCAAGATTCCAAGGGTAGTGATTAAGACCTAGGACATTATCTCTTTATTAGTCTGTATATTATCTCTCTCTCTCTCTCTCTCTCTCTCTCTCTCTCTCTCTCTCTCTCTCGATATTCTGGGGGACCTGAGCTTTCCTCATACTTGATGTCTCGATATTTTGGGGACATGAGCTCTTCTTATACGTGATCTCTCGGAGTTGAGCATTGCTCGGTTCTTGACTCTTGTGGTTCTTCATTCTCTTTTTTTTTCTGTAGTTGTTGGTGGCATCATCATTCTTTCTCTCTCCCTCCTTCATCACAGCTCCAACAATCAGCCCTCCTCCCCCATCTTGGCAACTCCAACAATCCGCTCCTTCTCCTCCACCTCCTCCTCCTCCGCTTTCCTGGTTGCTCCATCATTCTCCCTCCCTTCCTTCCTCCTTTTTCACAGTACTGTCTTCTCCTCCTCTCTCATGGTGTCATCATTCTTCCCTCTTCTTTCTCAGTAGCACCTCCGTTCTTCCCTCTTCTTCCTTCCTGATATCACACACATATTCTCCCCTCTTCCTCCCTACCTCTAAGTTTGTTCAAAAAAAACCAAAAAACATTGGAATTCGGCCTCAGATTTCCCCTATCACGAAGCCTTCGCTAAGGAATGGGGACGCACTCACGGGAGGGGGAATGAAGGAAATGGGGGTCGGAGAGAGGAGAGGGGGAGGAAGGCGCTGGTGCCTTAGGGAAGGGGGGAGGGGTTGAAGGAAAAGGGGGATGTGTGCCTTGGGGATGAGGGGAGGTGGGGAGGGAGAGATTGCGGAGGGAGGGAGAGTGGGTTGAGTGCCGTGTTGAGCCAGGGAGTGCGGCACCGGAGGCGTGAGGGCCATGACACACTTACAGTAGGCACCCAGGAAGCCCTCAGTCCTCCCCCCCTCCCTCCCCCTCCCTCCCACCTCCACTGCCAGGGGGGGAAGGGAAGGGAGGAGGGGGTGCTCTGACACAGGTATGTCAAGCACCAGGTACAGCTGTCTCCCCCTGTGTGTGTGTGTGTGTGTGTGTGTGTGTGTGTGTGTGGCATGGTGTTGCGTGTATATGTGTATGTATGTCCGTGCTTCGTGCGTGTGTGTGTGTGTGTGTGTGTGTGTGCATGTGTTCCGTCAACTGGAGTTAAACAGAAAACTGCAGTGTGTTCCCCTCCCCCCTTTCTCATCAGGGCCTTAAATCTGTATCAGAATTCAAATAACTCGCGAATTACTCAGTGTGGCACTAGGTCAGTAGGCCGTGGCACCCTGGCTGGCACCCAGGCTTGGAGGGGAGGTGTCATGATACACTCACGACACCTGGGGATAGCCTTTTGTTCCCGTTATAGCTCCCGGTGTGGGCCCCGTTTCCTCTCCTCGATACCCACCCCGGGCATTACACACACACACACACACACACACACACACACACACACACACACACCGTGTCTGCCGGACCCTGTGGCTTAGCTTGCGGCGGTGTTAAGTAGGTTGTTGGTTGTTGGTTGTGGCCTGCGTCGGGAGAGGGGGGGGGGGGGGGTTGTGAGGTCTGATGGTGGTGGTTGTTGTTGAGGGATTCCTTGAGATGGGTATTGGGTTGTGGAGGGTGTTGGAGTGTGTTCTGACGGCGATGAGTGAGTTAGTTCGGGGGTAGTCGCAGGGTTCTGATGGTGCTGTGAGTTGTAATGGCGCTGTGCGTGAGTTCTGAGGTAGTTTGAGGGTTGAAATGGTGTTGTGTGTGAGTTCTGAGGTGATTGTAGGGTTCTAATGGTGCTGTGAGTGAGTTCTGGGGTGATTGTAGGGTTGTGACGGTGTTGTGAGTGAGTTTTGAGGTAGGGATTTCGGTCTGTTGTGGAGTTGTGTCTGCGTGTCGGGTCGTAGGTTTCTTAGCGACGCGTCGTTGGTGAGGATGTGGGTCGTAGTTGTCAAGAGGCCCGATAGCGTGGTCTTGGTAATTCGTCCAGGACCCCACCGACACCAACAGACGCATAACTTTTGCAACCCGACCCGACCCGCTGGGGTCGGACGGTCCGACGCGTCTCGCGAGACCCAAGGGCGACTCGATATGAGATCGATTTTTGATGGCGGGTGCCATCTCATCCCAGCTCTGGCCTCGTAGTTCCACAGTCTTTGTGATGATGAGAACTTCGCAGAACTTGGGAGATATTTTTTTATTGTTATTATTTCAAAACCCCACCCAACTGTAACATGACCTCAATGCAACACCAAAACTCTCTCTTAATAACGAACAGATCCGTAGGGGATTTTGCACAGCTGTGACTAATGGTAAGGTAAGGGACCTGTTACGAAACATTACCCTTATGTCACGTATGTGGTGTGAACTGACCCACTCGGTTCAGGTGCCCTTAGCGGCCGCCAAACACGGACCATCAGTCAGTTCTTGCTGGGACGTGACGATGACGTGTTGATGACGTGGTTGTGCCCTCTGGACTATCCCAAGATATGTCTTCGGGTCACGTACCCGCGTAGCAATAGTGTGTGTTTGCATTGTTAAGGCTAATCATTTAATTACTCCGTTCCTCTGTACTTTTCTCCCTCCCTGTAGGTTTCTATATCTAAACTTTTGGTGGAACGAGTTACCAATTAAGGTCCCATTTCGCCTGGAGGGGGGCTGAATTAATGAGCGTGAGTTGTCAGGCGACCAATTATGTAGCAGTTTTGACGTCATCGAAGGAGGCCGCCCAATCTCATAGGCGCTCTCGACGTCACGGATTAAGTCGGCCAATAAGGCCAGCCCCCTCGACGTCACGGATCATTTCCGCCAATCAAGTCGGCGGACTTTTTCGTCACGGGTGGAGTCGACGAGTCCAAGTGGGACCTGCCACGTCACGGATGAAGTAGTTGCAGTAGCCCGCGATCGATATGTTCCTGAGACAGTTGCATGGCGGTGGTGGCATTCAAGGGAGGACGGGTGATGGGGTGGGTGGGGGAGCATGAATTAATCCATTAGTAGTTGTAGGCAGGTGAGGTGAGAGCACTGGGTGTGGGTGCCGGCCTCGGGGTAGGAACGAACGGGCGTACGAACATTACGGACGGATGGAGTGGGTACCACAACACACAGTTTTACTGGCCTCTTTAGAGGTTCTCTCCCCCCTAACCCTCTTCCACAGCTCTGACCTTTCTCTCTTTATTTCTCTTTTTTTCGTCCGTCTCTTTTGCTGCCTCTTTCTTCTCTCCTCCTCATCTTTAACCTCTCACCTTTTTATTCGTCACGTAACTCGACCATTTTTTCTTTCGGTTTGTTTCTGTCTCGTCATCGCCGTCGCTTCCCCCCCACCTTACCTCGTAATTATTCTTTCTCTTCGTTTCCTCCACTTTCATTCTACGTATCGTTTATATATTCCTTTAGTTTTTCTCGTGGTGCTATATCCGTCCACCGCATCTTCAGCCCAGCCGTCTATCAAGAGGGATCACCTTCCCCCACATGATCATGCGATTGCCCCTCTCTCTCTCTCTCTCTCTCTCTCTCTCTCTCTCTCTCTCTCTCTCTCTCTCTCTCTCTCTCTCTCTCTCTCTTGCTTTGGCAAACTGATCTCAAATTAACACTCGACCATCGCGGTGCTATTGGCTCTCTTGCCATCACAAGACTTGACAGTATAGAAAAATGCCATGCTCTTTTGATGCCTGTCTTCCCTGGACATTTTTTATAAAAGATATCCGAAAGGGAGTTTTTTCTTTTTTGTTATTTCATTCTTGTTGAGACACGAGAACGTTTTTATTTTTTTTCTCTCGTCTTCGATACCGATAGAAAATCAATTTAACTGAAAGTGCCAAAGGCTTTTTTTTTTTCTTCGTTTTTTCTCGGAATTGGCAGCAGGTAGGTGTTTGAAAAGTCTTAACAGAGGTAAAGCTGAACTCCTTAACGCTAGGATTGCAAACGCCTCCTGTAGGTTGGTTTCAGGATATTTCCAATCGGGACGACCTAACTTAAATTTATTTGAGAAATTTGAAGTTTTTTTTTTTGTTGTTGTTTCTGGTGACGGGAATCAATCTAGAGATTTTTGGACAAAGTTATATATTTATTCTTTTATTTTTTCGTTGTGAGCATCGCGCAGTAACCCTTGGGATATGATGGCGTAGCCACGCCGTCATAACCCAGGGTTCGAACCGTTTTTCCTCAAGGTCGCGCGACCGTTCTCAAGGGTCGCACCGTCGCGCCCAAGGGTCGCACCGTCGCGCTCTAAAGTGCTGAAGGACGGACGCTCGACGGCATTTCTTCAACGTAAAAAGACAGTAGCGTCGCGAGCTCGCGTTGTGGGGGCGTGGCAGATACCTGTGTGATAGCCTCTGATTCCACCTTTAAGGGCGCTCCACCCTCGCCAGCTCCGCTATGAAATATGGAGGCCGCCGCTGTTGACCGCTTTCCAAAAGTAGCGCACACATGCAAGATTGAGGTGCTGCTGGCGTGACTCGGCTGCTTAACCTTCTGCTCAAGCGAATTGTCTTCCTTAGTCTTGGTGGCTGCCAAAGGTCGCCATCCATCTTGTATGTCGAGGGAGGAGGAGACTTGCTGGTCACTCCATCCCGGGAGGAAGGGGGGTTGACCCCTCGTAGGGGTGGTGGGGAGGGTGGTGACATATGATGAGAGGGGGAAGTGTTGACGCCACCACCCCCTCCTCCACCCCACCCCGCCTTCCTCCGTCCCTCTCCCTCCTCTTCCTCCCAAGGTTGCATGGTGATGACCTCTCGTGTCGGGCTTACTGACACCGTCAGGCGTTAAGGGAGAGAGTGTTGTGGCGGAAACGTGGGCGGGAGAGGAACTCATTAATGAGGATGGTTGTTGTCCATATGGTGCTGGGAGAACTGTTTCTTCGGTTTCGGTTCGAGTGTTGGCAGTTGGGTTGCCGAGCTACGGTTGAGGGGGTGGGGGTGCGGGGCACACCACAAGCTCGCGCTAAATACTCCGGGTATCTGATCTATGCTAATGATTACAGGTGATCACCTCCCCCTCCTCCTCCTCCTCCTCCTCAGCATCACGTGAGTGTGAGAGGGGGTGGAGGTGGAGAGGGTCGGGGGCTCAGTAAAAGCCTTGGGTTCGTTCGTTAAGCTGGGGCCACACCCAGCTGTTCCCCCCACCAGCAAACACGCCAGGGGGCTCTTCACAATGCAGGGCACACACACACACACACACACACACACACACACACACACACACACACACACACACACACACACACACACTCCAGGAATCTCTCGCTCTTATCATTAGTATTAACAACGGTGTCGGGAAGTTGTTGCTCAACACGTCTAATTATCAGGACGGTGGTGAATTGCGGCACTCCTCTTCTGTGATACAAAAATTACCGACATATTTTTGTTATGTGTGAATCATGACATTTTCGGGTTCATAAGATGGAAATACAGGTATTCATGCGACGAAAAGCCTGGCCGGTCCACCACGAGCCGTGCGTCGCAACAGCGCTTTGTCTTCCAGTCCTGAAAATTACTGAATGGCATCCTCTTCATTCATAAATCACGGGTGGCGATGAATTACCCAGGCGTAGGCCGACCATCGCTGGGGCTGGAACACCTGGATGATTCAAGACTGCTCTTTGTAGGAATGCTAATGACGTAACGTCTCCCACAGAACTCCCACTCCGCCCTCTCTCTCTCTCTCTCTCTCTCTCTCTCTCTCTCTCTCTCTCTCTCTCTCTCTCTCTCTCTCTCTCTCTCTCTGCGGCTCATCCCGGCACCCTCAGAGTCGTACTGCAGGGAGGAATGTGTGTATTGATGCCTCGCTGGGAGGGTCCGGCGGCCGTCAGGGCATCTTGTTACTGGGTGTTCTCCATCGCGGGTGGAGACACTGAGGATGATACACAGTTTGCATGTCAGTGGCTCCCATCCCACCCACACATTTGGTGGAATGTATCACGGGCGCTCCACAAGTCCACTTGGTACAGCGGGTCACGCGGGGGGGGGGGGGGTGTCCACTAGTCCACTTGGTGCAGCGGGTCACACGGGGGGCTCCACTAGTCCACTTGGTACGTAGGATCCTCAGGGGGGCCCTGCTTGGGAGGAGGAGGTGGAAGAGGAGGAGGCGGGTGCTCCACGTGTCGAGGAGTTTGCCAAACGAAGGACCTGCTGGTGGGGGGTTCTGTCGGCATGCTGCTTGCTGCCGATGCTGTTTTTTTTTTTTTTTTTTTTTGGTACCCTGCAGGTGTGTGTGTGTGTGTGTGTGTGTGTGTGTGTGTGTGTGTGTGTATGTGTGTGTGTGTGTGTGTGTGTGTGTGTGTGTGTGGTCACCGCCAGGTTGTTGGCCACTCAGCCTGCCAACACATGACTTGACAACCCCATCTTGCAAGATGGCATTAACCCAGGGTAAGGACATTTTTTTTTTGTTGTTGTAAACTTTATTTTTACTCGCCCTTGAATATAGCTCACGGAGATCCAAATAAGGGTATCTATCTAACTCTCTGTGTAGATCATGCGCCGTTACTTCAGATCTACCAGCTGTCTGTAGTCATATCAGATAAATGAAGAGGAAATTTTGGGTGATATGGAAGGAATTAGGGACTCGAGTGTCTGCCAGAACTGTGCTCAGTTAACGCAGGCAGTTGTCCAGCCGGCGGCCTCAGAGTTTTGGCTGTAGACCTGAGTGTAGCCAGGAAGCTGTGTGTGTGTGTGTGTGGGGGGGGGGGGGCATGTGTATCTCCCGCTACACTGCTGCCGTTCCTGCGGGCCGACACTCGGCCAAGAATAACACATGTTCGGGAAGGTTTTATCTTTTTTTTTTTTCACGTTGGAAAGTAGTATTCACGACCACCATTTAAGGCACGCGGCAATTATTTGATTAATTCAGGCGAACCTCAGGGCGAACTGAGGGATGAGAACGGCATGGCCTGATGCAGAGAAGCACCCATTTTTAATTGTTTGTAGAGGACAAAGTGGCGTGCCAAGGACGTAGAGTTCCGGAGCGTGTTTTGCCAGGCGCTCAAGAAGTGACATTTCGCTCTTTTTTGAGGAACTGATATATTGATGGCTTTGGGGACGAAGGGGCCGCAATGAAATATACAAACGAATCTGAAAGGATAAACCCCTCCTCCACCCCCTCCCCCCAGACATTGGTTACGTCACTAGAATACGTCGCGCTGATTGGTCGAACGGTGTACGTAAGTCTGTGAAGACGTGGTCGCTCATTTTTTCATGGCCAGCGGCTGCACAGGATTACAGGCGTCCTTCAACATCTTTATCAGGATGTGACAAGTGGATGAATTATCGTCTCCCTCATCGTCGTTGACTGCGTATATGGTGGGCGGAACCCGTCCTACCCTGATTCGTACGTGATTGGTGGATGATTATCATCTTTTATCTTAGCATTTACTTTCTTTATGGTGGGCGGGGTCTGTATCAGCGTGTCTTAAATGTGATTGGTGGATGATTATCACCTTTTATCTTTATTGGCTGTTTGTATGGTGGGCGGAGTCTGCGCTCCCACACAGTCTTGGATGATTGGTGGGTAATTGCCTGGCGGCTGTCACTAATGTGGTTAGCTCAGTAACTCGGCTTTTCTTGGATTGGTCGGCTAAACGTAAATAGAGGCTCATTGGTGAATTTCGGTACGGTGGGCGGAGTTTAGCTGGCTGTTCTTAGACGCGCGTTTTGTAATGAATTCATCCAAAAGTTTTGCCCCGCAACTGAAAAAGGCGTGCGGTTATTTCGGGGAAAGTTTCCACTCTCTTACTGTACCTCAGATATTATGATGATGTTACTCTCTTGAGCACGACGGTACGACCCTTGAGCACCTGGGTACAGTGGTGCGACCCTTGAGCACGACGGCACGACCCTTGGGTATGATGACTAGGTCCTGAGGGACCATCCCAAAAGCAAGGCCTCATCCTACCTAAATGCTGTTGCTGCTGCTGTGCTTAAAGCTCTACTGCCATCACCCTTACGGGTCGTGACACTGTGTTCGAGGGAGTAGTAAAGGGGGAATAAGAACCGAGAGAAGAGCATGACGAAGAAGAGAAGGAAGGTGAGATGTGACGAGGAAAGTGTTATTAGCTGGGAGGAAGAAGGAGAGGGATGAAACATGGGAAGTGGAAAGAATGCTTGCTTAGGAGGGAATGGGGGTAACTAAGTGCGCTGAAGGAAGGATACTGAGTACGTTCATGGACGACACTGGTGCATTGAGGTGAGGAGGGTGCGAATTGCTTTAGACAAGGGGGATATTGAGTGCGTTGGGAAGGGGGATACTGAATGTGTTGGGGAAGTGAGGATTCTGAGTGCGTTGGGGTAGGGGTAGAGTGTTGAGAAGTGGGGGGGGGGTTGACTGAGTGTGTTTGGGAAGTTGGTTGGCTTGGTGTAATGGGTAGAATAAGAATGTTGGGCAAGGCTGGGGGACCGGGTTTGTTGGAGGAAGGGGTGGGTGACTGTCCGTGTGCTGCAGAAGGGATAGAGCATGCTTTGTGAGGAAGGGGGAGGGAGATTGAGTATTCTGGAACTTGGGTGTGGGGGGGACTGAGTGTTTTGGGAAAGGGTGCGGGGGCTAGGTATGATGGGAAGGGGTAACCAAGTGTGTTAGAGGAAGTAGGAGACTGATTGTGTTGGGGGAATGAAGAAGACTGACTCTGTTGGGAGAGAGTGGAGTAGGGGGAGACTGAATGTGTCTGGAAAGAAGGGAGACTTGAATGTGTGGGGGAAGGGGGTAGACTGATTGTGGAGGGGGGATTAAGTATGATCAGGCTGTGTTGTGAGTTCTCGTAACCAGGAGGGGGGTGGGGACAGATCATAGGGACCATGCATCGTTGCCAAGTGACTTGGGGGAGGGGGTGACAGGGGAAGGGAAGGGGAGGAGTGGGGAGACAGTGATATAGTAGAAAGAGGTGGGCGGTGGAAACCCATTAGAAAGGGATGGTAGATAGAGAGAAGGAGAAAGTGCGAGAGTGGCGAGGGAGCGAGTGCACATGGGGAAGGACAGGCAACAGAAGGCACGTTGGATGGTTCGTGACAAGGTCGTCATCTTCCACCTACCGGAGGTCCGTGATAGTAAACCAAGAGCGTCACGTCATGGAGACAGACAGGATGGTAAAGCGGAGAGCGACTCCCTCACCTGCCCCACGCACACTTACACACACACACACACACACACACACACACACACACACACCCAGGCACAATAACTGAGAGGAATATACAGCTCAAGATGAAGCACCTTTTTTTTTTATCCGTAAGCCAGTCTCCCCTACTCCCGACCAGATTTTCTTTTTTTTTACTTCCTACGGCGTGGACTTTGATTTGACATAGCAGTCCTTTGTGTTAACTTTATCGAGAAGGCCTTTTGGAAGTCTGCACGTAACATCTGAGGGTATTCTAGGGTACCTGTTATGTCTGAAAGAAATTCATGAAATCTGTTAGACATGACCTCTCGTTATAGAACCCAATTTGAACATCCTTTATTCGCTTATCTTCCAAAAACCTAACATTTTTCTTCAAACATTATAGCGACGCCAATAGTTGATGGGCATTTTGTGTCATCATTGAAAAATTTATATCAGACTCGTAGTCTTCAGTCATATGATAACCTTCCCTTCCATGTAGCGATTTGTTGACGATTTTGGCGATTGGGATTCAATTTTTGTGTATTTAGTTACATAAGGACATGACGGGTCTCAATGTTACGTGTGTTTAGGTTTCTCATCTTTTGTCCCCGGAAATACTTTTGCTGTTGTGGTATACTCGGAAAAATATTTTCAATGGTGAAAACACTCCTGATGAATCGAGGTACTTATACTTAAGGATGAATACTATATTTTATTGTCGAAAGTTAAGGTGACATTATTTTTATTGAGAAACGGATTAGTAGTACTGTTTATTCACTTATTTTTACTTGTTCCTCTGCATATTTAAAGTATTTTTAGAGTTATTCTTTACGTTGTGAGAAAATGTTTCCTTGTTGCTGATACTGATTATCTTCCAATAATCTCTTCTTTGTCATCATTAAATGCTCGCGGTCCTGTGGACTGCCACTTGTTTCAGATTTCTCATGTCGATTTCTTTTGCGCTTAAGTGAATCTTTTACTTCTTCTGTCATCTAACTTGACGTCTCTGTCTCGCCGCTCCTTTTCTTTTTCTTGAGAGCAACTCTCTCTCTCTCTCTCTCTCTCTCTCTCTCTCTCTCTCTCTCTCTCTCTCTCTCTCTCTCTCTCTCTCTCTCAAGAAGTCAATTTCATTTTAAGGTTGTTCCGTCTATATTTATCGACTGCGTGTGCGTGTAGGAGCCTAAGATGCAGTGTACGATACTGGTGATCTGGTGGGTTTTTGTCGGGTTTAACTAACCCCCCCCCCCCCGAACTCGGGCGTCATCCTTATAATGGCGTTGTCTTTGAAATCGAGAGGGGAAATTTTACAGCCAGTGTGGCGAATGATATGGACGACCGTGCCCTTATCCTTTCACCAACCTGACGGAGGCTAATCAGATAGATCTCCGCTGGTTGTGAGATTAGACCAATCTAATGGACTGTCGTCGGTTCCCCAGATCGTTTTGTTTCCTTCTCTGGTCACATGATGGAAAAAAAAAATAAGAATTAATCTCGGTTCAGCGCACGGGTTGTTGAGAGTCTTGTACGATTATACTGCTCTTGCGTCGTTCGTTATCTTGACGCTCAGACGTCTTCGTCGTTGCTTCTGTCTCTTTATCGCGGAAAGTAAGATAGTTTTCTCGACGTTGTGTATCGGGAGTGTTTGCAGCAGTTATTTTAAGCGTCACCCTTGACGTAAAGGGAGTCATAAATGTCGGTTTTATGCACACTGTTTACATTTAGATTTTCATTTACACGGAGCATATCATACCCGCTTGCCTTATGAAAACTGTGTTCACTGAATATCATATATCGGGTCATGAGTTTGCATTTCCCCTTAATACTCCAGGAGAGTGGAGTAAGTGAAGGGGGGGGGGGGAGTTCGGTGGAGGACAAGTGGAGTAGTGAAGGTGGAGTGGAGGAAATGGAGTGGGTTGGGATAGTTAAGGTTGAAGGGGGAACGGTGATTGGTGTCAGTTTAAGTGGTTGATAAGGGAAGGGGGAGGGGTGAAGGGAGTGAGAATAGATGTCCATGGGGCATGGGAGTGGGAGGGGAATGGGTCAGTGAGTCAAGACGTGAGTCAGCCTCACGAGTTGAGGAGGTTGCGGGGGTGGTTGAGGAATGGACATGCGAGTTGATGGAAGGGGAGTAGGTAGAGAGTAGACAGAGGGAGGAGGAGGAGGAGGAGGAGGAGGAGGGAGTTGTTGAGGGAGGCGGAGCGAGACTTCCTCCTTCAGTGTAACACCCCGTCACACTGGTGCTTTTTTTTTTTTTTTTTTTTTTTTTTTTTTGCGCCGGCCGCCGCGTGAACGATGGGCAGTGGGTGCGCATCGCTCAACCGCCACTTCCCGTACCGTGCGGCCCCGCGCCGGCCGGCCCGCCGTTGGGGCTCCGGCGGCCGAAACGTTTCGGCACAGGCGCGATCCCTGCTGGGAAGAAAGACCCACCGCGGCCAGACTGGTCCTCACGAGGGGAGACCTTGGACCAGTTCGTTCACTCTCGTCTTCGAACGTACAAAGAAGCTGCGCGTCCGCTATTGTCACCGCGCCGCTCGCGGGGACCCCGCGGCCGGCCAATGAGAACGGCGGGGACGGAGGGGTCCGGCGTTGTCATTGGTCGGAGGAACAGGTGTTTGGGAGGGAGCCCGGCGTTGCGGCGGACGGCGGCGGCGGCCGGTCTGTTTTGTAATTATTCACCTATAAAAGAGTAGGTAACCGGGTAGTTGTGTAGCCAGGGGGGAGGGGGCGGGGGGGAGGGGTAGGAGAGGTGTTGTTGCTTCTAAAGGGGGGGGTAAGAGGGTGGGAAGGGGGGGGGGGTTGATTAGAGGGTGAGGGTGAGTGTATGGGTGTGGGAGGGTATGTATAATGGGATCTACCTAGACCCCCTAGACAACTGGGGGAATCGGCTCCTGGCTTGGTGGGTGGGGGGGATGAGGGAGGTGTTGTTTGCTGCTCGCCTCCCTGCCATATGCACAGTAGACAACCACATACTATACGGTGGCCTGGCCGAGGGGTGGGGGAGAGGGATGGGGGAGAGGGATGGGGGAGAAGGGGGTTGTATTTCCTGAGTTAGAGACTTGTCCCGGAAGTCTGTATATGTACACACGCACTCACACACACACGTGGGCACACACACACACACACACACACACACACACACACACACACACACACCCTCACTCTTCCAGGAGAAGGGCTTCAGGTGGAGGGGATGGGGGAAGGGAGGGCTTGTGTGTGTGTGGAGTGATTGCTTTGGGGGGGGGGCGGTAGAGGGGTGTATCGTGGGCGTGATGGTGGGGGAGGCGAGGAAGGTGGGCGTCGTCACACCTGTTCCCAGCTTTGACACACACGTGTACCCACAGGTCCTCCACGACAGGTGTAGCGCTCGGTCCGGCGCACCTGCACCTGCTGGGGCGGCTGGCGATGACTCTGAGGCACGCCAGCCTTCGCACCTTCACGGAAATGACGGTGGGGAAATAATTGCGTATACTGTCATGTGATGAGGAGCGCCCCTCCCTCTGTTGGTGACGAATCCATTATGAAACCTCCACATTCTCCTCCTCCTCCTCCTCCTCTTACGTGTGCGGAAAGCGGATCAGCGGACAAAAAAAATGCCGTGTGCGGAACAGAGACGCTTTTGCAGCGCTGAGGGTTTGCGTGTTATCGACGCGGGGATCATTGGCAGATAAAGGGTTCACTACTGTATCCGTCGGCCTGTGAGTACCTTGTGGTACTGAGTCGTTCTGTTTAACTCCCCTCCCACATCCCCATGACTCCCCTGGTCATAAGGAACGCCATAAGGACACGTGTTTTTATTTTTTGTTTGTTTACTTTCCCCCCGTTTCAGGGCATGCGAAGCCATATTATCCCTTCACGCGTCCAGAGGTGAACGATAGGAGGAAGGGGGTTACGTGCAATGATGGCTGGAGATGGCCTTAGTGTAGAGCTGCCGTATCGCATGCGATGCACTTGCTCAGGGGGAAAGAAGACTTGGGGCGGTGGGGGGTTGGGGGGGGAGGGAAGAACTGAATGAAGCAGTGAAGGAGGTTATGTGTGAAGGTTGAGGGCAACAGGTGGCCGAGGAATGAAGGGTGAATGAATGGAGGAGACGTGACTAAACGAGAGGAGAACAAAGGAAGAGGCGATGATCAAGAAGGATGGCGGGGAAGGGTTGAAGTAACAGCTTGAGAATGGCCGGGGGAAAATAAACTACAGACCTTAAGGACTACAGCTGAGTGGATGAGAGAGAGAGAGAGAGAGAGAGAGAGAGAGAGAGAGAGAGAGAGAGAGAGAGAGAGAGAGAGAGAGGTGGGGAGGAGGAGGAGGAGGGAGGGTGAATGAGATCTTGAGCGAGACGCCGGCGGGAGGGCGAGGGAAATGAGGGAGCCTGTGGGATGTCGAGGGGGTGGGGGGGAGGGCTGGGCTTTGGGAGGGATGCTCCCGTCTGGGTGCCGGGAGGGTTGCACTTAAAGGATGTAGGGTACGGCGCATTCAGGACTCCTCCCGAGATGACTAGGATGTGGCCCCCCCGTCATATTGTAGGTCACTGATCTTGTTGCCGGGAGGATGGCTTGACTCTGTGTACCTGGTGCCTTGGGGACGACCACAGCCTCGTCAGGAGCCTCTCTTAACATAGATTCTCTCTCTCTCTCTCTCTCTCTCTCTCTCTCTCTCTCTCTCTCTCTCTCTCTCCCTCTCTCTCCTCCCTCTAATTTCCTAATCTCCCGACGATGTCATAGATGGTCCTTGTCTTCTTTCATCCTGCTTCTCCCAACATGGATCTTTTTTTTTTTCTCCTGAAGATGTTTTATGGAGAAATGTAGACAGGCCCTTATTTTTTCCATCGTCTTGGTTCCTTATACACAGATCTCTCCCCTTCTCTCTCTCTCTCTCTCTCTCTCTCTCTCTCTCTCTCTCTCTCTCTCTCTCTCTCTCTCTCTCTCTCTCTCTCACTCTCTCTCTCTCTCTTCCCTAGATGTCTTAGAAAGAGTGATTTTTTGTCCTTTCTTGATGTTGATGTCACTGACTGAAATATGACTATAGACGTCTGTTTATGGTGTGGGAATCTTCGAGGGCTTAACTATTTCTCTTTAAACATTTTGCATTAATTGTTTTTTGTGTGGTTTGAGAGAGAAATAGATACTCCATATCGTGTGGGTTATACATATATATTTTTTTTTCCTGACACGGTCATCCCTGGAAATGAACGTTGGTCTGGTTTTCTTGGTATTGTTTTTTTTTTTTGTTGTATTTTGGTTTCTTGGCAATTCGGGTCTTCGTGTTTCAGTTTCTTGGAATTGTGCTTCCCATAATTTGTTGCTCTGTTTGATTTTAGGATGATGGTTTCATTGGCTGGTTCCATTTCGCATCACCATTTGTTTATTCCATGCCAACATTTCTCCTTCATATGAATTTCAGTTCGTGAATTGACCCTGTTTAGTAGACTCTCCTCTCTCTCTCTCTCTCTCTCTCTCTCTCTCTCTCTCTCTCTCTCTCTCTCTCTCTCTCTCTCTCTCTCTCTCTCTCTGCAGTAGAGATGTATAAAGTGACAGCCTCTCGGCCAGCCATACACAAACATGTTGTGGTATCGTACTAATCAGTGCTGCCTCGGGCTGGGGTGTACTTGATGGTGGCTGGTCTCCAACCCCAATGTGTGTGTGTGTGTGTGTGTGTGTGTGTGTGTGTGTGTGTGTGTGTGTGTGTGTGTGTATTTGTTTGTTTTTGTTTATCTGTTTACTCGGGTGTTGCGGTGCGGTGGTATGGGAGATGTGTGGTGCAGCAGGTGAGGTTGTGTAACATGTGTTGTAGATGTTTGCCCCTCCCCCCTCTCACAGCTGTCAGAACATGAGGCAAAAGTGTTGTGAGTGGGCTGTGATAGCGTCTTGGTGGTGCGTAAGACGTGACCATCAGGGCCTGTCATCGTCTTGTGGGAGACGAGGAACGTTCGTGTTTCTGTCCTGTTGTTGTGAACAGCATTCCTCGACAGGACACCGTCACGTTTTTTGTCTGTTGCGTTTCCCTCTCGCCCTCCACGACGTCCATCCTGAGTGGCTCAACTTATCCCTTTGTATGTCAGACCTGCCTCACACACCCCCCCCCCCCAACCTCCGTCCCTCCCCACTCTCCCTTCCTTCACCCCTTTCTTAACCCCTTCCTCTCTTCTCCTAACCCCCCCCCCCCACTCCCCGACATTTCCCATGGTTACCGTCGCCGCTTGCGGTCACGCGGCACTTCCCCTCTGCAATTTCCGCTATTACATTGGCGAAAAAGGAAATGTTTTTCCTCCGCGAGCGAAGGAAACACTCCCGCCTTGGGTTTGTTTGCTGAATATTGGATCTGGGACGACGGTGGCAGCTCTGCCCTTCCTGAATGGACGACTAACATCGTTCTCAGGCCTCGCCCTACATGGCCTTAACTGCACCGTGGCATCGGCGTACAAATGGGGTCTTGGATTACCTCCATTATTTTGAAAGTCCCCCAAACGTCATGCCCTACATGGGATGAGGTTATTGTTACGACATCGAAGTACATTTTGGCTGGGGATTATCCTCGCGTATTCTTTCAGGATTAAGTTCTTCTCTTTCTTTTGTGCATTCTGAGATTTCAAGAGAAGTCGAACTTTTGAAGTTTTACGTGTATGTGATTTTTTTTTCATACAAAGGAAGCGAATGTTTACATAATCATTAAGGTGGGTGTGGGGGAGGAGAGAAATGTGCCCTGTCACGCTTGAGCGTCAGATCCGCGGTTAAGTGCTTCTTAAAGGGTGTCCGATCCTACAAGTGTGAACCCTAAGCCTTCGGGCGGTCTTTGTGCTAGCCAGCCAGCCAGCCAGCCCAGGCAGCAGCCATCGCTGGTCATGGAGGAGCCAGGCTCCTTGGGGGACGCCTTGCACGCCGACCGTCTTGGTCGTTGGCTCGACTTCTTCTGAAACAGCCTCACCTCCTCCTCCTCTTCTTGCTCCTCTTGCTGTCTCTTGTATGTTGTTTCACTTGAACCCAGAAGACGACGGCAAGACCTTTCTTGGCGTGTCAAGTTCGTGGCCCCTGATCAAGAGTTAGGTCAAAGGCCGAGCTGTCGTACCCGAGGGTCGTGCCTCAGCGCTTAAGGGGTCGTACTTCCATCCTCAAGGGGTTTGAGGAAAAACTACGTAGTACGTGCGTGCGGCTCCGACGAACGCAGCAAAGCGTCGAAGCCCTTCAAGGTTGGTTCGCCAGCAGCGTCCGCGCCATCCCCGCCCAAGTGGTTACGGTTCCCGCCACTTTTTTGTTGTTTATATTCAGATTTTCTGGAAGAGTAATGCATATCTCCATTTTTTTTGACGGAAACTCGGCGGATTAATGTCGTCAACGGTAGTCATCCATCAAATGGTTATATTCACGAGTCGTTCTAGTTTAGACAGTGGATTATCTTGAGGATTGATTACATTATCACAGCTTTTGTTTTGACCAGCAACAGGTGTAAGATCTCTCTCTGTCTCTCTCTACTGGAATACGAGAGTACTGCGGGCTTTTAGAGGAAGTCAATCTTGCATATGCCTTGGTCTTCTGCAAAGAGCATCTCTTGTAGTCGTGTTCCCGCAAGACCCTGGGAATCCCAAGAGACACGAATGAATGTCAAGGGAAAATGGGACGTTGGTAACTGCCTAAGTCTGCCTCCGTTACCCGACGCGCGTCCCAGCCCATGAAAAAAAAAGTAGTTTGGTTAGGATACTAATGATGGCAGACACGGTGAGCGCCTAACGAGTGGTACTACTTCGGACGAACGAAACTACTGAAGGTGTTTTATGAAGACGAATATCCTCAGGCTGGCAAGTGTATTCACGGAATATTTAATTGCGGGGTTGAGGTCGCTAGAGGAGGAGTCTAAAATTAATAAATCATTTTTCCCTCGGGACAATATGTCGATGACTACCAGCTGGGACATTTGATATCTAGTGTGGTGCAATGTATGGCTTTGTTGTTTTTTTTTTTAGTGTCAAAACGTTTACGGCTGTTCTCTCTTTTCTCTCGTAACGTTTGAGGACTAGACGTAGGGAGCGGTTAGGGTTTAGTCTGCCGAAATGTCGTAAGGTTAATCTGCTGGAACTTTTAAGGCTATGGCGTCGGAACGTTTTGAGGGGTTCCTCCGCCGGGCGCGTTTGTTAGGAACAGCGTCGAAGGTTAGTCCACGGGATCGTTTGACAAAGTGTGTCTGCCTTGACGTTTAAAGGCTTTGTCTGCGGTAGAAATCAGGGCCTTGTTTGATAAAACGGTAATTTTTAATGTTATAGAAAAAAGTGGTGAGAGGTTGAGGGAGGTGTACAGCACAGCTCATGTTCCTTCAGTCCTTGTGTGATCAGCCTTGTGGACTACTGCATTGCACGAGTCTCACCCCTTAGCCAGACTCCCGTTACGTCTGTTACTTAACATAATATCAGTAAGCATTGTTCGCCACGAGATAATGAGTCCACTGATGGACATCTGTCCACGCCCACTTCTCACCCCGCCAAGCAAATTACTCCCTTGTTGAATACCAAGCCGCATGTGCCCACTAACAAGTCGCTTCATTGCTGAGGGCCTAAGCCACGCCCGCTTCTCGCCCGATAACCAGTCACGTCATTGCTGGGGACTTAAGTCACGCCCGCTTCTCACTGGATAATCAGTCACGTCATTGCTGAGTAGCTAGGCACGCCCGGTTCCATCTCGCAGACCAATCGGCTCACTGCTGAATACTCAGCCATGCCCAGTTTACACCACTGACCAATCGGTTTATTGCTGATTACCGAGCCGAGCCCAGTTGACGCTCATCGACCAACCGCAGCACAGAATTCAGTTCGCATCGTTGGTACACATTCTCTGGTACAGTCAGCACCGTACGTCCTTACCATCACGTTGGTGATGTACGCAAAAGTCGACCAACAACGGCACAGGTTGAGTTCCACGTAACGGTCATTTGAACCAGGGTGTTCAGAGGGTGATCCGGATTAGTGTCGTGTGGACCAGCAACAGAAATGGATTCAAGTAAATAGGAACACATTTACATCGATTTTGGAGTAGGTCAGAGTCCAACTGGGATGCGTTACGCGTTTCTTGATCCATCGTAGAGGATCTTCCAGCCTCCGTTGGTACTTTACGCACGGCATGGTGGAAGCACATACTAGAGTACACCAATGAACGTATATAAACATTCTTGGCGTACTTAGGCGCGTACGTTCAGATCTCTCGTCATAAACGTACACTCAGGACCTTTCATTAAAGGCTTTGGTGTATGTTTGTCGAAAATGTAAATTACTTTGACAGTTTTTCTTGTTTTCGTGCGTTCACGTTCATAGTTTCATGTGTGTTCAGGGATGAGGGAGGGTGTTCAGTTTCTAATCGAACGGATTCGTATACGCTCAGAAAGTATTGCGTGTTTGTGTCCTGGTGTACCTAGGATATTTGCTTGGGTGAGGGGTTTTGCGGAGACTCTGAGACTGGATAAGAGTAGTATTGATGAAAGAAGGACTTAAGGAGGATAAGAGGGACAGGGGATGACGTCTTGATCAAAAACTATTACGAAAGAGAGGGGAAGAAAGAAGATCTGATGGATGGGGTAAGAGATGTGGCATCTCAAGATGAAGGCGGTAGAGGAGTGAGGAGGAGGAGGAGGAGGAGGAGGAGGAGGAAGTGTGTTGTGATGATGAAGGACACGAAGGTGACGTGAGAACAGAACACACGACACAGGTGAACCAGCAGTACAAGGAAGCAGCTTGCCGGGGGAGTGAGCAGTGTTGGGAGGGGGGAAGGGGGGATGATGGGGTAGTAGGTTGTTGGTGGGTTGGGTTGGGGGGGGGGGAGGAGATCGCCACCCAAGGCCTGCTACCACCGAGTCAACAACACATCAGGGACGCACACCTCGGGTACCCAGTTACGTTTTACTCCGTTTTTACCCTAAGATGGTTTTGTTGCGTCCACACAACAGATACCCCATCCCCACTCCACTGCCCCCCTTCTCACCCCTCTCCTCTCGCGCCAGCAAGTTTTTTTTTTTTTTTTTTCCAGCGGGTGTATCCGTGTCGGCCGTACGCTGATACGTCCACTGCCGCTCCCCCTCTCACCCCCTTATCCCCCTCCATGAGGTCCTGCACCTGCTGGCAACGCGGAACACAGGCGCTAGGAACACCACTGGTGGGGGGAGACTCCTGCCCCGCGAGCCCCATGCCCCCCAAGGAAGCACCAGAAGGGCCTTGGTGAGTCCCAGGAGGCGTGGGGATAACCAGGGCTTGGATCCTAAGTGCCTTGGGGACGACTACAGTTAGATCCTACGAGGATGAGGACGACTGGGTATGTCCTACGCGTGGTGGTGGTGGTGGTGGTGGTGGTGGTGTGTGTGTGTGTGTGTGTGTGTGTATGTATGTATGAGCGACTGAAACCTACACATCCTGAAGCTATGAGAGCGACGGAGACTAGGCCCCACGGTTGTTATGGCGGCTGAATTTAATTCCTGCATCATCAGCGACTGTTAGAGGACGAGGTCCTGTTGCGTAGATCGGGGTTAGAGGTAGATGGCAGGAGCTGATTCAAGGCGACCGCTGGAGGGGAACAGCAACTACCGTATATACCGCTGTAGCAGAGGTAGAACCGAGCAGCTGTGGGGACCTCTGTCTCAAGATCCTGCAGTGCGCGACTGGCTAGTTCTTCAAGATTCCTCGACATTGAGGCAGCTATTTAGATCCAGGATGTACGCATTACTGTCTCACTCCGTCTCTGAATACGCCTGGGAGACGCGGGCTGGAATAACAGGCGGACGGTTTGTGCAGGAGGGCGTAGGAGCGTATCGGTTGAGTAGGAAGTGAGGGACTTGAGGTGGGAGGTGGGTGGGAGGGTTAGTGTGAGGTGAGTTGTTGGAGGGGGGGAGGGAGGGGGGCAAAAACAGACATGACCACAGAGATCGTCATAAAGGCGCTGCCGCGTGACCACAATGTCCTGTTTCCAGTGGGAGTGGGAGGGGGGGGGGAGGGCGCTTTGTCTCAGGTGGGCTTGAGGAGACCAGGTGGGCGTAGGGAGGCGTCCTCACGTGGGTGTGGCGTGGGGTAGGCGGGAGGAACCCTCAGGGTGGGGAGGGGGTGGCCATCACCTGGGCGGGGCCATAGGCGGTGTGGGAGGATCTCAGGTTGGGCGATGTCCTCAGCGTGGGCGTGGCCTGGGTCGGTCGTGGGAGGATCTTAGGATTGGGCGTGATGGAAACCATTTTTATTTTTTCCGGTCTGGTGCCTCTGTGATTCGTGCGTCTCCCGGAGCGAGAGACCGTATGTACGTATTATCTCCGTCCAGCCTCCTGTGTGTGTGTGTGTGTGTGGTTATTGAGACGTTTGAACTTGGGCGAGATGAGTACACTCGTCTATTGTCAAGGGGAGAGTAACAGTTCTCTCCCGGGCGCACTTTGACGTATTACGTAATGTCTCACTTGTAACAAAGGTGGCCTCACCCAGCGACCGAAAAAGAAAAAAAGACAAAAAAAGAAATATAAAAGCTTTTGAGTACAAGAGGATAAACCTGCCCGTCCGTCCCTGATGGTAGGGAGGGGGTAGAGAGGTTGGGGGAGAGGGGGATGGTGGGGGATGGCAGAGCCAGCCAGGGCTATTAATAGAAGCATAACAAAACCCCGATGGATATTGGCAGGGGGGCAGGAGGGCAGCGGGAGTCGGGCCAGCAGGAGGAAGTGCACGAGCCAGATTCTTGAGGCATCACGTAAGGCGTGTGGGACACCCCGCCCCACACTGCTGCTGCTGCTGCTGCTGCTGCTGCTGCTCAGGGCAACCGCCCACTCACGCCCACCAGGGGCTGGTGAGGAGTCTCCCACTGCTGCTGCTGCTGGGCTGTGGCCGTGGGAGAAGCTGTGCCCTTGCTGCTGCATCTGGTGCAGAGGGCTGCTGTGTGTCTGTGCTACTTTTGCTGCTGCTGCTGTTGACGCCACCTTCAGAGCATCGGCTATTTGAGCAGCGTTGTACTGTCTTCAGGCGCGGTATGTCCCCCCCAACACACACACACACACACACACACACACACACACACACACACACACACACACACACAGTATGTGGGCCGCTGCTCAATAAATCCTCCCCACAGGACGACAGTTGGGGAAAAAAAAATCTGATCTACATAGACGTGATTCGCATTGCTGCTGGTGTTGTTTGCTGATGATGCCTTTATACGGTGCGTCGCAGCGAAGCATGGGCGAAATTTTAAGTTTGCTAGACGAATCTCCAAGCCGTTTGGATATATATATATATATATATATATATATATATATATATATATATATATATATATATATAAAGGTAAATCTTATTTTTTTATGGCGTTGCGAGACAGATAAGGTTAGCCATCAGTCTGGACAGGTTTCAGTCGGGTCATAGGTGATGGGGCAGATAGCGGCACCTGGGTGGGCACGGGTCATGCCATGCCATGACCCGTGGCAGTGGGATGGTGCCAACCGCTGGCACTACGATCCATGGGTGTAGGTCAGTGCATGACGCTGCTGTAGGTGGAGGATATAATTGGGAGTTACCGGCACATGTGGGTGTGTATTTTTTATTCACGTGGTTGATGGTTTTCGTAGGTGGGAACAGTTCGTCGGGTTACCACAGTGGGTGGTATTAGCGGAACAGGAGAGGGGGATGAGGTCAGTGGGCCGCGAATCGCGTAATTGCCCTGTTCCCCTCTGGAACCATGTCAGGTGGCCATTCTACAGCCGCAGGTATGGACTGTAGTGTTGGGACACGTTACTGAATCTACAGGTACCGTTGTAGACTGTAGTGTTGTTCCATGTTACAGTTGGTGTTCATGCAGGTACAGTTATAGATTGGAATGTTATCACATGTTAGGTTGAGGGTTTTTAGAGGTACTCTTGGTGACAGACTGTATTGACCGTCACACGTTACGTTTCAGGGTTCCTATGTAAGGAACAGTTGTGACATACAGGTTCCAGTCGCCGAAAGTGCTTACATACAGACTGTAGTAGAGAAAACGACAGGATAGACTGTAACTGAAAGCGATACAGTCTCTGACTAGCGAAGACTATTGTAGATGAGAAGGAAATAACTCAGTTTACCTGTAATGTTTCCGGAGGTGAGGTGTTGGCAGCACGAGACGTGGGTGAGGTTGGCGGTGGCTGACAACACTGGGTAAGTTGGTGGCGGTGGTGTTGGTATCTGGCAACACTGAACTAAGTTGTTGGTATAGGTTGGTGGTTCTGGTGGTGGGGGAGTTGTCTGGTACTAGAGGGGGTATCTCCCTCCTCCCCACTTGAGGCTGGGTCCACCTCCAGCGACCATCTCGAAGGTCGGCCAGCCCAGTGGGTAAGACGGCACACACTCTATCCTTCCTCATACCCAACGCCTGCTGCTACTGTTATTTGTTCCCTCCTCCTCATCATCATCATCTTCATCGTCATCATCATCATCTCTTCTTCTTCTTCTTCTTCTTCTTCTTCTTCTTCTTCTTCTCCTCCTTCATGTTGTTGTTGTTGTTGTTGTTGTTGTTGTTGTTGTCGTCGTCGTCGTCGTCGTCGTCGTCGTCGTTCTTCTTCTTCTTCTTCTTCTTCTTCTCTTCTTCTTCTTCTTCTTCTTCCTTCTCATGTTGTCACTTCTCATCTTGGTTTAACAACTACATGTAAAGAATTCATCTCGTTCATTTGTTAAGGTTTCACGTTAAAGTTGTAGTCTTCATTTTAAAACTGCAGTAGTTCAGTACGGTGAGAGGTACAGTTGTTACAGAGATGAGGTGTAGCATTTTGCTGCTCTGCGTGGCTGTGGGTGGTAGGTGTTGCTGTGGTCAGTGGCGGTGTTGTTGCTGTGGTCGGTGGGTGGGGCAGGTTGCTGTGTATTCTGTGATGTGGAGAGTGTAGGGAGGGGGAAGGTGGGTGGAGGTGGGGGCAGACCTTCGGTGAGGTTGGGGAGAACAGGATAAGGGTATTGAATGAGGGGGATGTTGATGGGGGGGAGAGTAGTGTCACCCCCCCTGCCCTGCCCTGCACAGTACCTGGGGTACCTCAAGGTTGGTATTCGTAGCCGCCGGCACTCAGCATCTCGCTCCCCTAGTTCAACGGCGGGTGTACCCTCTCCCGTCTCGCACAGTGTAGGCGGGTGTTCCTCCTGAAGGTGTGGGTGGGCAAGGCACGACGGCGAAGGCGTAGACGGGACGATGGTGGAGGAGTGCCAGTTGAGTGTGCGGCGGGGAGAGGGTTACGGTAAACGCGACTGAACGGGTGGAGGGTCCGACCGACTGTAGGGCGCACGGTGATGGAATCGCTCATTCTGATGGTGCATGACGTGAAGGTTGAATCCCACAGACACCACTTGACAGTCTCGAACCCCCGTCTGCCGCGTGGAACATGAGGTTTAAGGTAGTGGTGACTGGTGATATTCCCTGGCGGTCCTTGAAGGCAGCTTCCTCCCGCCCTTACCACCACCCTCAGAACTCACCCTCCTCCTCCTCCTCCCTCCCTCCCCTTTCATCATAAGATGACTTACAAGTAACAGGTTTATGAGCAAATCAACCTTGTAACAAGGACATAAACCGGTATAGTGGTGATTGGTGCTTGTTTCTGCTTCCGTTACAAGTAGCCTCTCTCTTACATCTCCTTCTCCCTCTATTCTGTTATTATTCTATCCCACACACTTATCGGTCCTTTCACCTGTCTCCTCCTCCATCCCTTGGCAGTAGCCCTGAGTGCCAGATACCACCAGAGGTCCACCCATAGAAAAAAAAATAGCTGATCAGGGTGCCACCCCAACACCTGCACTTCAGTCTAACTCCCTCATTCCCACACACACACACACACACACACACACACACACACACACACACACACACACACACATGTTTGCCAAGAGGCAGTGCTGGGTGATGGAGGGTGTAGGAAGTATGGCCAGGCTTTGATACAGCTGATCAGTTACTGTGTAGCGATGCAAATCAGGTGTCGAGAGATGGGGGGGATGATGAGGATAGGCCAGAACCCATGTGTGTATCACTTGTGGGACAGTGTTTACACCTGTAGACCTGCGTCCTGAAGTACATGCATGTGTTCGGATTTGATGGCTCCCGACAAGTGAAAAACCTGTTGAGCCAAAGCTCTTACCAAACGTCAGTCACACGATGTGTAGAAGTTCGACCGGTTTGGGATAGCACTGACGTGCGGGATTGCAGACATACATTTCCTTCCCCACCGTTGCAGCTGGAACTACCGGAATACCCGAGAAAAACTCTTTGAAGTTGCCACTGGAGCTGATGTGAGAGTAGAAACACAGTTGGAAAACAGTGTTAGTGAAGGAATTGGGGGTACTGCTGGGAGGTTGTGTGATAATCCATGACGGGGGTCCGACTCCCCGGACCCGATGAGTTGGTGGTCATCGCTCTCGATGGTGCAGGCCTCAGGCGTGACCTTCAAAGGTCAGGTCATAAGGGTGTCCAGGCCATCATACCCAAGGGTCGCACCGTCGTGCTCAAGGGGGTTAACAACAACTGCATGCCACTTTCGCCTTAGAAGAATCTCTCTCTCTCTCTCTCTCTCTCTCTCTCTCTCTCTCTCTCTCTCTCTCTCTCTCTCTCTCTCTCTCTCTCTCTCTCTCTCACACACACACACACAAGGCACCATTGCCGCAAGTTACAAAGTTACATTGTCACTTGTTCCGGGGGAGTGTCGGTGGATTTTGAGTTCCACGTTGACATTCATGGCTGTAGTCGCATGCGGCCTTGTTCTTACGACAGGTGTTCAGCCTCCCGACCCACAGGTGCTGCTGGCGTTGCACTTGCATAATATTAACACAGGTGCGCATTGAACCTCAGTTCGGGTTTACGCCAGAAGGTGGCCTGTTGCTCTGAAATGATTCAGTCCTTTATTGCAACTTTGATGCCCCGCTGAAGGTTTGCGTTGTTGGGTAGCACTGACAATTTGCTGAAGCCAGGACCCTCCCCGTACCTCAAAATTGATAACAAATTATGAAAAAAATGGGTGCGCGACTCTCTGGATCTGTAGTTCCGACGCATGACCACATATGGCAGCGCGATCCACGTGGAATAAAGTCGTTGACCACGTTCATCATGGAGAGGAGAGCTGCAGTTTCTCCTCCATGTTTTGTTTTCTATGAACCGTCAGACTGACACACCTCCGCCTCCCAAGCCCCCGTAACTGATAATACTGTGACGTGACTGAGGTGCAAAATTAGTCGAGTATTGGTAGACAGTCAGTTGCGGAACTTTGGCTTCTTCTGCGCCTTCGGCATGAGAGACGTCGCATTTAGCTCTTGTCGCCGCTGATGAAAGGTGTAGTTTTGCCTGTGGCTCAAGCCTGCCTTGTTGAAGGAAGCCCCTCCTCCCCACCTCCCCCTTCCGTTTTTGAGCTCTTGACCGATTTGTGGAGATTTTGGTCGTGACCTTTAAGTAGCCGCTCTCGGGAGACAGGGGGAAGTGCAAGACAGGCAGGTTAGGTGGCCGGCAGCGTTGTCTTTTTATTGTGGACGGGAGAGTCTTTCCCCTTGGTTGAACACTAGGACAACAGCGGCTTTGGGGGCCTTGTGTGTGTGTGTGTGTGTGTGTGTGTGTGTGTGTGTGTGTGTGTGTGTTAGAGCCTCAGTGCATCCTGCGGTTACGTGTATATTGTAGGTGTGTGACTGTGGTGTCGCAGGACATGAAGATGTGCGATTAGGACGCTCAGCTGCTGTTTGGCCGCTGGAGGGGGAGGGAGGGAGGGATGGTGTCGCGGGGAGCAGGGAGGGAGGGATTAGGGCAGGGTATGGAGAGAGAGAGAGAGGAGGAGGAAGGGTGGAGGGGAGAGGGGTAGCAAACTAGGAAGTATGGAAAATTAGGGAGCATATGATGAGATAGGGAGCGTAAGAGGAAGGGGGGAGGATAAGGGAACCAAGGAGGGATGAGGAGCGTGTGAAGAGTCGGAATAGAAGGATGGGAAAGAAGAGGAGTCGGTGTGGGAAGAGGAACAGATCGTGAGAGGGGTAACCGTGTGATGTGAAGTGAGGGAGACACACACAGTAGTTATCGTACATGTGGCTTCCTGCCACCAACCGATCCAAACAGCCGCCATCTTTTCCTCTTCAAGAACTGGTCATTATGATACGCTTATCTTTATATGCCACATCCTTGTGTGCTCCGCTTCCTTGTTATACAGTTATCGCCGTAATGGCGCCAGCTCGCAAGGGCTGTTATCCCTCAGGACGAAGCCCGCCGGCGACTCGAGGAGGAAGTGGCTAAGGTTCCTACACTGTTGTCGTTGTGACGTCACCGGATGTAGGAAGTCTTCCAAATGACGCGCGAGATTTTGGCGGGAAAATAGGATAAATATTGTATTTTGCGTCTCGTGTACTTTTTTGAAATTTGTATAGTTGTGTTTATACTCGAATAATGTGCGGGTGTTGCATCCGATAGCCTTTCGGAATATGTTGCTCGTTCATTATCGCTTTATTTTGAGGGTATAATTTGTGAAGTATCGGACTGTTATTGATTTTTTTATATTGTCATTCACAAACCCTATTATCTCCTCTGATTTTGTAAGTTCATTGTGTGTGTGTGTGTGTGTGTGTGTGTGTGTGTGTGTATTTAAAGTCGGTTTTTACAGAAATTTGATCCCAGGGATAAAATGGTGTCTAAGCAGCCATCTTTCCTGGGAGGTTGAACTACCAATAGCGAAGGGACACCTACCAGGAAGCAGCGGTGGTTAAACGCACGAGTTCTTCGTCGTCGTTAAGAAGGCGATTATAGTCGTAATTGCCTCGTTACTCCTTGGGTCATTAATCATCAAAAGTTATGAAGGGAGAGGTTTTGGTGGGAGCCTGAGTGCGCTCTTGTCCCTGGCCAAACTCGTGATATATATATATATATATATATATATATATATATATATATATATATATATATATATATATGTATAGATAGATAGATAGATAGATAGATAGATGGATAGATAGATAGATTTTTTTTCATGTCAGAGGTTTCAGTTACAGTGGAAACTCGGCAATGAGGTCAAGCATGGAACGCAGAAAGGAGGAAAGAAGGTGGAGGAAGTAGTTGAAATGAAAGTTTTTGTGATTTTTTTGAGGAATTACCGAGCTTGTCCTTTTAATCCAACGAGGAAGTCAGGTGTTGGTTGTTAGGACAAATTCGAGAGGTCGAACATTCCCAAAGCTCGGCGATAGAGGGAAAGAAACGAGATCGCAGCCGCTTGCTAAGCCTCGTTGATAGAAAACGGCTCACTAGAGTCAACTGCATTGTAGTCTTGACAGTTTTTCTTTTATTATTGTTCTGTTTAGAAGCTGTGGGCTTCGACACGTGTTTCATCTTTGTGAAAACGGGGAAGTGAATGCTAAGCGCAGTTTACAACAACGCCTTCCCTTTAGGTTGTCAACACTACCAAATGAGACAGTTGGTCTTAGCCAGGTGAGGGCTTACCCGCTCAGTGCACCAATCTTTGGTACCGTGTAACACATGATAAGGCTCCATTATGCAAGCACAAGGGACGACTCAGAGTTGGCACATACAGGGTGGTTCAAAAGGATGTTAACCAGTGTAAATCTCATAGCGGTGAATGTGGACACTAACATGCAGTGAACGTCGACGTGTTGCGACTACCAGCGATTGCGCCGCGCACTTCCGCCTTGTTGTCTTCGTCTGTTGCAATACTTCGATGTCGTCCACTCTGACCTTTTGCAATTATCTTTCACTGAGTCGCAAGCAACAGCAAACAAACTTTATATATATATATATAATATTTTGGACTGTAATTGCGCATCGATGGCAGCGGTTCCTCGCAAAGGGAATTCTTCCTTTGAAACTCCTCTCTGGAAATCTGAAGGGTTCCGTCAGTGACGCTCATCTCCCCTTCGTTCGTCTGAATTCAACCTATCGCCCATCTTTCAATCCTGCAATCACAGGGGCTTGAATGAAAAGGAAAACATGAAAGAAGTGACATGATCATGTCGTATTGATAGTAAATTCTACTGTTCGTTTCGTAATTCTGTGTTCACAGTAATACCGCTTGAAACTGATGACATTTGAACCATCCTGAGGTTGTCAAGAGGAAGTGCGGGAGATGATGTTCTCCATAACTGAGAGATCATTGGAGGAAAGGCCCGTGCATCACCATTCGTGTTTACCTACAATAATTTCTTAGATGTTTTCCTTGATTTACTGGAGCTGAACTTTACACACACACACACACACACACACACACACACACACACACACACACACACACACACACGCACACACGTATATTCCTTCTAATCAACGAGGAAATGAAACACGATAAGTTCCCAAGTGTACTTTTGTGTAATGATCACATCATCAGGGGAGATACAGGAAAGAAATTCAACGGTCATTTGACATACAAGCAAGAGACGTAGCTAGGACGCAAGTGTATATTATTACGAACTCAAGAGTTATTCTAGCAAGGTCAAGAGTAACATATATATGTTACAAATACTATACTGATCCTTGTCTTGCAAGGACGTTAGATTTGTTATGTTTCACAACAGAGGATAACACTATCTTAACGTTATGGGATTAAAACAAACACCAACATCGGAATTACTTTCATTTACGTTAACACTGAACATAAGTTTAACATTGAACATGAATTTAACATTGAACATGAGTTTAACATTGAACATGAGTTAACATTGAACATGAGTTAACTTTGAACATGAGTTAACATTGAACATGAGTTAACACTGAACATGAGTTAACACTCCAGATAAGATTTCAAACCAGGAGATCTCTTTCCTTTATGACAGTTTATCTTCAATAACATGATTCAAGATACAAAGTTGTTAGGCACTTCTATGACAAGTTACAGTACTCTATGACACTCGAAAGTACATGATTGAGGCGGTACAATATCGTAGAGTCTATAGCGCGCACTTCACTCAGGTAACGGGCACCACTCGGGTGACGGGCAGAGGGAAAACCACTTGCCTCGCTGGGCTGGAGAAGGAATCGAGGCTCAGCGGGTATCAGAGGTTTTTATTACAAACAGGAATGACTTGCGTCCACCCGTTACCCTATAATGCCACCCTTGATTGGCTATGGGCCTAAGGCCCAGTTGTGATTGGAGGAGGGTGGCTCCCAAGTGCCACTCCTACTTGGCTGGAGGGCCACAGGTCCGGCGGTGATTGGAGAAGGTGTCACCCCTGAAACAGCTGACTGGCTGAAAGGAACATAAGTTCGTCCCACATCTGCCAAGCTCCACCTTCTCTTGTCCAGACAGCGACGACACTGTATAGGGGGCCGTAGGTTGACCCCAACTTGACCTGGTGCCTCGGATGAAAGGTCCGAGTGTCGAGGTGGACTGGATTGATGGCCCGGCGTGGCCATCTGGTTTCCCTCTCGAAGGTATGAGGAAGACATCAGACCTAATGGTTCGGTCAGAGAAGTGAAATCCGAGCCGATAGCGGAGGAAGGCCCTGGCCCTCGTCCTAACATGAAATAGCACTTGCACCATACACAAAGACACACACATACATACACACGAACATGTGGGCACACACACATGTTCGTAACAATATCAACTGACTTATATTTCTTTCTTGAATCACCCCTGATATGATCATTACACGAAAGAGCACTTGGGAACTTATCGTGTTTCATTTCCCCGTGGACTCATAGGAATATATATATATATATATATATATATATATATATATATATATATATATATATATATATATATATATATATATAGATAGATAGATAGATAGATAGATAGATAGAGTGAGAGAGAGAGAGTTCCCGGTAACTGCCTGTCTCATTTGGCAGTAATCCTCTTTGTACTCCGGAGTATTAGTGATAAGAAGCGTACGAGACCTTAGCGAAATCACGTCAGTCTTCTTTTAGTAGTTTGCCCTCGAAGGCCACGATGATTCTGGTGGTGCGTGTTTGCCAGTGAGTCGGGTAAGAGCATTGTGTTTACCGTTTGTATACCGTCACTTACGGTATGAGGCTGGGAATGGCAGTAACCCCCCGAGCATGAAGCAACGGCCCTTGAGCGCGACGCAGCGCCTCTTAAGCATGTTCTGTAGGGGAGTTCAGGTCAAAGGCCACGCCAATATATATATATATATATATATATATATATATATATATATATATATATATATATATATAACATATGTATATATAAATCATAAGCACGTAGGATGGTTTAGTGTTGCTGGCCTGATGTTGAAGGTATCATAAGGACAGTAAGCTTTCAGAGCTACAGTTTAGCGATACGTTGGTGGGAAGGTGTATATGTATGTGTGTCATGGGTCATCGGTGGCAGGAGGGGAGCGAGGGGTTGTTGGGCAGGTTGGCAGCACTGGTCGGTCGGTGTTGGTTTGTGATGTTTGTCTTGCTTGTGTTGTGGTAGTGGGGGAGGGGGAAAGGGGGCTGTGCTGTTCTCTCTCTCTCTCTCTCTCTCTCTCTCTCTCTCTCTCTCTCTCTCTCTCTCTCTCTCTCTCTCTCTCTCTCTCTCTCTTTCTCTGTCAACTCCTTTTTCTTTTCTTTTTCCCCTGTTGTTCTATAGTTGCTCTCTTATAATGTGTCTCTTTCCCCTCCCCACCCTCATCCCGCTCTTCAGTCCCGTCCCGTATTTCTCTTCTTGACCTTTCCCTCTCACCTTTGCCCCTCCCACCCTCACTCTCCCCTCTTCCACCATCACCTTTAATCTGGATGACGTCAGAGCTCGCCCACGCCGCGGGACAAGCGGGAGACTCCTATAAAACTTGTACACTGGCAGCCTAAGAATAACACCCTCCCTAGGGCGACGTGTCTCCTGTGTATTCGGAAACCTTTACAAATTACATGCGCCATTAAACTGCGCCAAGTGGGTTTCGATCCCCCAGATTATCGTCGCCCGTGGCTAGGAGGCTTTTCTCCTCCTACTCCTCAGGGCCGTTAAAGGTGGCCTGGGTGTCCTGCCTTGGAGGCATACACACAGTGAGAAAAGCAAGAGTTTCTCAATTATGGAGAACTTCTCGGAAGTTAAAGAGGTTCGGCTGGATTAATCCTTTGTTAGACCGGGGATGGGGGGGACGTGTTTTTTCAAACCTCTCCCTCCCGGTCCTGACTACACAGCAGCTGGGTTTAAAACTGTCGTCTGTGGACAGCTGGGGAGAGACCTTCTGTAATTACAGGTGTACTGTGAATGTACCTGAAGTTAGGACGGATGGCTAATGTATTGTGGTTTGTCCCTTTGTTTATGTTGGTGTTATATATATATATATATATATATATATATATATATATATATATATATATATATATATATATGTGTGTGTGTGTGTGTGTGTGTAATCAGTTTACGTCTCAGTGACATTGTTCTTACGTGTCGATTGATTGTGTGGTCATACGAGTAACTTAACCAAATGAGTCACGCACTCCCGTGCTGACAGAGAGTGAGAGAGCAATCACCAAGACTCTTCTATAAGAGCGTTTTTTTTGTGGGAAGAACAAGGGAATAACAACAGAAGAGTAGTTAGTGAGAAGAGAAGGATGGCAGGAGAATGGGAGGAAGAGGAGACCCCCGGGGGATCATACGTCACGGGTCAGATGGAAGGAGAACGAAAATGTGAGGGAATCCGTCTCTTTTTCCACTCTTTCTTCTCATGTTGAGTCGGAGATGGTACATGACGTCAGCAAGTAGCAAATAGCTACCGGTAGATGCGACGGCTCGTAGCCGCGGGGCAAGGGTGTGTTGAGGAGGGGGTGGTGGTATAGTCACTGTTATAGCATGGGCTTGTATTGATGTACGTAATTGGCTGTGTGTGTGTGTGTGTGTGTGTGTGTGTGTGTATGTGTGTGTGTGTGTCACGATCTTTCTGGAGCACGGGTGGTGGTATGCCGGGATGTGGAGAAGAATGGCAGGTGGGGTTCGCAGATGCTCACGAGTGTGTGTGTGTGTGTGTGTGTGTGTGTGTGTGTGTGTGTGTGTGTGTGTGTTAAAGTAAGGTGGGTTGCTAATAGTTTTATGTTTACGGCATGCGTCAAGTGTATATGTGTTCATCCCTTAGTCACAACGGCTTCCACCGGGATCCTTTAAGGTTTGGGAGGGAGGGGGCGCTCCCCCGCTCGCATCCATCCATATTCCACTTGATGGATCGTATGGTGTAGGTCATGGGTTCAGGAGGGAGATGGATTTTTTTTATTGATGGCAATAAAGTCAGCGAGCGACTGGCTTGAATTCCTGGTGTGCAGTTGCCGTATGTGGGGCTGTTTTTCTCTGTCCTCACCTTCGGCGTCCTTGTGTTTGTGTGTGTGTGTGTGTGTGTGTGTGTGTGTGTGTGTGTGTGTGTGGCACCAGACGGGGGTCGATGATCATGAACAAGGTCAGTGTTAGCTCGAGTTTTTCCCTAAGGCACGCGTCCCTCTCTGTTTTATTACTCCTCGTGCTCTCCTTCCATTTAGTGTCCCTTTCCTTCCTCGTTCGTTCGCTTCTCTTCTCCACTTCTGTGATCCGAGTGTTATGTTTTTTGTTTCCCACTGTGACTCCCTCCCATTATGAAGCGGACCCCCCCCCCCCAAGGAGCCATAGTTCTGGGTTCGTACCTTCGTAGAGTTTGCTGTGGATCTGCTGATAGTCACAGATACGTAACGTTAGCTCCAGTAGGTATGTAAATGATCTTTCGATCAGCTGATTAATCAGATGAGAGGCTGAGTGGGGAGTGAGTCATGTGAACGTGTACGAGGGGGGTGTCGGGACGTGTAGTCATGTGTTGATGTGTGTGTGCGTTTAATCTGTCTATCTCTATCCATCTATCTGTCTATCTAAACGGTATATACGAGTATGTTATCATCTATATCCAATATATATATATATATATATATATATATATATATATATATATATATATATATATATATATATATATATATATATATCGTGGTGTTACCTGTCTCTGCCTGCTTGTGGTTATAGCGAGAGTGAAAATGAAAAGTCACCTCCGGCGAGGCTGCATCATCGTCTTTTGACGAAAGGAAATCTAGCCCCGTAGAGAAACCTCTCATTTGCAGAGGAATCAAATCATTTTCCTGCGACTAGAAGTAACGTAGCTTTGAAGCTGCGGAAGTAGTGCCTTTAAGTGAAAAGGGTTATGGGGTTGTGTATGTATTATTATTATTATGATTTTTAGAAAATTATTATTATTATTATTATTATTATTATTATTATTATTATTGAGTTCTAATGAGAAGGTCACTCTCAAAACTTGTACTCCTTTCTGTCCGTTGGCCTTGCCGAAGGTGAGATCTTGATGTTCTGACCTCCAACAGTAGGAGTCCAGTGTGTGTGTGTGTGTGTGTGTGTGTGTGTGTGTGTGTGGTTCTGGGTTGTCTTGGTTGTGCAGCAAATGTGAGTCATGGGTAGCAGCCTTAATGACCAGTCGAGGTCAGATGTTATCAGACGGCGTTGAAGTCTCACATACGGCGACGCCATTGGCTGGCCGGATGTGTGCGGCGGAGGAGGACACAGATGTTCGCGGCCGCAGGTGTGGTGAGCACAAGTGACACCAGTGGAGGCAGGTGTCTGGCCCATCAACCCGGCATTATGTTATCCAGGATCTGGTAGGGTCACTGTCGTCTGCCCCAGGGAACGCCTTTGTTTGGTACTCCTAGGCCGGCCGTTTGTTAGGTCGCTTTGACCCGTTCGTTGCTGGCACTCCCAGGGTTTTGCTGGCACTCTTGGCTGTAGTTGTCATTATTAGCTGTTGGCTCTCTCGGGTGTAGTTGGCGATTGGTGGCACTGTTTGGACTGTTGCTGATCCTCATGGCTGTTGTCAGTACTGTTGGCACTCATAGGCTGTTTTGGGGCACTCGGGGCCGTTGTTGTTGGCGCTGTTGGCGGTCTTGAGGCCGTTGTTGTTGTTGCTCTAGTGCCTGTGGTCTGCAACACCTGCACTGGTTGATACCGCTGTAAGTCACACAGGTGTTCCCCACTCGTTCTCCCCCCGCCCCCCCCACCTTCTCCAACACACCCCTTAGTGTTAAAATCCGTAACACTGCATCATATCTTGGCCTTCGTAACCCACTGCTGTTCTCTCTCTCTCTCTCTCTCTCTCTCTCTCTCTCTCTCTCTCTCTCTCTCTCTCTCTCTCTCTCTCTGTGTATGGTTGTGTGGCACGACCTGTGAACCTTGGGCAGTTTTGGGGTACCTTAAGCTGAAGGCTCAGGTCACAGGTGTGGGTGATATACGCGCATTTCTATGTACACAGATTCCCTCCCTACTTATAGCCGCTGGTATATACACACACGCGCTCGCACGCGTGCACACACACACACACACACACACACACACACACACACATAGAGAGAGAGAGAGAGAGAGAGAGAGAGAGAGAGAGAGAGAGAGAGAGAGAGAGAGGGAAGTACTAGAGGTTGTTTATTACATTCTCAAGATCTCTCTCTCAGATACACACACACACACACACACACACACACACACACACACAGAGTCAGTCAGGCAGGCTCGGGTGGGGACGGTCAATGTCCTCTTGTGCTGCAGAGATTCAACTTGACGTGGGTTGGGAATGCCGACCCCCTCCCCCTGTCCCTCCTTCCCCTTCCATACCCCGTGTTCAGTGTACTGGGAGAGGACGTGAGGCTCCCACAGTCCACCACCCCCTCCTCCTCCTTACCCCCATCCCTCTCTCTCTCTCTCTCTCTCTCTCTCTCTCTCTCTCTCTCTCTCTCTCTCTCTCTCTCTCTCTCTCTCTCTCTCTCCCTCTCTCTCTCACACACACACATATCCACCCACCAGCTCTCCCACCCAGCCACCCTACTCTCACGTAAGATCATCCCAACCCACCCAGCCACCCACACCCCCCTTACTCCTCCCCCTTCCCTCTTCCTCCCCTCACGTACCCAGTCTTTGTCACTAGGGCTCACGGGGATGGGATATTTACGACGATTATGTCCCTTAAGCGTGCCATCACTCGCGGGGTGACATGCTTTTTCTTCGGCAGTGTAATCTGTGAGGTAATGCTTTGTACAAGATGGGTGATAGGGATTGTATAATTATGACATATCTCTCTCCGTACTTCTCTGCAAACGGTACTAGCAGCAGTTTTTTTTTTTTTCGTTATAGATTTGTGCGTGAAAGTTTAATGAAGATCTTTATTTTTTTGGCGTGGATTTGTTGACGCTGTGTGGGAGCGATAATTCCGATTTGTGTTTTTCATTTTTGATTTTTGATCAATCGAGTATATGTGGTCACAGTGTCTCGATACCTTAAGAACGTTATTGTCACCCAACGAGCACGACGGTATGACCCTTGAGCACGACGTTACGACCCTTGGATTCGATGGCGTGACCTCTGACCAGATACTTATTTTGCCGCGTACTATCGTCGTCATAGTTTGTGGTCGAGACTGGAGCGTCGTCACCACCACCTGTAGGTGTTACCAACCTTCCCACAGCCACAGTTCGACGACGACGCGTACCCTGACGTCTCTGGACCCCACACCGTGCGACGCCAGACGTCTTGTCACGCCGTCCCCTCCCGCGCGATTCGTTCGTGTCCGCCCGCACCCATCGCGATGCGAAGGGCGTTTCCGGCATTTGATGACCCCTGCCGTACCGTGCAGGGTCGGGATCTGGCATGCGGCTCCAGAGGGACCGCCGTAACGGCGGCGGGCCCTCTCGAGATGCGCTCACGTTCGACAATTCCCTCCTCCCCAGCCTCGCCTCCCGGTGCGAGGCGGGAATCCGGGAGACAGTTGGGCCCCCGCAGACGGACCTGGGCATTTGATTGACTCCCTGATAATCCGGGGAGATACTAGGCACCCGAACTGCGCCCCTGTGACGCCGGCAGGGACCAGGTAGGATCACGCAAACGCATTTAGGATCCAGCAGACGTCGCTCAGGACGACAGGTTTACTCGCGGGTAATTAAGATGAGGAAATTCCATCTCTCTGTTCGTCAGAATCTTTTTTGCCTGCAAGAGAGGAAGTAGGTCGAGTCCTGGGTGTCTCACAGTGTCCCTGGATGCCCCCGAAGACACGATGGGTGTCCGACAGGTTCGGTTGGTGTCCGACAGGTTCGATGTGTGCCCGACAGGTTCGGTGTGTGCCCGACAGGCTCCGTGGGTGTGCGACAGGTGGGGACAGGCAGGGTCGTCAGCGGCGCGTCCGTCGGAATCGGCATCTTTCCCCCTGGCGTGGCCTCCTGTGTGTATGTGGCCGGAGTACGTAGGTTCAAGGCTACCCAGCGGGGGCACCCCGCAAGCGGCCCCTGTCGCCGCCCGCCAACTCTCGCGTCACGCAGTCGCAGCGGATAACCCTCGTCTCAGCAGACAAACGTAATCTCCGATGCTCCCAACCTCAGGAGAGAGAAGAGAGAGAGAGAGAGAGAGAGAGAGAGAGAGAGAGAGAGAGAGAGAGAGAGAGAGAGAGTTTTTTATCTTTCTTTTTCCCCTCCTCCTTCTTGGGAGTCTTCAGCAGGATGTAATCTGGTGCAGAAATTCTTGGGGGAAATTGGACAGACGTGCGAGGATTGAGGAGAAGCAAGGTTGTGTTGCGGGGGCGTCTCATCATCAGCGTAAAAAAGTCGGGGGGGAAATTAGGATCAGTTTTGTATATGGACGCCGGGTAGTGTAGGCAAATGGACACACACACACACACACACACACACACACACACACACACACACAATGATTTACAGGAGGTGTTTTATTTTCTGAGAAAGTCATTTGCTTTTTCATAATTTACCGGTAGAGTTGCTACACCCATGATGATTAAACGTGTCTGTCTGTCCTCCAGCGTGGAATTTTTTTTTGTTGAAGTGTCATGGGAATTTATGTCATAATTCTGTAATTGTCTTTTGAACAAGGCTGAAAGTAGGATGGCGTATTCACCGAAAGTAGTTTTACGTTTAAAAGGCTTCTACTGCTTTTTATGAATCGGGTCTTAGTGTCAGCCAAAATATTTCATTGAATGGCTTTTACGATGTCAACCAAAATATTTCATTAAATGGCTTTTACAATGTCAGCCAAAATATTTCATTAAATGGCTTTTACGATGTCAACTAAACTATTTCATTAAATGGCTTTTGTGATGTCAAATAAATCATTTCATTAAATGGCTGGCATAGTGTCAGGTGAAGTATTTGATTAAATGGCCATATATAGTATGTGAGTACTGTTCGGAAAATGTGCGTTTGAAAAATCTCCAGGCCATTCTTAAATCTCCCGCAAGATCGATTTTATGGATTCTGGTGCGTGAAATATAACGGCAATTATGAAACTGGAGGGAATCGTCGCAAAAATATTAAACACATCCCGACCAATGAGATCTTCAGGACTCCCAGACAGGAATTTTAATCCGGGAGGAAGAGAAAGATTACATCCTTTTTTTTGTGATTTATGCCGTGACATACTGTTGGGAATGTGAAAAATAGCGAGAGAAACCTATTAACAGTGGCGAAGTATGCGGCAGAGAGAGAGAGAGAGAGAGAGAGAGAGAGAGAGAGAGAGAGAGAGAGAGAGAGAGAGAGAGAAGCCATTGGTGTCGTAGTGCATGAAGTTGTTGGCGGGAAGTCAGGTCGTGACGCGGTTCGGGCGCTATGTCTGTTCTCTTCTCCTTACATTGTTCTCTCTCTCTCTCTCTCTCTCTCTCTCTCTCTCTCTCTCTCTCTCTCTCTCTCTCTCTCTCTCTTATCTCAAATAGAGAACACGGAACAGCTCTACTACCACCCGTGTCTTCACACCCACCTCCCTCTACTTAGGGCCCTAAGAACTACGGAGCCACCAGAGTATGCCGCTATGTGTGTGTGTGTGTGTGTGTGTGTGTGTGCGTGCGTGCGTCTATAATACACAACAAAGGAAATTATGTCTCCCAGGAAACGGGGAAATCGCACAGTTCCTCGAGTGAATCCTGTAGCCTCCCCTCCCTCCCTCCCTCCTCCTCCGACCTCTGCGAGTTGGCTCGGTTGACCAATGACGCGATGGGACGGCGCCGGGCGCGGGCGCTCATTGGCCGGTGGTGTTCCCGCCCAGCACAGGTGCAACAAAGACAAGTGAATATGCGGCCAAACGCATAGCTTTTAGGCGTTTGGTGTTACACTGCTGGAGAGAGAGAGAGAGAGAGAGAGAGAGAGAGAGAGAGAGAGAGAGAGAGAGAGAGAGAGAGAGAGAGAGAGAGAGACTCTTCGGATAAAACGATCGGTGTGGTTTTCGGCGACGTTGTAAATCACTGTTATGAAACAGTGATTTCGTTAAGAGACGTTTACCGTTAAGAGCGTCGTGCGTCATGAAGACCCCCCAAGATTTGCCGATGTATTTATGGTCCCCACAGGTTCGCCAAGACCTACTTAACCGTTAATGATGGGGTGGGGGGGGGGGGTGATGTCATCATTAACTTAGTGTTTATTATCCGTACCGGACCGTAAGTAAGTTACACGTGACGTAACACACAGTGGGGGATGGAGTGGAGGCGTACCTTCCCCCCCCCTCCCCTGGCCGCATCCTGATGTATGTCTGTCTGTGTCGGCCAAGGTCCGCCCTCCCCCTGGGTATGTCTCTTTGGGGAGGGGCGGGATGGGGATGATGGTGGCCTCTGCCCGTCCAGGTCCAGGGCGGCCAGACAGGGAGTTCGCCCTGATACATTCTAGACCTCCTCCCTACCCTGGCATGTGATCGCCGGGGTAGGGGCGGCGGTGGCCACGGTACTGCTACCGTGTCTCCCTTCCTTCCCCTCCCCACTTCCCCAACGCAGCTCCCTAGCCCTGTACACGGGGCAAGACGTCATAACGATGGAGGGGAAAACGGGAGGTGGTGGTGGTGATAGGCAAGTTTTCCCTGGAGTTTGGCCATGAACCTGTGGTGTCCTCCACGCCACCACCACATACCTCCCTCCCGCCTCTCACGCCCAGGCACACACTCTGACACACACACACACACACACACACACACACACACACACACACACACACACACACCTTCACGCCCACGCTACGCTACAATCCCACACGGCTTGGAACCACAAGGCGTCCGCATGTCTAGCCAGCACACTGTCATCTCAGTTAGTGACTTATACTCACCTTTCCTCCTCCCACAGTCCCCATTGCCACTTATTAGCGTGTCACCTTCGATATCACTTTGATCAGTACGTACGCTCTCATGCTCATCTTCATCTTCACACTCGGCGTCGTGTAAATTTTTTCCTCTTTTGTCTGTCATGTCAAATTGATCATCGCCACCACCTCTGCCCTCACCCTGACCTTCAGGCATATTAATTACCCCTCATCTTCATCGTCCCTTCGAGGTAGATGCCTGACTCATATTCCCCCCCCCCCATCCCTCCCCCCTTTGACTGGCCATTTACCATGAAAGTTAGCTGGGGCAGAGTTGCCCCAGGGGATTTTGTTCCTAAGGGCCGCCTGGCTACTGGACGGCAGGGGCGGTGATGGGAGGGCTACCCTACTGCCGGGCTCAAGATTGCTACAGAAGTCACATGTATCATAGTTAAATTTTTCATTTAATTTACCTGTCTCTCGTTTAGAACTTTCGAAAGCAGACAGATCTTCGAACTTGAGCTGGAAGTTGCCATGTCTCGCTGAGTAGCACGAACAGGAAGTAAACACTGCATGTCTCTCGTTACATTTTCTTTTCTTCTTCCCCCCCCCCCCTCCCTGCTTTACATGTTTACAGAAGAATGCGATATTATTCTTACAACGGTTAGAGGAATTCCTGTTCTGTTTTGCGCACGCCGTCTAGACACCTGTTGCTTCGCGGGCAAGAACTGTGCTCGACGAGGAGACGACGACTCTCGCGTCGAGCTTCAATACCTCGGGGTGAGGAAGAACAGATCTCGTTGTGTTGTTTCTTCACAGATGTTGCGATTGTGCTGTAGCTTCCGTCTGCCTGCTAGGGTCTGTACGATGAGTATATTTCACGTCGTTCTGTTTTTTTTTTTTTTTTTTTTTTTTTTTGTCCCCTCTGATGACGTACGATCGCTGGGAGTCAGTCAGTTTGGTCCCGGAATGCAGCCAGCTCCCGTGAGCCACTCCCAGCGTCGTGTTGACTTGGGGGAGGACCAGGACGCTTGTCATCCACCGTGGCATTTGCTCACCTTGGCCGTCTACCTCAACATTGCCTCTCCTCAATATATTTTCTTGGAAGGCATTTTGGTATTGCATCCCCTGGTTTATCGACTAGTTCTTACACAGTTTAACTTTATTTATTTGTTGTTCTCTCTCTCTCTCTAACCTCCTTTGGAAGTGTAATGGCCTGGCCTCTGACCTGATCTTTTAAGGAGAGGTCGAAGGCGAGGCCATGATACCCAAGAGTTGTACGGCCGTGACCTTCGTCACTCTGCCGAGCTTAGCTTAGCATAACTTAGCTTGAGAACTCTTATCTCATTCGTTCATCTGATACTTGTAATATCCAGAGTGTGGGTAGAGTTGTTGTTCAGCGATGTTTGTTAGTGTGTTGTCTTTTGATTGGTTTACTAGATGTGGTGGATGTTCCCACGAATTCCCGTGGTGTGGGTTTACACGTGTGTCTGTGTGGTGGTGTCCTTTTCCTGTCGTGTCTGGGTGACGTGTTGCCATAGGTTTCCTGTAGTGTCTGGCTGACGTGATGCCTCGTCTCCAGTACATCGAGTGACATAGATGTGGACGTGTGTGTCGGCGAAACCGCTGCCCTTCCTGTAGCGTCTTCACAGACTTGTTGACCCGTCCACAGTAGCTCCTAATGATAAACGCAACCTTACCTGGATGTGGGACGAATATAGAGGCACTGGGTGGTGTCGAAGTTTTAAGCTGGATGGATGCTACACCCAGCTATCAACTCCATCCTCCTACAGTTTCGATCTTTCTCGATAAATTCCCAGTATTTAATCTCTGGATACACCACTGAGGGTGTTAGTCGCGTGTCAGCTAGTGTAGTAGGTCCTCCTACTGGCGAGGCAGCCACCATCGTGTTGTGGGTCTGGAGAGAATGGCCCCTGTCGATGGCTGCATGAACTTAATAGGTATGGAAGGGAAGCACATTCCGGATGAGGGAAGGTTGGGTTGGTTTGTGAATGACTGAAAGAATTGGGGTAAAACGATAAAAAGAAGCCACAGTAAACAGCAATGAGACTCCAGTGAGTTTCAGCTCTCCGAAGACAGCATCCTTTTCTGTCGTATCAGATATTACTTTCTCCAGCTTCTCTGTATCTTACATTCTGCTAGCATCATACAGAAACAACGTGTATATACGTCCATGTCAGATGGGATTCCCCCCTCAGTGTTATTATGTTAAACAGAGATTCACTCTGTTGTTTTCATGGGTGTTTAGATGTTGTGTTTGTGAGCCTTGTTCCGTTGTGTAAGGTGTGTGTGTGTGTGTGTGTGTATGAGTGTGTGCTGTTGACTGAGGTGGGATGGGAGGTATGGGTAACTTTGGTGGTGGTGCCGACGAAGGACGCAGTCAGCAGCGCAGCAAGCAACCATGTGCCCGGGCAGGAAGTTGGGAGGGTAATGCCTCGCTTGCACCCTCCTCCTACTCCTCCTCATCCTCCTCCTCCAAGGCTTCCTTGCAAACCCGGGATGTTTGTGGGTCTCCAGGGGAACCGATCGCCCAATCTCCAGTCGTGGTTTTATTGTTCGCTGTGCCTGGTTTAGCTACCTCCCGGGGGTGTCACCGTCAACACAGGCAGTAGGACCTTAAGTTACAGGAAGTGCTGGTTGGGTGGTTAGCCTGGCTGGAGACCTTTTTCCCCTGGGCAAAATAAACAAACCGTCGAAAGCCTTCCCCCATGATTAATCAGATTCTTGGGGGAGCCGAACACAGACCGCAGAGTTGCGCAGTTTGTGAGGGGGAGGGGAGTGGAAGGGGGGTAGGTCACAACAGTGTGTCGACACGAGTCACGTTGTGCTGGACACCGACAACAAGCCAGCCCGGGCTACTGCTGACCCGGCCGTGTATCACCACCGCTGCGGGCTGAGGTCAGCATGGGGTCACCTGTAATTCCACCTTCGAGGGTCAGCATCAACGGTATACGACTTCCACTGTGCTGGGCTAAGTGCTCTGTATTTATTCCCGCTGAGGTGATGATTCATGGCCAGTGACCTGAGGCTCTGTTAATGGTATAACGGGGCTCATTGAGTCACGTACCAGGTCAGGTCAAGGTCAGGTCAAGATGACGCACCCTCCCTCGGGGGTTGAGACGGGATCTTGATAATGAGACAAATATAGAGCTACGTATAGGGCATGTATCCTTACCATTGTGTGTAGAATTACTTGGCTGTAAGCATTTACAGGTACTTTGGCTGTATGTATCTGTAGATACTTAAACATATATCTTTAGATACTGATTGTATTTGCTGGGATTTTTCAGTATGTCTGTAGTTACTTTGGCGTACAGAACATCTGTAATCGGTGACGTCAGGAATGATAAAGCTGAGGAGTCATGAGTTGAAGACATCTTACCGAAGACAAAATATATATAGAATTCCTCCATTCAGAGAGTAACATTGATCTTGAATCATTACCCACCAGTCTGTCGTTAGTGGTGGAAAAGTAGTTTTTATCAAAGGGTGATGAGGGTAGACTAAACCTGAACTTACATAAGAGAGCAAGACTTAATAAATGATTTCCAGAAGTGTTAGCAATATTTATGCAGATTTTTATACCGCACCTGCATCTTTAAGGCAGTGTTTTCCAGGGAACCCAACAACCAACACGTAATATTTTCTGGAACCCCCGATCTTCTCCGTCCATTCTTTTCCCCCCGTCTTTTTTCTTCAAAACATAATTTGATAGCTTCATAAGCAGCATTGCGGCCGCTAATTATTAGCTGTACTCAAGCTTAAAAAAAAAAAAAAGATGCTCCGTTTATAAATTTTGAACCACGGGGCGTCCATGATTTTGTTTTTAGTTTTTGGTAATTGCGGAACTTCGCGGGACCCGTGAAGAATGCTTGCGGGACCCGCGAAGGATGCTTGCGGGACCCGTGCAGGATGCTTGCGGGACGCCTGTGTTCCAGGGAACCCCCTGGTGAATGACATCGAGCTAGAGACGACACATTTATTGGGTGCCGGTCTGAGTACGTCATTATACGGTGGATATAAATTCGCCACAGAGGAGGATGACAGAAATGATGCCTGACCTCAGAAATCTCTCCTTCACGAGAGAGACTAAAGGAAATTACATTCGCATTCCATGTGAAGACGGAGAGTTGAAGCGCGGTATGCTAGCTGTGTGCCAGTGGGTGACTAGGGCTAAATAAAGTGGATATCAATAGAATCCTTAGAATATCCAGTCGATAAAGAACTCGCACTAATTATAACCTACTTGATGAATATAGATTTCGTAAGAATACCCCGAGGACCGACCGCGATATCTCCTTTTCCACGGAACGGCAAAGGTTTAGGAATTTTTTTTCTACGTTCGTCTTCGTGTCTACTTATAGCCTCTCTACCAAGAAGAGCCAGGTCTACAGGCCCCTGTGGAGCTCTCGATGAATTTCTTCATTTTTTCATATTCTGTATTTAATCTTCACCCAAGATGGCCCGTACCATTTCTGTACGGGCAGAGAGGACAAAGATTGATAGGGGAAGCAACGGTTATTGATGGGTGGAATAAGTTGCCTCGTTAGAATATTATGTTCACAGGACGAAGAAAGCTACTGTGGCGCGCATGGGTCACCAGGCCTCAGGACAGTTAAGCCTTCCCTTCCTTTGTTCTTACGTGTATGTGGCGGGTTTATATCCAGAGGTGCCATGACTGTACCTGTAGATACTTGGTCGTACAGTATATCTACAGATACTCGGTGGATTTTATCTAGAGATACTTGGACCATATCTGTAGGTACAATGACTGTATTATATATCTGTGGATTCTCGGCGATGTATAACTAGAGGCGCAAGGCCCTGTAGCCGTAGGTGTACGTGTCTGTGTGTACCTGCCGGCACTTGGCTGGAGGCTCCTCTCTCGATACTTGGCTGGGGGGCGCCCAGAAAGCAGCCTGCCAGGAGCACCGCTGAGATAACGCGGCCCTTCCGATGCGTACGTGGATAGAGAGAGAGAGAGAGAGAGAGAGAGAGAGAGAGAGAGAGAGAGAGAGAGAGATGGGTTATGAATAATATTTTGCATGTACTTCCAGGCCCAGGGGTTTCCTTCTGTTTATTGAGGCTCCTGCAGCGCTCAGGGAGCTGGCCACGTCCGCCAGTCGGTACCATAACACATCATCATCTCTCACACGAAAGCCGCTTTTTCCGCCCCGAACTTAAGTAACGTTTCACTTGTACTTTTAACCGTACTTAACCAAACCCACTTCTTGATCAGGTTAAGCATAACCAGGCAGAACCCGTTCTTGCACGTGACCGCACCCAGCTTAACTTAAAGATCAGTCGAGCCACAGCCGAAGCTTACTTAGCTTTACGTATAGAGTTAAAAATCTTAACAAAATAAATCTCAAGCTTACTAGAAGCATTTTGCGCGCCGTCGCTGGAGAACTCTGCCAAGAATCCTTAGAGGCATTCTGTTCCCATGATTTCTCCTGATGGAAGCGAGTGTGTTTATGCGAAAGGCTGCGTGGTATTTAGTGTCTGGGATGGGTGGGGGGCGGGGGGCAGACGGAGCTAAGGGTGTTGTGTGGTGGTGGTGTCCCAGGCGTCGGGGGTGCTTGAACCACGTGTCCGGTATGTACCCAGGTGTCCCAGAGTGAGCGTCATGAGAACGGTCCAGGCGGACTGAAGGAGAGGACAAAGCCATCCTAGGAAATGCGTGTGGTATGTCATGATGGCGGGGGTCTGCTTCCCGTGGTACTGATGAAGACGTGATTTGCGGCTGTGGTTTAAAAGATGTTCAGGATGTGCTCTCTCTCTCTCTCTCTCTCTCTCTCTCTCTCTCTCTCTCTCTCTCTCTCTCTCTCTCTCTCTCTCTCTCTCTCTTACACAGAGTGAAGTGCTACATAGAGCCTCTTAGTTAACACACACACACACACACACACACACACACACACACACACACACACACACACACACACACAAAAGAGGCTGGGCCCCATAAGTGTAAAACTCCCGCTCCGCACAGTACAAATAGGTAATTACACGCGCTGAGTTACGAGCGGGTGAATGTAGACAGCGTACAGGGGTTTTAAAACAGTTGTATGTGAGTGTGGAGAAAGTTTAAGGGAATGAGGGGGTCCCCCGCACGAGTGCCGAACTCCTCCCCCCCCCTTACCCGCACAGTACAAATTACACAACTTGTGTCCAGTGTGCTCAACGAATGTCTCACGTGGACATACGCTTCCACGCACATAATCAACTCTTTTAACCATTTCAAGGCGACGGTAATTTACGTCTTGAGCACCAAAGCACGACCCTTGGGTATGATATGGCCTGTTTCTTTGACTTGACCCTAGAGGTCAGATCAGAGGCCAGGGTTGACAGGTCAGAGGCCAGGCTCAGCCATACGACACGAGGTCGTATCGTCGTGTTCAGAGGTCGCAATGGCGTGCTCAAATATCGTAATGTGCTCAGAGATCGTAACGTGCTTAAGGATCGTGGTACCCGTCTTGCTCAAAGGTGGGGGTTGATATTTCGCTCTACACACAACCCGAACTGTCGAGTCAGACTGACGTCTCCCATCTGGAATTTGAGGTGATATGAGCGCTCCGCAGTGTTGCCCAAGACCCCACCGAAACCGTGCGTACCGAGTGTGTGTGTGGTTGTGTGTGTGTGTGTGATGAAGTCGCGATTTTGCAAGGGTGCGCCTCCGACAACACTGGCGAGCTGCGGCTGACAGTGGAGATTAACTGTTGTCATGTCTAATGGCTGTTCACGATCCGGGGTCATTGAGCGATCGGCTGAATTCCTGTCATCGAGTCGCTCTGTCTTCGCAAGTCGGTCCAATCACGAAAGTGGTTCGGTCATGAAATGATTCGAGTATCACGTGGTTCGATCACTAATATATATATATATATATATATATATATATATATATATATATATATATATATATATATATATATATATTAATGCATGTATAGATATTAGCGTCGTTATTGTGTTTCTTAAGGAACTATATTGAACGCAGGATATGTGATATTGGATATATTGATCGGCTTTGACTCCGAACTTCGCATTCATATTTGTTTACGTTCATACAACATCACGTTTTCTAATTTTTCGAAGTATTTGCTCTTTTGTTTTAGACATTTTTCTTTTGTGAAGTTACTCATTATATTTAACTTATCTAATGCCAGCTGGAGAGAGGGAGGGTGTTCTTTCGTTGGTGTCTCTCCAATTTGGTGTCTGGCAAGTAGGGAGGGAGGGAGAGGAGGAGGTCACTGGAGGGTTAGGGCTGGCTGCGGGATTCCTGGTCGTGTTTACAAGCAGGGCGAACCAATTACCTCTCCACCCGGTCAGCTGATCTCGCCTCGACTCGGGCTCGCGTCCGCTGATCGCAGCGACAAACAGCCTCCTCGCCCCCATCGGTCGATTGTTTGCGTTTACCCCCGGCTCTCCGTTTTGACCTCTAGCCGACTTGTGCAGGGCAGCACGCTCCCGCCGGGGCACGCCAGGGCTGTGCTGAGGTGGCGATGGGCTCTTCCGTTGCACGTAGACCTCCAAGATTCAGCTTGCGCTCGACGGGTGGCGGACGGGTTTAGCCCTCACGAGCCCCGTCGTCGACGCCGCCGCCGCTTCGCTTACGACGAGGGGCGATTCTGCTGCCCTTACCGCACTGGCAAGGCTGGGGAGGGGGACCAAGCAACATGTGTAAGGGCGGAAAGGGGTGGATGAAGAAGGGTAAAGAGTTGGTGAAGGGGTAAAGGGCTTCATAGGGCCTTATTATTCCCCTACATTCGAGATGCCTGGTGCAGATATGAATTTTTGGTGAGCCGATACCGGATAACAATGATGATAATAATGATGATGATGATGATGATAATGATAATGACAGTGATACGTTTTGCTATTTTGGGTTTAGATAAATTTGCGTCACAATTCATGGCACACAGACACACCTGATGAATTAATGTTATTTCGCGTGTCCCGGATGCTTCTATATTGGAACGTAATTTTCCTGTTTTCTCTTTTAAGGAAAATTTTGAAATTAGTCGTGATTGCCAGATGTGGTATGCAAAGATGGCGCATGCTCACCAGCTGAGGTAGGTAGGCAGATAGGCAAGTAGGTGGTGGCTTCTGTTGTCACCATCTGGAGCATTCAGGTGGTTGAAGCGAGAGATGAAGGGGGGATGGGGTAGGGGGGAGAGTGCCGTTACATTGTGGGGAGAGGGGGGGGCGGGGAGGTCTGAGGGCGTGGCTATGACGTAAGCCGGGGGGTACCAGAAGGCCAGGGGGTTGTGGTAGGGGTCGTCCTACCCGCCCGCCTGCCTGCCTCTCTCTTTAGGGCACGACTGGCGTTACCTAACCTTGCCCCTCTCCACCCACCCCTTCCAGCCTCCCCTTGTTGCTACCATCTTCACCAGCCTCCCTCTTGTCATCTTCATCAGCGGTGGTCACTATCACGCCTTCACCAGCCTCCCTCGTGTCATCTTCATCAACGGTGGTCACTATCACGCCTTCACCAGCCTCCCTCCGTCATCTTCATCAGCGGAGTCACCTTCTCATCTTCACCAGCCTCCCTCTGTCATCTTCATCGCTATCTCATCTTCCCTCATTCGCTTTTTTTTTTTCTCTCTATTTCCTACCATTAACCTGCCATTGTTATTATCAGCCTTTACGTTATTATGTTTCCTCACTTTCATTAGCAGTCAGGGGTTATGATAATTTTGAATGATGATATACCAAGCTTATCATCTCAAGTTACTCCTTATTATCATTTTGTATATCTGAATTATCATTTACCCCTTTTACTGTATGTGACTTTTATCATCCGTGATTGTATCGAGTTATCATTCCAACTTAACTCGTGTGATTATCGTGATGAATTATCATTTCCCCCTTGATTATATGTGACGTTTTGTTATCATCCATGTGTATTTAACAATTATCATTCCTACGTGACTAATGTGATTATCGTAGCGAATTATCGAGACTTTAGGTCATCCCTGTATAATTCAAAGGAGTGCCTAATTATTAGGAATTATTATCCCGAAAGATATCATTGGTTATTATCCTTTGTCCGCGCGCTGATATTTTTTTTTATCTCATGGTCCCCCCAAAGGTCCTTGACCCCTTGAGTACGACCCATGAGAACGGAGGTCCAGACCCCACAAGCACGACTGGTCATGTCAGGGGCCAGACCCCCATTTTACCCAGAGGTCGTACCATCGTGCACGAGGGTCGTACCGTCTTACACAAGGGGGGGGGGGGTGATTATCCGCCTCTCCCCCAGCCTCCCCCCCACTCCCCTTAGGCAGCCACGACGGGTAAGCCAAGAATGTCTGCTATTTCTCCTCCTCCTCCTCCCCCCACTTTTTTTTTTCTCTCTTTTTTTGATGTAGCTGAAGTAGAAATCAAACAAGTGTGTTTACCAGTAACCTTGACACAAGAGCAAGGCATACCAAACATCGGGGTTGGGGGGGGGCGGTTTTCGTCCGGGGTCCTTTCGCGCTCTATCAACGCCGATGGCGAAGCAGCGACCGTTGGTATGACGTCACGCTCTCCAGGTCGTTGAAGAACTTGCCTCGTTTTTTTTTCTTTATACACATTATCTGTATCGCAATATTTCTCCTTCATTGTCCTGTGATTAATTTTTCTTCTCTCATTGCAGGTAAGCAGCTCGAGCGAAGTGTAGGGTGGTGTGGACGTGGCTTCGGTGAGTACAGTAGTATGTGTATATATATATATATATATATATATATATATATATATATATATATATATATATATATATATATGTGTGTGTGTGTGTGTGTGTGTGTGTGTGTGTGTGTGTGTATCTTTTTGGCATTTTGAAGTAACTGTCTCGCGGGGAATGTGTCCCTATGTGGAGGCCGATGCGCCTTCATGGCCGCCGCTCCATCCTTGCGTCGTAAGGATATAACGCGGGTGTTTAGTTTCCTCATAGCAACAGGTCGTCGGGATGCAGATGGAGGAGGGAAGGGAGGGATGTCTCTGTCTCTCGTATGGAAGACACCATTTATGATGATATTACGCTAGACCTTAACTGCCGAGGATATGAATCTCTTGTGTTGTGAACTCGGGAGTTCACACACGTTCATAGAACTGGGATGTTGTTGTTGTTTTTTTTTAAGTGTATGTTTAAAACATCACGTAACTGTCCATGGTCCTGACGATGCTTATTACGTTTCGAATATTTGTGTTGGCGGGCGTCCTGCGGATGGGTTTGTTCCCTCCGTACCCCGGGCTCAGGCTCAGATCTTGGCCCAACCCCCGTCGGCCACCTCTTATACAACCTCCCTAAACCCCCTCCCCCTCCCTCTCCCCCTCCCCCTTCGTTAACTTGTGTCTTCCTCCCGGAGACGGTTTCACCATTAGTTCTGCCCACCTCACCTCCCTTGTCTCCCCTTTTTTGGGAGACAGCCACCGCTGCCGCCGATCGCCCCAGTCTCACCCATTACTCCCATCCTCCCCCTTCCCCTATACCCCCCCCTTGTTGTATTGTTTCCACCCCCTTAGCTTGTTCTGTATAGCCTGATGGAGGGTTTAGCTTTAGAGTATGAACCGTTCCTCCCTCCTCTTTTTTATTTATGAAGAACACCTCACACCCACTACCCCTTCACTCCTTCCTGCAGTACCTCACGACCAGCCTTTCCCACACCGTTTGACCGGGAGCAGCGGAGGTTCTCGGCTGTGTGTACCCCCAGCAGGGAGACGGTAAGGGCGTGCCCCCCTCCCTCTTCCTCTCCTCCCCCCGCCCCCCTGGTGTGTGTGGCCAGCCCGCCAGCTGTCATGGGGGCGGGCAAGGTTAGGTTAGGCTGGGAGGGCTATACCTCGTCGTCCTCCTCCTCCTCCTGCCCGCGACCTTCAGCCCTCAATTAGTGACCGTGGGAGAGTGGGCCAGGTGGAGGAGGCGTCAGGTGCACACTCTTTGTGTCCCACCTCCACTGACTCCCTTTAGGGGGGCGGGAGGGGCAGTTGTCTAGCTGGACAGTAAGTAGGAGGGAAATGAATGGTGGGTTGTATGGAGGACGCGTAGGAAGGGCTAGTTACCGGGTTGGGGCCCACTCGTAGGGGGGAGCGCCTCGCTCTTGCTAAGGGAGGGCTGGCGGTAGACGGTGCGAGGTATTAGTGGAAGCCAGCGTTGTTTACCCGGCGATGACGACGACGTGTGGCTACCACGTCGTGTGTTTACCCCTCGTCTGCAAGGGCCTCCCTCTCTTCTCCTCCCCACGACTGCCTTCCCACCCACCGGTACCAAGGTATTTTTATGATGGTCCAGACTGTAATGAATGGTGTCCTGTTAACGCCGCACCGCACCTGTTGCGCCGCCGTCGCCACCACTCGCCTCGCGCCCCCGGGGTGTCCAGGGTCCAGGCCGGTCCCCTCTCTCCCGGCCGTCGCCTGGAACAAAAGAAGGAGGCCGGGAGGGAAGGGTACGCGCGCCTCCGTCCGTCCGTCCGTCCGTCACGGAGACCATCCCTCCCTTCCTTACCACACGACCCCTTGGGCCAGGTACGTCCAGCAACAGGAGTCTCCCTACCTCTCGGAGGGTACGTCCAGCCACAGGGCGGCGCGGCGTCTGCTTCGCTAGGCGACGACGCTCCTGTTACCGAGAAAGTCCTTAAAAGGACAACGGTGGCTCCTGGCCTCGTCTGGTGCTAGGAAGGGACTCATCCTACCACCACCACCAGGCTGTCTGCCTCATCTTACTCCACCACCAGACCATCGAAGCTTTTATGACCGTGATAATCATCATCGACGGGACGAGCCGATTTGTCACTATCCGTAACCTTTGCCGTCATATTAATCACCCTCCTACGGCTAACTTTTGAGTGTACGTTGATCCCGATGATTTAACATCACAGATGAAACTTAACTATGGGATTGTATGTACTGAAGTGATAGTCTCACCTCCTGTCATGAAAGAGGGGAGGGGAAATTCGACTTCGTATCGTGGAAATGGTACTTAAGGTGGCGGCGAAGTCGAGGTCGGGGTAGTGATTACCGTGCGACGCAGGTCGTCACGACCGACGACGTGC
>NC_092228.1:5805761-5815761 GCF_036320965.1 Panulirus ornatus
TGCCATAGTTTTTCACAACACAGGTAGGATGTGTGTATGTGTGCGTGTGTTGCGTGAGACGGCCAAGTCTAGCCTAGCCTAGCCTCGTTAACGGATGTGTTACAGCCTGCCCTGAGAAACGCATGTTACGGCGTTCCTGTATGGCCACTCCATCACGGTTGTTCGCCTTGCTATTGTTCCACGTTTGTCTTGCAGTTTATCGTACATTTTTAACGATTCTTTTGCTTGTGTTGTTAAGTGGCAAAGTAGGTGTTGCGTGTACTGTCGTTTGTTGTTTCGCCGTACCGTTACTTGTCGTTAATTTGTATGTCACGAGACCGTTATTTTACGTTTTTGCAGTGTTGCTTTCAGTTGCTATGTACCAATATATTTGTCATCAGTTTGTGTTGCATTATACCTTTACTTGGTTTCGTTGGTGTTGCGTTGCATTTCATCATGTAACGTTGCACTGTATCGTGTGTTGCATTGTGACGCCTCGGGAGTGTTGCTGCATTGCGACATCATTTGACTTCCTAACTTTATATTTCCTAATCGCTTGGTAATGCTTCCTGGCGTAATAATTCTTTCCTGATTTCCTTGTCTCCAGGATTATATATGTGGCCATACTTGCATATGAAAAAAGAATAGTTGACGACCATTTATAAGAAGTACTGACGTCAGTTGGACATGGCAGGACAGAAATGGCCCGCAAGAAAAAGGGGTTCTAATGCACCAGGATACGTTACATGTTGGTGATATATTTGAGGCGGTGGAAGTTCACTTGGGCGGGCATTTTGGTGCAGGTGTTAAACCGAGTCGATTTTTCCTCAAAGTATGTCTCTTTCGCTTTTATATTTTAGGCTTCGATCACGCACAGTAGCCCTCTTCGGGAGATGGGACCGGTCCATACTTGAAATATGGAAAGGGCTAAAGAGATATATAACTAAAGAGAGAAGACGATAAGAAAAAAAAAATGAAATGCTCGGATTTTGAACACTGGAAGTGAATCAAACAGCACCAGATGATTGGGTCCTTTCTGTGTACTTTCCTTGGTGTGATAAGGGATGATATGCTCTTTAAGGGGTCTTGATATGAAAAGGGATTAGCTAATCTTATGGTGCTTTTGTCACAGAGGGTATGATTTCCCTCTGAAGAGGTGATTATCCAATCCGTTAAGTCTTTACGTGAGGAAAGATCAGCTAATCCGTGGATAGTCTTAAAAAGGGCTGGTAGGAGTGACATTTAGTCTTGAGTAGCATTATCAGTGGGAATGACGTCTTTTCAAACTAAAGGGGTGAGTATCGTAACGTACACTAGCATTACCAAATGTTCGCGTGAACTGAATTATACGAGTTACAGAGTCTGAAAAGCGTTCCCCACGAGTGTGACTGACTTACCCATGTTCTGTCTGCCGTAAGATTTTCGTGTTGGTGTAGTATTAGACACCCGACTCCCCCCCTTTTCCCATGGCGTCACGACCTCCGGGTATCAAGATCTGGCCTGGCCTCTTGACATGACCTCAGGGGTCGCACTGTCATACTCTACGGGCCAGTGTTCAGGAACGGGTCATGAGAAAAGCAATAAGTTGGTAATTCCTCACCTTCTCGAGATCTCTTTTAAGACCCGAGGGTCAGGTTAGTTGTGTTACTGCAGGCGTGCGCTCTGGGCTACGTACGTCGGGACAAAGGCTCGTTTCCCGCCAAAACGCCATCGCCAAGTGTGTCGGGCGGCGGCGTGTTTTCTGGCGCGGAAATGCGAGTTCGCGCCTGGGCATTACCTCTGCCCCGGGGGAATTGGGGTAGAAATCCGGGAACTGTTGCCTGTGAAGTGAATTATTATTATTATATTTTTTTTATCTAAGCTCTTGAGCACGACTTATAAGACCCCCAGAGCATGACGGTTCGGCCCTCTAGTATATATAATGGCTTAAGGCAAGCGTTGGCCTTACCCTAATGGGTCGGGTTAAAGGTTACACCATTGTAGCCGAGGGTCGTTCCCGTCGTGCTGTACAACACCGCACTCAAGGGTCGTACTGTGGTGCTCAAGGGTCGTACCGTGGCGCTCAGGAATCGTACTCTCATGCTCCAGGTGGGGATCGACCTCTTGTGACCGAATGTTTAAAGTTATTCAACACAGCCACACTTGCTGCTCGCTCGTTAAAATAAATCGGTTACATAGCAATAAATGACGTTTGTGTGTGTGTGTGTGTGTGTGTGTGTGTGTGTGTGTGTGTGTGTGTGTGTGTGTGTGTGTGCAGCCAGATGTTCGCAGTTGGGTAGGCGACGGAGCATATACACTTGCAGCTGTATACCAACGATCTGCGCACAAGTGTGCGCCAGTGATATGTGTGTGCAGGTAAGAATTAACATAGGACAGGGAAAGATAGGGAACAAAGAGGTGTGTGGAAGTGACACGTGTGTAGCTGTAGGGAAGGTGTAACACGTAGAGAGGTGTAGGTGTTACAGAGACGTGTAGAAGTAACACATGTGTAGTTTCAGGTAAGGTGTAACATGCAGACAGGTATTACAGAGCTGAGTAGAAGTGACACGTGTAGTTGGAGGGAAGCACAAGGCAGAGGTTAAGGATTTTTGAGGATTTGTTTTCGTTTGTTTGTAGGATGATTGTGGATTATTTCTCTCCTAGTTTATGGCTGATTTTGTGGCTATGATTTCTCGTTTCCCGTTTAACCTCAGCATATTGAGGTACGGACAGAAACAGGTGAAGAACGGCCTCATTTGCTGTCATCCGCTCTCCAGCTGCCTTTTGTATAATGTACCCAAGCCAGAGTCCCTTCTCCATACAGCCACTCGACAGACCATTCCGTGGTTTCCTCTAAGAGCTTTGTAAAGCCTTGGTTCGTCCCGCTGACGGAACATCACCCCTTTATGCCACATTGCTTAATTTTTTTTCTATCCCACGCACGTCTCGCACCCTCCTGCATGTTCAGGCTCCGAAAGCTCAAAATGCCTCGCAGTCCATCTTTCCATTTCGCCTTCAGTCCACCCTTCCTTCCTCCATGTTTCCCATCCACCACTTATACATAACATGCGTAGCCTTATTAATCCTTACGTAGAACGTGTTGGTTTATTAATCCTTAAACTGAACATATCGTGTCATATTAGTCCATAGTATGTGGAAGATCCTGTGTCGCTATAGAACACACGTAGCACAGATCGAGGATGTGTGTGGGTCATTTGGGACAGGTTGTAGGTACGTGGTCCTCCCCAGACTGGAGTGGGTGAATGAGAGATAAACAGGTGAAGCTTGTCAGATAACACCCTTTCGTAAACAATGTTGTGGACACATTTCACTCATCGTTTGAACAGCATGGGGCTAAAACACTTGTGAAGAACAAATAGCTAACACACACACACACACACACACACACACACACACACACACACACACGTGCACCCGTGATGCAGTGGTTAACGTTGCTGACCGTGGATAATCACGGTCCCTCCCTGGGTCGGGTCCGCTTGGGTTCGAATCCTAGGAGAGGCCCACAGCCAATCCTGGGTGTTCATCCATCCCACGGGTCTGGTCGTTAAATGGGTACCTGGCATAAGTTGAATAATGTGTGTGTGTAGAAGATATGGTGCTGGGTTTGGATTTGTGGGTTGTGGGGAGGTGGGTTTGATGGTGATGGAGTTGTAAGCTGTAGAAAAGTCTGGTGGTGAGGGTGGAGTTGTGGTGTAGGAAGGTGGGAGTTGGTGATGTGTTAAAGAGTTTGGGGGTTTTCCCCCCAACAACCCCACCATCACCACCACAACAGGTGTAAAATGGGACTGTCTTGGGCCTCCCCCTCCACCCCAGACACCCGCTGAGGTCACTGCCAAACCACAAATCTTTTCCTAAATGGCCGGGAAGGTGGAATGGGACACACACACACACACACACACACACACACACACACACACACACACACACACACACACACACACACACGTCGCCAGAGGCCCACGCCGTGAGAATAGTAAAGGAGACAACCTGTCTGCTGGCGATTATTTAAATAGGATTCAAGTACATGGATGAAGAAATGCTTAGCAAAGCTGTTCACGTCCTGAATTAGGCCGAAGCTAGAAAATGTGCCTCCCCAGTTTGGTCACCGCACTCAGGAGAGGCAGAAAATAGCTAATAGAGAAGGTCCAGAAGAGGGAGAGATAGACGTTACTACTTTATTAAGGGGACTCAGTTCATAGGAAAGAGTTAAAGGCCTTAAAATTCTGCACCATGGGAGATGGAATTAGTTTTGTGCGACCCGTTCGCAACCTTTTGTAAATCAACCTGATGACGCAAACAGTATGATGACGCAGAGGGTGAGCAGTTCCTCGAATGGTGCAAGAATAAGAACGATCAGAGGCCATAACGAGACACCAGGGCAGGAAAACTCGTTTAGAAAAGGTGGAAAAAAAAAAGAAGTGCTTTTGTAGATGAGCGTGACGGATGAAGTGGGATATATACCGAGTGATGGACGTTTGGATTCGGACAGCATATGGCAGGAGGTTCAGAAGTTGTATTACAGTACTGGAGGTTCGAGGGATTGGGGTAGCCCTCCGTGCGTGTAGAACTCCCTCCCCGTACAGCACAAACAGGAAATTACTTACACACACACACACACACACACACACACACACTGTTCCCGTTGAGAGGAAGAACGCCGCCGACCTGGACAAGGTAAGCCATGGCAAACTCACCACGTAATTATAGGTACATTTAACACTTTCTATTTACCTTTACTCGTTTCTTTTTTTTTTTTTTTTTGGTGCGTGCGTGTGTTCGCGTCGGTCCACACCTGTATGTGCGTCCCAGTGTGTTAATTTTGTAATTGATTGCTCGTTTAAGCAAGTATGTGTGTGTGTGTGTGTGTGTGTGTGTGTGTGTGTGTGTGTGTGTGTGTGTATGTGTGTGTGTGTGTATGTGTGTGTGTGTGTGTGTGTATGTGTGTGTGTGTGTAATTACTGTTTATGATTACGAGTTTTACACTCGTGTCGACTTGTCTCTCAACCTTAGCGTCATACCACGTCTTCACCATACTGTGTACACACGCACATCCATCACACCATTTCTTAACCTTTGTTGTATGCACACACACCTCATGCTTACGCGACGTACCCATTCATCGACCAGACGCCCAAACGGGAGGATTAACAAGTGGTTTGGCTGAGTGCCATTTCCCCATTAGAGGTGACAGAGGAAGATAAGATTTGAAGGATAGATCAACCACGAGCCAGCTGCCCCTGTGAGGAATAGGCCTGTTAGAATGAGCTCCCACAGCACTCAGGAAGCCAGCCATGTCCACCGAACGGGGGCCGCAAGTCAGGAAGTGCGGTGGTGTTTGAAAGTCTGTTGTGAGCAGTATGTGTTCAGAGCCAAGTCGTGTGGAGTCCTTTTGTTGCATGTTTGTTGCTGCTTGTGACGGGGCTGTGTTGTGATTGTGAGGTCGTCTGCGTATGTGAGGACCTTCACAGACTGCGGTGTGCAGGAGGAGGTGATGGGAGTTCGCGTAGGAAGGGACTGAAGAGGGCAGGAGAAAGAACTGTTCCTTGGGAAGTCCATAGCAGAGCGCAAGAATTTTTGAGGTTAAGTCCCTGTGAGTGACCTTGGCTTGGCGGCTGTCCGTGAAGTTGGCCAACCACCCTCTTGTCATTTCTACGTAGGGTGGTGTCGAGTAGCTTCTGTGTGAGAGTATGTTGGGGGGGCTGGTTTCAAATGCATTGTTGATGTCTGTTGCCACTAATATCGTGCGGGAGGGGGACTACGGTTCGTCGAGGGTATTTGGGATGTGTTGTGTGACGTGTCTGTAAAGCGGCACTTGCTTGAGTCACAGACTTGTCGACCATTTGGTCCCAGTTGACCACTGATGTGGTGAATCTGGAGAGCTGGGTTAGTGATCCCATTTGAGAAATGTCGCCTTTTCAGGCCAAATGGTTTCTGGCGAGAGAGACGTTGCCATTAGATTTCAAAACTGTTACTTTACTCTGAGTGTGTTAGTTTTTATGACGTAATTTGATCAGTTAGATTGATATCCAGGTATAAGACGTGTTGAATTTGGCTGTGCTGTGGTAACAGCTTAAAGTAGCTCGGACATTGATGATAGGGTTGCTGCACTGAGATGTATGGAGGGATTAAGATGTTTTGGTCTGTAATGACTTGATCCATGAAGAAACGACTTACGGACACCCTTTTGAAGCGGAGTCCGGTAACACACACACACACACACACACACACACACACACACACACACACATATATATATATATATATATATATATATATATATATATATATATATATATATATATATATATATATATATATAATCAGGAAACTAAATAGGAAAGAAAAAAGATCGTAGAGGTCTCACTGCCGACTTGTCCACCATATTAGTGTGTGTGTGTGTGTCCGCACATGACCGACTCCCCTCCCCCCTCTCTCTCTCTCTCCTCAACCCCCTATCCCCAATCCCCACATCTTCCCCACCCCCTTCCTCCCTTACCTACCTCTCCCCCTTCCCCTGTACCCCCTCCCCGTGCCACTTTCACTTTTGACCTTCGCAGGAGGCTCCGTGGCCCGACAACTGGATGGTTCTCATGCACGGCTGTTCCATTTTCTCTCTCTCTCTCTCTCTCTCTCTCTCTCTCTCTCTCTCTCTCTCTCTCTCTCTCTCTCTCTCTCGTTATTCTTAACTTTAGTAGGTTTTTTCTGCGGTGAACGCTGCGCGCTAGCTACGGAACCCGTGTGGCAAAATCTCGTAGCACAGGCACTCGCAAGCCCCGCACCGGTAGCTGCTGTTGTGGTGCTACTTATTAGGGTTGTGACTGTGGTTGTAGGGTTGTGATTGTGGGTGTAGGGTTGTGAGTGTGGGTGTAGGGTTGTGAGTGTGGGTGTAGGGTTGTGATTGTGGGTGTAGGGTTTTGATTGTGGGTGTAGGGTCGTGACTGTGGGTGTAGGGTCGTGAGTGTGGGTGTAGGGTTGTGACTGTGGGTGTAGGGTTGTGACTGTGGTTGTAGGGTTGTGATTGTGGGTGTAGGGTTGTGAGTGTGGGTGTAGGGTTGTGAGTGTGGGTGTAGGGTTGTGATTGTGGGTGTAGGGTTTTGATTGTGGGTGTAGGGTCGTGACTGTGGGTGTAGGGTCGTGAGTGTGGGTGTAGGGTTGTGACTGTGGGTGTAGGGTTGTGACTGTGGGTGTAGGGTCGTGACTGTGGGTGTAGGGTCGTGACTGTGGGTGTAGGGTCGTGACTGTGGGTGTAGGGTCGTGACTGTGGGTGTAGGGGTCGTGACTTTGGGTATAGGGCTGTGACTGCTGCTGCTGTTGGAATCTGCTGGCGTTGAGATGTTTCGAATGTAATTCATGATCACCGGCAAAGATGTCGTCGGCAGTGTCAGTGTAGACGAATGAGACTATTTATCGTACTTTGATTTCCATTATTTGTATGGTAATTCATCCCTCGATTCTTTACGATTCGTGACAGAATGAATCAGTCGTGATTCTGAGGGCATGACTGGGTCGGTTTTCCGTGGTCATCATTATCCCGCTTTATTTCGTGAGGTTTATTTCTCGCCACTGTTTGGGGCGCTGACTGCCGAAGTAGTCAGTATATGAAGGGGAGGAGGAGGAGGAGGAGGGAGACCATAGGGACTGTTGATGAAGGGGGGGTTGAGCATATACAAGAAGTGCCTCTCGGGGTTCGTCAGCGGACCTTGGGATTGGGTGTTGGCCCTCACGTGTACAGTGACCTTCCCCCCCCCTCCCCCCCTCTCCTACCCCTAGACCAGGGGGGTGGGGAGAGGGAGGGGCGGGCACCATCGGGAGGGGTTGAAGGAGACTGAGGAGGGGGGTGGAGACACAGTTTAGGGGGTTAAGAGAAAGACTGAGAGAGGGATGGGGGAAGGGGTAAGGACAGCAAGTGATAGAGATGGCTTCAAGGATACAGGGCGAACTTTAAGGGTGGGGGGGGGGGGGCAGTGTTCTAAGGGAAAGGGAAGGGTGGTGAGTAAAGAGGGTTGGAGGGGGAAAAGGGAAAGTGGGAGGACGTGTGTAATTACCCATTTGTACTGTGTGCGAAGAAGGAGTTCTACATTCGTGTGGCCCCATCTTGTGTGTGTGTGTGTGTGTGTGTGTGTGTGTGTGTGTGTATGTGTGTGTCAGTGTGTGTGTAAAGAGAGGGTTAAGAGTTCCATAGATACACAGACCACACAAGACCCTAAGGTCCGTGCGAGATGGTCTGGACTCAACACCACTTGGAGAGAGAGAGAGAGAGAGAGAGAGAGAGAGAGAGAGAGAGAGAGAGAGAGAGAGAGAGAGAGAGAGAGAGAGTTTGCACCTACCTACCTACGAGTTCCTACGAGGTCGTTACCTGTACACCTGGTGTCACGTGTCGTGTGCGGGTGAATGGTGCTAAGGTCTGCCCCCACGTGTGGGCAGGTGGGTGTGGGGGAGGGAGGGAGGCGGCCTAAAGTCTGCCGAGGTGAGGAGTGGCGGGGGGGGAGGGGGATTGGGGTGGTGGAGGCGGCCTAAGCCAGTCGCTCCCCCGCCCCCCTTAGTGCCAGATAAGTGGCGGAGATGGTGCCAAGGTGTGCCGGTGGTGGCGACCGGGACCTGGGGCTGTGGTGGTGGGGGTGTTTTCCCTCCCCCCCCCCCACCAGGCTGACAATACCGTGCCTTCCCCCCAGGTTACACCCCCCCTCTCTCCTTCTCTCTTCCCCTGACTGTCACCGCCATATCCTACCCCCGGGCTCCCTCTTCCTGGGGAGTGACACACCCACACCCCCTTCTCTTGTTCCCCCTTTCTTCCTCAGGCAATCACTACCGGATTCTCCTCTAGGTCCTTCCCCCCTCCCTCCTCCTTCAGGGTGGTGGAGAAGATGTATGTGTGTTTGTCTATGCTTCTCATCCCTCTGACCCATAAGCATGTTACGAAATCTGCCGGAAGTGATGAATGTAGGTTGTATCAAGAAAGGGTTCGTGATTATATAGATAGATAGGTAGGTAGACAGATAGATTGGTAGGTAGCTATAGACATATTTTTTTCTTCATACTCATTCGCTATTTCCCTCAAAAGCGAAATAGCGCTTGGAGCAGACGAACAGCGGCCTCATTTGCTCACACCCACTTTGTACCTGCAGTGTTTGATGTACCGAAACCAGACCTCCCCGTCCACACTCAAGTCCCACGGAACATTAAATGGTTTCCACTGACCTCTTGAGATTCCCTTGTTCAGCTTAGTGAAAGCGCGTCGCCCCCTGTACACCACAACGCTCTAATTCGTTTTATCCCATGCATAGCTCTCACTTTCCTGAATAAGTAGTAGTCCCTGTTAATTCAGAGCCTCTTGCATCCAATCGCTCCATCTTTTTGGTTTTTCTCCTCCTCCTTGCTCCTTCCATTTCAAACACGTGTATCCTTTTAGACAGCCTCTCTTCGCTCATCATCTCCATAATGTCCAAACATTTTCAGCACATCTTGGTCAACTATATGTCATACTACGCTTACTATACCACACTTACATCTTCCGTTCTTTTGCATTCAGGGCGTAAGACTCGAATACTCAAATCCACATCAGTATGGCCTCCATTAGGCAAGATCCTCCTTTAAAATCCTTTAATATCTTGCGAGTTTATGGTCATCATCTCTGAAAGATTTTGGAGGATCTCATGTTGTATCCCCTGATGTATCAAAAGCTTTTAACATAGTATGGCTTCAGAAGTCCAAGCTCCAGGCTCTCCTCTTCTGGCTTTTCTTCCTCTGGACGCCAGCCGTCGGACGATCTGTGTCGTCGATGTTGATGGATCAGTGTTTACTCCATTCCTTGTTAACAGCGGTGTCCCTCAAGGTTCTGCCCTTTCTCCTACCCTCCTCCTCTTCCTTTTTTTGTATATATATATATATATATATATATATATATATATATATATATATATATATATATATATATATATATATATATAAAGGTAAGAGGGTGGTGTGGTATCATAATGGCCAGTCCTCGTGTGGCTGGTCTGCACACTGAAACTATGGG